>NC_066617.1:331227349-331532281 GCF_025201925.1 Gopherus flavomarginatus
TCAACGGCTTCTACAGTGTAGCTTTCAATTATTGGGTCATACATTCCATTTCAAAATGACACAAAGCTTTAGCTGACTTTTCCTCATAAGAAATATTTGCCAAATGTCTTTTGCTACCTTTTCTGTTGCTGTGTTTTGCCTAATCTTGGAAATGAATTTAAGATTAATTTGCCTGAACCATCTCAGATTATATTTATAAATACCATAATAACTCCTCAGCACCCCAGCACCACCATTATGATTAAACACGCTTAATTTGTCCTGTACCCATTGTACTGGGGATTTTAATTTTTCCATGGATCCATGTCTACACCATTCAAGTTACACATTCTCACTTGCTCCTCAGCTACAGTAACTGTATTGTGTCTCCAAGAGGGACTCAGGGACCCATGCCGAAGAATGAATGAAGCGGTGGTGGCAATTCGGTGCAGGTCCTTCCCTCCGAAAGGGACTCAGGGACCTGTCGCCGAATTGCCGCCAAAGAGTCTGGAGCCGGCACTTGCCTTGGGTGCAAAAATTCCTTGTTACAGCTCTGCATGACACCATTCACTTTAATGGAGTTACTCCTGATTAACACCAGTATGAGATAAGACTCAGACCCAGAGACCTTAGAATTTATCCAGTGCTCAATAAATCATATGCATGAAGGGAGCTTTTGCCTCCCTACACAAGTGACAATTATAAATTAAATACAAATAATAGGAATATATGGGGGGAGGGAAATACTAGAGTCCAATATCTCTATTAACAGTGCAACTAAACTTATCACTTCAGTAAACAAAATAAATACAGTTGAAAAAGATATAATTATCAGCCTGCTCAAATTCAGAAGAAAATATATTCAAGTATTGACTCTATTTCAAGGCTTCTGTTCTAATCTCTGCCTGCATTACATTTGTGTTACTGGTAAGAGGACATCAAATTTAACATAAATACTAAAAGCCCAGTGTGCCTTGTGAATGGATCTCCACTGGATTTCTATAGTGCGCTACATGCGTACCAGAAGAAATTCCACAAAACTGTATGAGCGGTAGTTACATCTTTTTTATGCTTTGAATAATCTGAGGAAACACTGTTTTTAGAGAGGAAGAGAAAGCACATCAGCATTATATATCAACATCCAGGGGATCTCAGGGAATGAGTTCTTAATAATTTTCTTTAAGACTTTCTGATTTCAGAGAATGTAATTGAGTTTTCCTCCAACAAACAACCCCTGCGCCACATCATGGAGCTATCCTCCACCACACACATCATCTTGAAAAAAGTTACACTCCCTATACAGTAAAAAAGTATCTTACTGTATAAGGAAGGAAGCAAAAGCTAGAAAATAACGAGACACAATGCTAATAGATAAGACAATAAAAGATAACTTTGTATTCATAAAAAAAGTCAGCATTAATTAGAACAAGGGCAACCCTTCCCCACGACTAAGGAAAGTACCAGGAATAATTTAACCTGAGTATGAAATGTAGGGAAACAACATTGCTCTATATCTACTATAGACAGGGAAACTCCAATTTCACAAACTTCAGTTAACAAAACTCCCAGTAAGCCAAAGTTCACCTACATGCCATAGGGCTGCTCTGTGTTCCAATACTGCTTAGCTCAACAGGAGGGAAATGTCAGGCTGTACCGTTGTTAATTATTATATGTATTGTGTGTATTATGGTAGCACCTGGAAACCCCAGTAAAGTAGAATGGAAAAGGTTGTTTGTTTGGTTTTTTTAAAACCAAAACTATCTTGGTTTTCAGCAACCCAAAACTGAAATTTTTTGGCCAAATACTTCTGAGACCATTTTTTTTGGCTAAAACTCAAAAAATGTTTGATCAAATGGCTTCTGGCTTTTCTTTTTCTGTTTAAATAATTGCATCAAAATTTAATATTTAACGAATTATAGATCCAGACTCTCTGCCAGACAGTCAGATCTGGGTCATCTTCTAACTTTGAGGTTTAGCCAGTTAATTTTCCAGTTATCAAATTCCAGAGCTGTAGACCCCTGTTCAGTCAAGTTAGGGCTCTTCACAACAGGACTATTTTTCTCTTCCCAAAAGGAGTATTATTGCTACTGGGGCCAAAAGACAATTCAACACAATTTGGAAGCAGGTGAAAATGACTAACTACCTTGAGGTGCAGCTATATCCTGTGACTGCACCTGGTGTTATCCAGTATTTTTCCTCATTCAATTTGGTCAAGATTGGGTCTCCTGGTTTAAGCTTTGTTTTAAGCTCTTGTGTAAGCTTTAGGCTGCATGCTGGTAAATAAAGAAGAGAGCCTGAGACCTCTTAGATTTGATATCTCAGTCTCACATTCTTTACGCAGCATGACTTATAATGAATATTTACTCAAAAGTTAGCAGTGTTATACTGATCCATTGACCCATAAGCAGCTGAGTCAGGCTTACTCCTGGGATTGAAGAATGGGGTTGCCCTACAGCTCAGTAGAGCTAATAATCAATTTTGTTAGCTGTAGAGTTTTATTAGTTACGTATACTGTGCTCCCTGAGGGGTCTATTCTCTTGAAGGTGGGGGACTGGAAGTAAGCTCCTTGAAATTTCATCCCAGAAGCTTGGAAGTCAGCCCTGACAAAGTAATGAGCATTGTCAGTAATTATTTCTGACAACAGACAAAACTGGAAAAGATGTCTTTTAACTTCCTGTGACCTATTGACATTTGAGTCCCGTGAGACGCAGAATTTCTACAAATTTAGAAAGATAGCCCCCGGGAGCAGATAGTTATTTACCTTTTCTCGCTGCAGGTCTAGTGCTATTCTGGTGTAAATCTTACTAGGTACAACTTTTGATATGAACATTTCTTTGAGTTGTGTATTTGTGGTTATTCTGTACAACTTGCTTGATTGTTGGTCTTACTCTGTGCTGGAGCATCTCACTGATATTCCAGCTTACTCGTGGCATTTCTAGAAAAGTCCTGTTATCCTGGTGTATCCTTTCTAAAATATCCTGCAAGGACAGTGGAGCTACAATGTCATTCCCAGAAGTAATTGGACCTTCAATTTCAAAGAGTTTCATCTAATTGTAAAATAATAGAAGTCATGGACCAGATTTGAGGTCCTGCTAAGTAACTGGGACAGCCATGCTTCTAAACTTGGGTCCAGTTGCAGTTGCATATCAGCACTAGTGGCTGTTTTAATCAGTTCTAATTTCTGTGGTGAGACTAAGAGGCCAATAAAAATGACACACGCTTGGGCTGCTATATTATCCAGAGCCTCCAGAAAATGTGAGTGATCAATAGAGCTCTTTGATAAGGTGTCAGCCATTAGTAGGGACTTCTTTGGTGCACATGCTACAATAACTTTGAATCTTATCAAATGTATGAGTAAATGAAGATTTTTAAAGTTTAAACTTTTTCTTTAAGCAAACACTGTGAAGGTACAAGTCATACCATTCCTCTGGGGTCAAAGGCCTGCAATTGGCTGATTAGCCCCACCTGCTGCACCTGAGAAAGAGCTGTAACTTGTTTAGCTGACTGTATAAAAGAGGGCAACAGGAAATGGAGTGGGGAGACTGTACACCCTGCAGAAAGCTGAGGGGCTACGCTCTCAGTGGACCACTACTGGAGCTACTGAAAAGAGGGAATTGCTTCAGAAACCAAATGGACAGAAGGGAGACTGTGTGACGTCCTTTATGCCTGAGGTATAAGCCAGGAAATTCTGGGGTGCTGAAGTTACTGGTGTGAGGGACAGACTTGGGGAAGGGACTACTGGGCCTGCACAGACTTTTGAAGGAAGAGTCAGTGAGGTTTTGATTTGTTTGTTCATCAAGCTTAAAATCAAACTATTAACCATGCTGGAAACTGTTTCCTCTGGATTCTCTGCTCAGGCAGAATTACCCCAGGGAGTGAGCTGGCTCAGCAAGAGCAAAGCCTGGTCCAGGAGGAGGAGAAGCTATCAGACAGTTCCCAATCCTTTCACACATGGCATCTGAACAGGGACTGACCTGAACACCTTCCATTGAGAAGGGCATGGAGGAGATACTCTAACTGACAGTGAATCAACAGCAGGCGGAGAATGAAAGGAATCACCAGTTCTAGGAGGCATTGCTTCCTGGCCACCAAGCAGTGCCTGCAGGAAGCCCAGCTGGTTGAATATGAGCAGAACAGACAGTGCCAAGTAGAAATGGCCCAACTGCTCTCTCAGCAGCCACTGGAAAAAGGGTGGTCATCTTATTTGTGCATATATATTCCAGAACAGCCTTTGGAGTTGATTCTGCAAATGTATTTTGAAAGGGCTTTCAGTTCATTGCCTAAATCACTTGCATCAATATCATGCATGTCATCATGTGTCAACACTGTCTCTAATGCCATGCGTTGCTGGTGTAGGTCTTCTTCAGGTATAGTGAGGAGTTTTGGAATATCATATAACATCCCAAATATACTGCTGTGTTCCTTGAGATGCATGAAACATTCTTCAACTGACTGTATTGCACAATCTAGCACCTGGTTAAAGAATTCAACTTTGAATTGTTCTTTGGGGTCTCTTATGGGATTATCCCATGCCTCATAATCAAAATGTCTTCTTCTTCAGTGACTCTTGTATTCTTGAATAGGTGGGAAAGTAGCTTCAGTGTGAATTTCCTCTGCCAACTTCTGTACATTCTTCAGAACGTTTTAAAATCCCTCATCTGACTGGTAAGACTGTAGGTATGACTTTGCTTTGTCTTGTTGTTCCTTTGCTCCAGATATATCAAGGTCAACACCTTGGAGTCTCTTGCTTATAACATTTATTTCAAACAGTATGTCATGCCACAACACTAAGCCACACAGAAATTTGAAGTTATGTATGTTTCTGGTGATTTCATTTCCCTCTGCCACTGTTCTCCCTCAAACAGTTCCTGTCATAGTATTATCCTCCATAATGGCAACTATGGCATCATCTATCTTCCCAATATGGTGTTTAATAGGCTTTATCACCTCCACTTGACTTTCCATCGTGTGGCACTCAGTTGTTTCAGGGTCAGGAGGAGGTTCCCAGATGTTGCTTCAAAATTTGCCATCGATGAGTTGATGCAGAGAAAAATACATAGATGCTTTGAATGACATTAAAAAATTCAGCAGCCTCACTAGAAGCTGATGCTGCATCACTGACCACCAAGTTCAATGAATGAGAACTGCATGGGGAAAAAAAAAAAAGCTCAAGGGTTTAACTCTTGGATCCGTGCCTGCACTCCTGTATTCTTTCCTCTTATGTTGGCACCATTATCGTAGCCCTAACCTCTCATGTCAGCTATCGCAATTCCCATATCTTCCAGCTTTTTAAGAAGCACATTTGTCATACCAGCTCCTGTAGTATCATCAATGTCAACAAATTCTAGAAAATGCTCTCTGACAGTCACCATTGCAGGGACATTTTCTCTAGATTCTGTTAGTGCTACAAAACACACCATTAATATAATTTGTTCTGTATGGCTGATGTCAGGTGTGCAGTCCAGAATAACAGAGTAATATCTTGCTGATTTCAGATCTGCCACAATCTTCTGTTTGACTTTTGTTGCCAGTAACAATATGATCTCATTTTGAATTGTTTTTCCAAGGTAGTGGTGTGTTTACATTTCTTGAGTGGTGACTCTTTTTAGATGCTCTTGGAGTACAGCATCAAACTCAGCCATCAGCTCCACAATTTTAAGGAATTTTCCATTGTTTGGCACATACAGCTATCTGAAGTGCCACGCAGTGCTAGGTTTTGGGTAGCAAGCATTCTCACAATGGCAATGAGCCTTTTCAGAACATTTTGCCAGTAAAGAGACTCAGATACAATCTTCTCTTGATGCTAATCATCTATGGTGGCCTTTAATCTTAGTCTTGTCTCAAGCTCTTTCCACCTATGGAGTGCTCTCTGGTGATTTGCTGCCTTCTCATGGCATGCCAGATTTCTAGCTAGACTTTTCCAGCCCATTGTTCCTGTAGAACCCAATGTGGCTGGAACATTGGACTGGAAGAGTTTGCAACAAAAACAGTATGCAGCATTTTGGGTTTTTGAGTGCATAAGCCTCACTGTGTCACCACCGGGGATTTCACGCCAGTTATGTGTTGGATGGAAACTTCTGTTTTCATTGTCTTTGGGAAACATGAAATTTTTCACTTGCTGTGGCCCATTCAATACAAGGAAGTCCCTCAGGCTACTGCTCAAGTGGGTCCACAGTCCTGGATCATCTGGACTTAAGGAACTAAACTCAGCAGCAGCTGTTTCTTATGCCTCCACCACACTCTCCTCTGATCTACACTTTTCTTCAGGAATGTGCATGGTTACATCCATTTGAGATGGAGATATGGATGCTGCAGTAGCTGCCAGGTCACCTACAATCTGACTAACCAGAAGATCAGGCTCTCCTCACCACTCACATCCTTGCTGGGACCACAAGGCTCGCTGTGAACATTTGTGTCTATGTATCTCAGGAGAGCTCCTTCCTGCTTAGATAGAAAAGCTTCCTTTGCTTTCTTCATTTTTCTGAATGCTGCCCAGAGGGCAGTTTTCTTCTTTCACTCATGACTGCTGTTCTGTGCCAGCTATAGTGACTCTCAACACTCAGTTGAAGGGAACAAATAAGCAGGCTCATAGCAGGGCCTGAGTGAGGGAAGATATCAGCATCTTAAGGGCCTAACTGGCCCTACCACTTCAGCTGACTGCCTGTTTTCCTCAAGTGGGTTCAGGGGAGCAGCAGGAAACAGGAAACTCCCTGAGAAGCTGGTGTTAATCAGTCCAGGCTCCTGGGGGTGCTAGAGAGGTACATAAGAGTCTCCTCCTCCTCCTCTCTCTCCCAGCAGCTCCTGCTGCTTTCTGTTATTCCCTCTCTCCTTTTCTCCTGCCTGCCTGTGATGTCTCTTGTGCCCTCCTTCCTCCAGCACAGCACTCCACCATCTCTGTGCATCCAGAGCAGAGAGAATACATATGCACCAGCAGCAGACACAATTTTCTACACTCTGGGTCCTAGTGGCGGCCCTGCACAGTCTGGTATCTGAGGTGATTGCTTCAGTTCGCCTCATGGTAAGGCCAGCCCTGCCACCTGCTGATTATATGAGACAAGTTACACCAGTTTATCAACAGAAGACTAATCACATGCCCAAGATGTCATTGTTCACAATTGTTAAACACATACTGTATTTTCTTCTCCCTCCTGCTGCTACTAGTTGCCTGTCTGGAGTAGCAAAGACAGCTTTTTGAAAATACCCAGCTTCCCTTTTAGGACCTACAGCATCTTATTACATTAGAAGTAATAACACCAATTTCTCTTCTTCAGTCCCCCCAGGGAACTAAAACATTACAATGTGGCTTAGGGCACCAGTTCAAATACGGAATAATGAATTATGACTAGCCACTCTGAACAATTACTCTAAGATGGGAAAATTTTGTGCAAAAGATTTGTCAATCACTTACAAAGAGATTCAAAAAAATCACTGTTGGCACACATTTAACAATCAGAAAAAGGGACTTAATCATAACAAATAATTTAGTGAATATGATCACCCAGCTCTCCCTCACTTTGCATCATAACATAAAGGCATGACAGCACAATATGATGCACACAATGACGTGAGGGTCTGATTTTCAGAAGATTGACTTCAATGTAAGTTGTAGATGCACCACTTATAATCAAGCTGTAAGCCTTGGAGAACAAAATGATAATGGTAACCCTAATCTAAATCAAAGCCAAACAATTATGTTGGCAAATAAACTTGACAAGATAATGACAAACTGAAGGAGTTGTTGTCCAGTACTAACAATACTGCTGTGTGGGGAGTAATTGTGGGAGGAGCATATTATGGCTTTTCATTTTGCCAGCTGATATATCCTATACCAAGAAACATTTGACACTATAAAGCAACCACATATGACATTCCTCAAGAACTTTAAAGAGCTACTTTCTAGTGTTGGCATTACATACGTGCCAAGCATTTCTGAGCAAGTCGTAAACTCTCATGTCTGAAGAGAGTCTTTCTGATCAACAGGTTCTACATACAGTCATCCTGACCTTCTTTCCCAATAGTTGTCAAGACTGTGAAGTTTAAACACTCTACAGGTTACCAAAAAGTATTGCAGCCATCCAGCTCAGCGAGTCTAAAAGTGTGGTCCAACAACCACTGATCCATGGAGAACTACTAGATGACCCATGGAGCTGCTTCTCTCATAATGTTTGTGCATCTATCTGTCTTTCAGGATGACTCCTTTTAATTTTCTATCAAGCCCGAATGCTTTATAGTTTTCCAGAAGCTTCTTGGCCAACTAAAATTAAAAAAAAACAAACAAAGAACCTCTTTGCACCTTTTGTAGCTGCTTCTGCCTTTTCTTTCTTAAATGTTTCTTTAGGGATGACAATAACATTGAAGGGGTAGCCAACACACAGAAGGGCAGAACCAAACTCAAAGTAGCCTGGAAAGAAGTGAATGGTCGCAGTGGCTTCAAGGTAGAAGTTTTGTTCTAATAAATGTAATGCCCTTCATTCAGATAAAAGAGCTAGCCCAGCTACAAAAGGCCTATGCAAATGAAACAACACGTTGCATTTTGTGTGACAAGTAAATTTTTCAGTCTCCTTAATATTCTTTTAATATTCCTTTCCAATGCATCCTAGCATTAAAGTCGTTGCAAGGAATGTGTTAAATCTAGACCTGGATGGGAAATGTTTTTCCCAGCCTGTGAGAATTTGAGTTTTCAGCAATATTTCCTGTCCTCACTTGGACCCAGAAGTCAGAATCTCAAATTTTTGCAAACTACACATAAGAAACAAAATTCTAATTGGATCAATCCAAATGGTACATTTTGATTTTAACATTTTTTTCTATAAATAACATTTCTAAATGAAAAGTTAACTTATTTTGACTTTTTTTGCTTTCAAAATTCTAAAACAGGGCATTTAGATGATTTTTTTCTCAACATTTTATAAAATGAGAAATTTGTCAAAACCAACCCTTCCTGCAAACACTTTTGGTTTCGACAAACTAGCATTTTTCTGAAGAAAAAGTTTTGTTGAAAAGTTCAGGAGCAGCCCTAGTTAAATTTGGATTAGGGAATTCTGGAAGGTATGTAGCCCATAAGAATGTCTCCATTTTAAGAAGCATGAATAAGTCTGAGAACAACCACCTAGCTCCTGAAGACTCTGGTTTATTTCTGGACTGTCTTAAATCTTCCAGAACCTTTTTATATAAAAGGAAAGGCCCATTAAAAAGCTGATGCCTGCATATGGTGAAGCTAACTTACTGAAAAATGTCCAGAATCCCTTTCTTACTGTTCTGGCTCTGAACGAAGACCACCTTCAGGCACATTCCTGACACCAGGGCAATCGCCTGGCCGAATTTCAAGTTCCTGCTACAAAAGCATGAAAATGCTAGAGATTCTCAAGTAAACAGTTGAAAGCATTTTTCAACATGGGCAAAACATGTTTTTCCCTAGTCTGATTTTGAGAAACAGCAGAGTTGTTTCTGGTAAAGCTTTTTTAAGAAGTCTGGCAAAATTATAAGTAACTGAAAACAGGGTCTTGCAATGGAAACTGTTAAGCAACCTTTATCATAGGCAGTGCTATCAACTCAACCTGTAATTTTTGTTACAGTATCACCCCCTCCCACCAAGGATCTGGCCAGGATCAGGCCCGGAATGATGTGCACTGTGTGCTCAAAAAGAGCTTAAAATCGAAGAATTGTATTTGTTTACAAATGTTGAGCACTGTGTTAGTAATAATTATTAAATTTGCAGCAATTGTCTGTTAAAAGCTTAGTTTCTTGCAGATATTGCAATGGTACTGCCAACCCCAGGCATTGCCTGCCCCAGGTATTCATTTGGGCACAAAAATCATGGAATTTTTTTTAGTCAAGATTTTTAAGACAAACACATATTGGGTGCTTTTTATTTGCCTATAGGTTTCTGAGCCACTAGGTGAACTTGCTTCAGGTTTTCAGGCTTTTCTCCATAACTTGGGGGCTAGCAGCATCCTAGTTTTTAAATGAAAGATGAGATTCTCACCTAATCACATGCCTCCAGCAGTTGGAGCTTTAAGAAAAATACCAAATATTGCAAGACACACAATAAAATTAGAGTTGGTAACATTGCCTGAGGGCCTGATTCTCAGTTCACTTAAAGCCCCTTTACACTACCAAAGAAGAATGATGGTCTTTGTGTAAAGGATTCAATATATTTACCAGTTACGAAACATTTTCCCCTTGCAAAGTAAGGTTTTCTGCAATTTGCCTTTTAGGAATCTATCTTAAAAAAACCATAAGCACTTAACCTTCTGTAACAATGTTCATAAAATCCCTATAAATTGGGGTTAAAACTCTGTTCTTGAACAATGAGTGAGAGATGTCTGCAGTCACTGAAAGAATTGCAGAGAAACTACCATTGGGAAATAGGGCTGTAATTAGCTGGTGCTGATTCCCCATCAGGAAATCACTGTATGAGAGGAAAAGAAAGAGGATGTTGTTGCCCTAGGAGCTGAACTAAAAGTGAAATAGACAGACAAGAGACTAGTGAAAGACTCTGATTAAAGGCTATTATTGGAAAGACTGTCGGGATATGGGAAACCTGATTCATTTTATTTGTTTGAACTCTGGCTGTGAAAAGCTATTTATTGTGGTTTTGCTCTTTGGCCACAAAGGGCTGGTTTTAGTTTGCAAGATGCTAAATAAAGGTGAGATGATCTCTGCTCCTAAGAGACATGACCATGCTGCAACAGGTACACACCCAATGAAATAAACTACATGCACAAACTCTGTAGCTGTGTGCTCCAGATCCATAACTGTACATACAGAGCCTGGTCCAAAGCCCTTTGAAATCAATGGACAGAGCCTCACTGACTTCAGTGGGCTTTGGATCTGGCCCACAGTGAGGCTTATGCATCCACAGCTACCTGTTTCTTCAGCAGGGATGTCTTTGCTATAGAAGTATTTTTTAACAAAGTTTATCCTTTAAAGTCCTCATACATACATTTCGTTTAACACAAAACAAGCCAGTGCAAACCAGCATAGCAACACAGTGTATTTTACCACAACAGACCTACTTTTTGGACATTGTGCCAAGACTTTGACATAAGCATTGCAGAATTGTTTTCTCTGCCAAGGTAACAGCTCAGCCATTCCCTTTCAGATTTGATATCCTTTTGTTATCAGCTTTTCTTGTGAATGAGCACCTGACATGTTTGGAAATGAAGTGAAATTCAGTTTCTCCTCATGATTGCAAAATATCACTCAAAAAGACTGAGAGCATTTGTTTTCAGAGAAAATTACGTACGTTGTGGTTAAATCATCCAACTGTCATCTTGGATGAAGCAATATCAGTTGGCAGAGGAAGGCATATCTACTACCTGTAAGTCCATAATTGTGGACTAAGATGATTTAAAAGAAATTCAGCTTCTCCTATAGGTCACTTGTGCACCCTAAAGTTGTTGAAAATGAAGGGCTTGATCCTGCAGGTCTTGAGCACCTGCAACACCCAGTGATTTCAATGGCACCTGAGGACACCCAGCTACTTTGGTCAGACCTTAATACAGTGTGATTAGTCCTGGGATCCAAGAATATCTATGACATTCATTCTTGGGACTCTAACAGAGTCAGGGCAGATCTAGACAGCAAAATCACCAGATTGACTAAGAGGAAAACAAAGGTCCTTTAAGCAGAAAATGTTGCTCCTCTCTTTAGAGAACTGGATCCTGAGAGAGAGACTGAGTCCCTGCAACTCCCACTGATCCTGGTATCTTTCAGGAAGCATTTAATGCAGGCTGGGACCCACAGAGAATTTATATCAGCAATAATAGATATATATGGTATTGATGACTGGGTCAATTGGAAAATTTGGCATTTTTTGGCTCTGGTTTGGATTTGGCTTGCCATAGTCAGCAGTGGCTGAGCTTGGTCATGGAAGAGATGGGGTCCCTGTTACCCATTTCTGGATGGAAAATACCTTCAGGGAAAATTGGACTAGAATGTTATTTCAAAAACTGAAGATAGATAGTTAGTTTCTAAATAATGTTTAACTACCAATCATCAGACAGACACCTCTAAATCTTTTATCAGGTAGCAGGATTTTAAATAAAAAGAGCTTTAAGAAAATATTTCAGGGAATATATAGTTTGAGTTAATATTAATATTTTTGAGTTTTCTGGGTCACATTTTTAAAAATTTGTGGCATTCAAAGAATATGTTTTCTCAATAGATATTTCCTATTTTTCTTCATCTTCGTGCCCACCAAAGGTTTTATATTAAGTGATCTTTATCCAAATCTTTTTCATGGGTGGAGTTTCCCAGTTGGATAGGATAATATAATATCCCACAGCTCTACAGGTTCTCCTTGTTTGGAGGTATTCAAATTACTGCCTAAATTTTCAACAGACACGTATCTCTGCTCGGTGAGCAATTTCTCATCTTCTGTCCGTAAACAGAGACCTGGAAGTTCCCCAGGAATTCATAGCATTCCACTGGGGTTCATTCTCAGCTCAACACTGTGTCTGAGCTCTATGCTGATGCTCTGGGATTTGAGCCATTTGTATAATGAGGCTCTCTCTCTGCCTGCTGATGACATACAGCTGTATTTTTCTTTTAAGGCCATTTCTTCCCAGTGCTGTTTTATTATTGTCTGATGCCTGTAAGATATTTGCAGCATAATAAACCACAGGTTATTTGTGGGGGTTGAATTTGTTTGGAGGCACCTATTCCTGCTGTCACAAGACACCTTGTTTCTATATTAGCAACAGAACTTGCCTCAATCCTTACATGTCACTGTGATGGGGTTCACTCACTGCAGGTGGCATCTCCTTAGGGATCAGTTCTCAGCCGGTCTGGTGCCCTCTTTCATTGGTTATTCAAGCTGTGATCCTTCTCTCTGTCTTCACGACTCAGGGTGCTCCCTTTTCATGACTCAGCCCTTTGGCCAGGTCACTATATAGTCTTCTCTTTCTGGAGTAACAAAGTCCCTTTGGACCAGCTGCTCAGTTGGCATCTCCAAAGCTCCTGTGCCACTTCCCAGTGGCTGGTAGGGGAACCCAGGCCTGCTCTCTTCATTGGATTCCAGCCCAAAAACCGTATAACAAGCAGCCAAGATTCACACAGTCCTACCCTTTGATCGTGTTTCCCTGGGCTTCTTCCTGCCTAGCCCTCTCAGGCATTCTTTTACCACAGCTCCTTTGGGATTGACTCTTCTTCCAGGGCTAGAACCCCAGGGTTTATTCTTCCTCTTGGGTTTTCACCTCCCCTGCTCTGTGCTTCCAGAGAGTAACTGCAGACTCTCTCCCTGCACCCCACTTCTGCTGCAAAGTTCCTGGCTTTATACTCCAGCCTACTCTTTCCCAGCTGGGTTTCTTGTTCAGTCAGGCCTGGATCCCCTCCCGGTGCAATTTAAGTGGTTAATTGGCCACATAGTCACCTAGCCACCAGCAGGGCTGGCGAGTTATATGGGTCCTTGGTGCCTAGGCTCCTGCAATACTCAGGGCCTGGGGACCTAGCTCCAACAATGCTTGGAGCTGGGTCTCTCCCCTGGCCCTGCCTGCCCCTCCCCTGCACGCCTTCCCTGAGTGTCCCCTGGCCCCACATTTGCTGCCCCCTCTGCTCTGCTGGTTCCGAGCATCAACTGCCACCATGGGGTCCTAGTGCCCCCCAACCACTAGTGTCAGGCAGGCTGACCTTGACCCTGCCCTTCTGCCTCAGACCCTTCCCTTTTCCAGTGGGACCCTCCACCAGCACAGTCCCCCTCGCCCCCACCGGCAGTCACCGCTCCTGCCCCATGCTGGGCAAGGGGCAGCCCCATCCCTTACCCCCAGTAAGGCTACAGTGAGGGGCAGCAGCAGGGGAGAAGGTGCATATGTGATGGCAGACCCCTGCTCAGCACCCACCACAGAGGAAGCGAGGGGGCTTCCTGGACCTGAGGGGGCCCTAGGAGCACATTCAGTGACAGTGGTGCGAGGTGAGTATGCTGCCAGGGATTGGAGAGGGGGAGTCCTCCTCTCTGGCTCCAGCCCTGGGGCAGCCTTCCTGCACCCCAAACTCCTAATCCCCAGCCCCGTCCCACCCCAGAGCTCACACCCAGCCAGCGCTCTGACCCCCCCCCATGCCCCAACCCTCTGCCCTAACCCTGAGCCCCTCCCACACCCCAAACCCCTCAGCCCCACCCCTGAGCCCCCTCCTGCATCATGAATCCCTCATTCCTGGCCCTACACCGTAGCCCTCACCCCTGCACCCCAACCCTCTGCCTGAGCTCCACCCACACGCCAAACCCCTCATCACCAGGCCCACTCAGAACCCTCACATTTTTGCATTTTTTAAAAAAAATATATGGGCTTACAAGGCAGGTGTGTGGGGGCAAGGCTTGGACCTGTTCTGGGCAGCACCAAAAATTATACAAACCTCCCGCCCCTGGCCACCAGGGACAGTTGTGAATATCTCATCACAGTCACCTTGTACTTAGATTTTTGGCCCTCAACTTTCCATACCCAAGATAGAGTTCTGCATACACCTTGTTGCTGGAAGACTTTATAAAAATACCAATGCTGAAGTACAGTTCTCTACAATATTTGTAGCCAGTCTCTAAAATATTTGTAATAGTGTTCCAAGATATCATTGTGTACATACAAATAAAAATCAAGCGACCATTTCCCACCTTGCTCAGATGGTCAGTAAAAGTAAACTGATGGCCATGCAGATTTCATGTTTGATAGTCCAGATTTGCTCACCTGTATTATCCATTTTTTCTCTTAATCTCCTAGGATATCACCTTAGTAGTTGTACCTAAATGAAAGATTACAGTCATCTGGAAGGAAATTTTTATATGACTTTGACTACTTCCTTGTTAAAGAAAACTGCCTGTCAGAAGCCTGTAAGAATTTGGGAAGTGTTAACAAGGCAAAGAGTGTTCCTTTCATACCAACTTTTTTTGGGGTCGAGGGGGAATTTTTCACACACACACACACACACACACACACACACACCAATTCCCTGCTCTGTGAAGCTACTTAAATCTCTACTAATTAAAAAAAAATCTTACTTTATTGTCATCACATCCAGTTCCAGCACTTCGGTTGTCAGGAGAGTATCAACCCTACAATTTGCACTTCCCTATGTACGGTATTAACTAACATTCCCCTCTGTTCCTCTCGCTCATTTCTACCTTTCAATTCTTGCTTCTGTCACTTGGCACTAGTGTGTGGGGTACTCTTCCCAGAGACACTTTGTGTTTATTCAAATATTACTTGGCTCAGTGACATGGGGTCTCAAGCTGGGGGGTGGGGGGTTGGAAGGGGAAGAAGGTGAAGTCTAAAAAATTTATTGAATATTTCCTGAAATTTTACCAAATCATATCAGCGGCTGGTATGGAGGCTAAAGGAGGAGCAGGAGGTGCAGTTTAGGGGTGTGGGATGAAAGTGTTTGGAGAGCAGAGACTCTAGCAGAGGGAGGATATTGGGGAAGAGGATTTAGGTGCTGCAGTTGGGTGGGTCAAAGGGAGTGAAGGATGAGCCTTACTAGGTCTGATACTGAGACATGATGTTGAATTGCCGGGCAGGATTAGTACTTTTCTGCATGATCCCCCCACTCTGCACTAACACCCCCTTGTGGCCGGGCTGGGCCCTTCACTCTGGACACATGCCTGGGACTGAGCCAGCCTGGCCCCACCCTGCGTCGCCTCAAGTGTTACTAGAAGAGGGCAGCAAAGTTTGAGCTCCTGGGTGGAGCTTGAACAGGGTGTGCAGTAAAACATGCCTGGCAGCGGCAATGCTGTTCCACAGGCCACCACTATCCCTTCCCTGGAACCAGCATCCCCAGAGCCAGCTCTTTGGCACCCCCTCTCCCTGGTATCCCCAGAGCCAGTTCCTTGGCATCTTCTATCCCCCACAGCAGCCTCAGAGCCAGCGTCACCCCCAGTTGATTGACAGCAGAAGCAGCCTGAGAGCCTCCATCCCTGCCACTCTCTTTGAGCAGAGGGAGGAGCCTTGCCAGCTCAGCACCGCGCTGCCTCTGAAGCTGCAGCAGCAGCAGCACTACCATTCAGGGGACAACGTTTTATCAGATGTGTTGGGGGTGTTTTCCCCTCTACGACACCCTGTCTGTGATGAAAGAGGTAAAGCAGTTGTGGTCAGCTAGAGCTGTTTATTTCATAACACCACAACACAGATCATTCTTGTGTATGCTGATGTCCAGATGAGGAAGAGTTGCCTAGCTGTAAAGCCAATCAAATTCAATCCCATGGAATTGTTTACCTTTCCCGACCCTTTCTCCTTATCTACCTAAAATTGTAACTGATTGTGTTATATGCGCTCGGTACAAACAAGGCCCACAGACCCCTGTGAAAAAGGCCCATCTCTTTTCCCTAATGTCATTCTTTCGTTATTCATATTGGGTCAGACTGTGCCTGGCCCTTGGGCTGACAAACAGTGAAAAGTGAAGACTGTAAGGAGCCTTGTGCCACCCATATACAGGCCAGGTAGAATTTCAGTTGCTTGCACTGAGGGGAACACAGACACTATTCCATTCCCACTCTCCTGGGAGCAAATCGTCCTCCAAAGCGGGAATAAGGCAGGCCTCTCCCTACAAGAGCCTCCAGAGCAGGATTGATACATAAGGGGGAAGAGGCTTCATACCAGGCACAGTGCCCCTGCAAAATATGGTGTTCAGGGAGACGGTCTGCCTCTTTGAGGTATTGGACAGGAACCAAATACAGAAATTATCCAATTTTCTCTAAAAGAGCCACCTAATATTGAGAGACTCAGCATGGGCACTGGAAAGGTTGGATTCTATTTCCAGCTCTGTCACTTACATGCTTTGTGACCTTGGGCAAG
The DNA here is from genome assembly GCF_025201925.1 of Gopherus flavomarginatus. Lineage (NCBI taxonomy): Eukaryota > Metazoa > Chordata > Testudines > Testudinidae > Gopherus > Gopherus flavomarginatus. The sequence continues at coordinate 331,244,107 of NC_066617.1, forward strand.
TCCCTTCACCTCTCTGAGCCTCTGTTTCCTTTTGTCACCCATTCAGAATGTGTAGTCTTCAGGGCAGGGACTGTCTCTCACTATGTCTGTACCGCACTACATGCAAGTGGGCCTCGATCCAGTAAAGCGCTTAAGCACATGCCTTATTATAAGTGTCTGAAGTCCAGGGGCTACCCAAGTACTTAAAATGAAGCACGTTGTCAAGCACGTGTTTTGATTGGGGACTCTAGGAGCTCCTAGGATACAAACAGTATTTTTGTCAGTGGCCCTGAAATATTTTGATAGATGAGGCATTCACTGTACATGGCCATTAAGGCCAATATTGAGTACCAAGCAACGTTACTTCACAAATTGACCATGTAGCTGGGCAATCTCACAGGACATGCTTGCTTATTTTTAGCCTTTAGAAGGTTTCCTTTCCATACTATGTATGTGTCACCACATTATGCAATGTAATATTATTTGCATATGTACACTGAATGAATGATTTCAAAAGCCAGGAAGCTTTGCAAATGAAGTACAAATGAACAATCTCTCCAGTATACTAAAAAAAATCATCCTCTACCACTATTTTATTGGTTAGGTCCCATGATAGATCTCTTCCTGCCACAATCTCTAGCTTCCTTTCTCCCGCAGGGTCTCTTCTGCTAGCAGGTGCTTGTTTCCACCGTTTTTGGGCACCTAAAGGGCTTTTCCACTGGATGGGAAGCCACACTTCAAAAAAATGCCTATTAACAGCTACATTCTTACTTTCAATAAGCAACACAAATAATTAAAACTGAAAATACGTAACCTTCATATATTTACATACGGAAAGATCCCTCAGAAACAGCTGCAGAAAGGCCCTATGCCTGCCAGCGGAAAGCTACCCAAACTCAGAGAATGCTTTGTATCAAGATCCAATCCTGATCATTCTCAACTCCCATGGACTTTAATGGGAGTCAGCAGCGCTCAGAAATTCCAAAGAGTGCTCAGGGCCTGCTGTTCCTATTGAATTCAGTGGCTCTCAGGATCTAATCTTTCAGGAAGGAAGTGTGAGCTCTGAGTAGCATTTGACGCCACGTGCGGCCTCACTGGCTTCCCTGGGACTGTGCATGCTCAGTAGGAGTAAGGGTGTCCAAATCCGATTCAATTTGATTTGCATTTTTGCTGAGTGTAATACTCAGTGAGTTTTCTGACATGTAGTTCCCCCATATTTCTCACTGCATGTACAATCGGCTACCAAGACATATTATTATAGCACCTAGCAGTCCCAGTCATGGGCCAGGATCCTTCTTGTGCTAAGCACTGTACAAACATCAAACAAAAAGATGGCCCCTGCCTCAAAGAGCTTACAATGTGCGTTTAAGACAAGAGATGGTGGATGCACACAAACAGATGGGAGAGTACAAGGAGTCAGCATGATAGGCCAGAGTCTAGGAAACCAAGAGCCCAGCCATTGTCAAGTTTTTCTGTAAGCATCACAGCAATAGAGAGAGCAAAGGAAGAATTAGAAGGAAGATAACAAGGCAGCTTTGTGGATGTTTATGTGGAGCTCCTCCCAAGCCTGAGGGTAGCTTAGGAGAAAGCAGGAAGGTGCTTGATTGAAAATTTGACAAGTAGGCGATGGAGGCTGGCATCACAAGGTGATCAGAGGGAAGCACTGACAGCTCAGTAGTGAATCAGACATGATAGGTAGGTTGGGGATAGGTCATGAAGGGCCTTGCAAATAAAGACAAGCAGCTTATATTTGATGCAGTAGAGAAGCGGGAGCCAGTGAAGGGATGCGAACAGAGGGAGGACATGGTAAAATGATGGGCTACAACAGCATTCCAAATGGGTCTGAGCAGGACAAGGTTGCATTTGTCAAGGCCGCAGAGACGGATGTTGCAGTAATCAAGATGTGAAATGATGAGTGCTCGGATGAGAGTTTAAGCTGTGCAGATGGATAGGAAAGGCCCTATCTTAGAGTTGTTATGCAGAAAGAATTTACAAGATGTAGACATAGCCTGGATGTGAAGACCTAGAGGGAGGTGTGAATCAAAGACAATGCCCAAGTAATGGGCCTGAGTGACAGGCGGGATAATGGCATTGTCCACAGTGATCAAGAAAGGAAGTAGTGGGGAGGCTGGAGGAGGTGGAGATTAGGAGCTCGGTTTTAGCTTTGTTGAGCTTGAGCTGATGGCTAAACATTTACAAGGCAATGTCGGATACAGGCTGAGATTTTAGTTTGGACACAAGGAGACAGGGCTGGGAGAGAAAGGTTTACCTGTGAATCATTAGCAAAGAGGCTGAATTTGTAGTTGAATTCGTGTTTGTAGATGACATTACCCAGAGATAAGGTGTAGAAAGAAGAGAAGGGGACCAGTGGCAGAACCCGTTGAAATCCCACAGGAAGTTGGAGGGTAGATGAGGAGAATCCACTACAGCAGGGGCGGGCAAACTTTTTGGCCTGAGGGCTGCATCGGGTTTTGTAAATTGTATGGAGGGCCTGTTAGAGGAGGGAGTCGTGGCCCGGCCCCCCACCTCCTATCTGCCCTCCTGGGATTCCTGCCCCATCCAACCCCCCCCATTCCATGACAGCCCCTCTGGGACCTGCCACATCCACACACTCCCTCTCCCTGTCCCTTGACTGCCCCTGGCCCCCCGCCACCCCACCAACCCCTCCTCTCATTCCTGATGCCCCCCCAGGACCCCTGCCCCATCCAAGCACCCCTTCTCCCTGTCCCCTGACTGCTCCCGGAACCCCTGCCCTTGACTGCCCCCCACCGGCCCATCCAACTCCCTTCCTTCCTGACTTCCCTCCAGGGACCCCTGCCCCCATTCAACTCCATTTCCCCCAGACCACCATCCACACCCCCACCCCGACTGCCGCCCCGAGCTCCCCTGCCCTCTATCCAAACCCCCCGCTCCCTTCCCCCTTACCGTGCTGCCTGGAGCATCGGTGGCTGGCAGCGCTACAGCCACATCACCCAGCTGGAGCCGGGCCATGCTGCCGCCGCCGCCACCACACAGCACAGAGCACCGGATAAGGCCAGGCTCTGCAGCTGCGCTGCCCCAGGAGCTTGCAGCCCCACTGCCCAGAGCATTGCGCCGGCAGTGGAGCAAGTGAGCTGAGGCTGTGGGGGAGGGGAGACAGCAGGGGAGGAATCTGGGGGTGAGCCTCCCAGGCCAGGAGCTCAGGGGCTGGGCAGGACAGTCCCGCAGGCCGGATGTTGCCCATGGGCCATAGTTTGCCCATCCCTGCTCTACAGGACACACTGAAGCAGTGATTAAAGAGGTAGGAGGAGAACCAGGAGAGGACAGCATCATGAAAGCCAGGGTTAGACTAGATTTCAAGACAAAAAGTATGGTCAACAATGTCAAAAAGACCTGACAGATCAGAGGATGAGGATAGATCACAGGTAGTGAACTTTAGCTAGGAAGCAGTCATTAGAGACTTTGGCAAAAACTGTTGGAGAGCAAAGGGGCAGAAACTGGATTGGAGAGGATGGAATTAGAGTAATAGAATTTAAAGCCAAAAGGGACACCAAATCACCTAGTCTGACTTGTACATCACAGGACACCAATACCACCCAGCACCCACAACTTAAACCCAGCAACCAAACTAGACCAAAGTATTACAGCTTACAAAAGACTAGACTATTGTGTGCCACGGGCAGAGAGACTAGGAGGGACCAAGGTGCACCAATGCCCAAAGCCCCTGCAATGGCAAGGAAACAATTAAGTGAAATAATCCTGGCAAGTTACCGACATGCTGCAGAGGAAGGCAAAAAAACCAAAACAAGTCCGACAATCTGACCTAGAGGAAATTCCTTCCAACCCCCACATATGGTGATCAGTGAGACTCTGAGCATGTGAGCAAGAACCAGCCAGCCAAACACCTGAAAAAGAATGCTCAGTGCCACCGCAGAACACTGGCCACCACCTTCCAGTGTTCCATTTCCAACTGTGGCTATCCCTGTTGCTTCAGAAGAAGGATAGTAATTTTTTTAAAAAACAGAATACATTGGCAGAAGGAGCCCTTCCTGATCCATACAGATGGCTGGCTGAAGCCCTGAAGCCCTGGGTTTTTAGGAACATAAGACATAAACCAGAAGAGAGCCCCAAGGCTGCTGAGCCCTGCCCCTTACTATCACAAGCAACACCTTCATAAAATGACATTCACAAATTTGTCCAGCTCTCTCTTAAAACTAATTAAGTTTTTTTGCCCCTACAACTCCCGTTGGGAGGCTGTATCAGAACTTCCCCTCCCCTCACCCCTATAGTTAGAAAGCTTCTAATTTCCAGCCTCAGTTTGTTCATGGCCAGTTTATATTCATGAGTTCTTGTGCCAACTTTGTCCTTTATCTTAAATAACTCTTCACTCTCCCTGGTATATATCCCCTAATGTATTTATAGACAGCAATCATATCCCTATCCGCCTTCTTTTTGCTAAACTCAACAGCCAAGCTCTTCCAGTCTCCTCTCACAAGATAGGCCCTCCATTCCACTGATCATCCTAATAGCTCTTCTCTGCACCTGTGCCAATTTAAATACGTCTTCCTTGAACACAGGTGACCAGAACTGTACACAGTATTCCAAATGCAGTCTTACCAGTGCCTGGTACAGTAATATTAATACTGCTCTATCTCTAGTGGAAATGCCTCACCTGATACATCCTAGGATTGCATTTGCCTTTTTCACAGATGCCTCACACTGGTGGCTCATAGTCATCCTGTGATCGACCCACACATACTGGAGAGGAACTTCAGACAGTGATTGTAGACAGTGCATTCAGTATATTTAGAGATGAAAATGTGATATGTCTATGAATGGTACATGTGGTCTGATGTAAAGTGATGAGCAAAGTGAAAAGAAAAAAAGTTACTCTTACTGGAAAAATACTTCTGTTATCTGAAAATAATATTACACAAGTTTCTCTTTTTGGAAAATATCTATTCATTCGCTTCATAAACATTTCCTAAGGAGAAAACTATTTTATGAACATATGGCACTTGTCTCTGTTTTGGATGTAAAAGCGTCTGGTATTTTGCTGACTTCATTTCATTGTGAGTCACTTTGTAGCTTTGTATAAACACCAGGGTATTTTCATCAATTAGAAATAACTGAAATATTTTTAACATAACATTCCCATTATGTATTTGTAATCTTGTAAGAGCTCCCAATGTCCTAGACGCTGTCCACAGAGAGAGAGAGAGAGAGATGCAGACATGCAGTCCCTGCCCCAAAGAGATTACAGTCATGGAAACCTCACCTTGGAACCCATGATTCTGTCTTTTCTATATGTCTAAATTAATAATAGTTCTTGAAACGTCTATAGCATGTTTCTCTTCAAAGCAAAAATTGTCTTGCTTGCTGCATGCCTGATCATTATAACAGCGGTCACCTACAGGGTGAAATCCTGGCTCCACTGACGTCAATAGCAAAAGTCCCTTTGACTTCAGTGAGGCTGAGATTACCCCCAAAATTTGCAATCTTTAACTTTTAGGAACACCATTTCCAGATACAAGAAGTCTTGCAATCTGCTCCATCAGTGAAAAAATCTGCAACCCAGTTCATTATTTTCATATTCCAGTGATTGTGCTATTTTCAGGTACTGATGGTGAGCACTGCATCTCACTGATTCAGCTACCTCTCCTCTGTCATGCATTCCTGCATATCATTAGCTAACTGGATACCAAAGGTGAACAAATTCATGGTTCCAGCACTACATTTATCGCCAGATTAAGCCTGGCTCTATACTGGACTACTAGAGTGAAAAAAGGAGATAGGGAACCTGTTTTTCCCCAGTCCAATACATCTGTGAAAACATGAGCCATAATATTACTACAAAGAAGTGGGCAGCACCCTGGGAAACCAAGCCAGCAATCCATGCTCCTGAGATGGCCTCTCTGGGAGGGGCAGAAGTGTTGACCATCTTATGCACTGATAACCACCAGCAAAACTATGCAGCTCCAAACCACTCCCTACTGAGGACCATGGTATAAATGTCCTGATCCACAGTTCAGCCCTCTTACTGCAAATCACTTTTCCTCTCAGTAGTTCAGCTTTCAGTATCTTCTCTCTTGTGAGGTCATAATTTCAGTGGTATTCTGTTCGCCATAGAGTCTTCCAGAGCAGAAAAGACTTGAATTTCCATAGTTAAAAAAAAGCAGAAACAAACCTTTGTGCTAGGTGCTATACAAAGAGAGCCCCAAAGAACTTTTAAATCTAAGTAAAAAGACAAGAGACAACAGACAGATACAGGCAGACAGGGGAGTACAAGGAAACAGTAAAACAATAGGCAAAATTAGACATGCAGGGAGTGAAGGGTAGAAAACTCCAGCAGAGTGAACAAGTCCCCAAAGAAAAGTGAATTTCAGAAATGCAACCTTCTTCCCCTCCAAAAGCCATGAATTTGAAATCAACAGCCTGTCCTGGTGAATTTCCTTGCCCTTCCAAGATCTGACACTAGATGGTGGTACTGAGGCCATTATAAATGCTGTAGATACTTTGCAAGACATCAGAAGGCTCTCAAGAGAGCACTGATCATCTTCTTTTGCCATGAGAGCATGTGGTTTCATTGTTATATTACTGCAGACTGTAAAGGCCACTACATTACTGTGAAAAGAACAGGAGTACTTGTGGCACCTTGTGGCACTAACAAATTTATTTGAGCATAAGCTTTCGTGGGCTACAGCCCACTTCATCGGATGCATGTAGTGGAAAATACAGTTACAGCATGTATGGTAACACTCATTGTTTCATGTTCTCTGTGTGTGTATATATATATATATATATATATATAATCTTCCTACTGTATTTTCTACTGCATGCTTCCAATGAAGTGGGCTGTAGCCCACGAAAGCTTATGCTCAAATAAATGTGTTAGTGTAACGAGGCGGTGTAGCTCCCCTCCTCATCCGGGAGGGTCGAGCCCCGTCAATCATCCATAGGGGCGGGGCCTCGAAGCGGAAGTCCCATTCCCCCAGAGGGTCAAGCGGCGACCCGGAAGAATAAAAGCTGGCCCTCAGCCCTCAGTTGGAGCTGAGCCACCGTCAGGAGCAGACCTGTCCACGGGAGCTCCTGAGGCCGCAGGCCGGTGTCTGGACTGGCCAGAACCTCCTCGCTACGACGAGGAGCTGCTGGAGCTGCCCTGTGCCCGCTACGACGAGGAGTTACCGGAGCCGGCCCGCCCTTGTTGCGGCCCCAAGGACCCCCCGGAACAGGCCTGGCCGGACTTCCCAGAAGAGCTGCCGGACCTGGCGCCCAGCCCTGGCCGTGAGGAGCCGATGTGGTGGGACGTCCCTGAAGCTGATCCCACAAACCAGGTAGGCTCGGAGGGGGATACTGGAAGTAGCCCGGGAGCAGCTGACCCGAGTCAGGCTGCAGACCTCCCGATACCCATGTCAGTGTGTTGCAGTCAGGATCCCCACTGACCACCGGCAGCGGTGATCACCGCTACTAGGGCCCCGGGCTGGAACGCAGTGGAGTGGGTGGGCCTGAATTCCCCCTGCCACCCGTAGCTGGGTGGCAGAATCCCCCTCCCCCTGGCCTGAGGAGGCCATTAGGCCTACTGTGGGTTTGCCTAACCCTGACGCAAGAGGATCTGAGCCTCTATAACTGTGTTTGGTGCCCCGCCCGAACTAAGGGCTGGGCCCCCTTTGCATGTGCCACTGCTGGGCCCTGTCCCAAAGGGCCCGAGCAACCCGCTCTCCTGCCAGCCTGCCCTGAACCAAAGGGCCGGGGCTGGGATAACTGTGTATTGTTACTCAGCCCTGCAGCAGAGGGTCTGAGCCCCGAACTGACTGTATATTATTGCTCAGCCTTGCAGCAGGCAGCCTGAGCTCCTAATTAACTGTGTGTTGGTGCCCGCCCGAATCCAGGGCCGGGCCCCCGTTGACTGTACCACTGCCTGGTCCTATCCACAGGGACCGACTACCCGCACGGTGGGCGACAGTCCCGAGACCCGCAGACGACAAGTCAAGGCCAGTGTGGCTCCCCTCCTCATCCGGGAGGGTCGAGCCCTGGCGAGTCTCACTTACAGTTAGTCTCTAAGGTGCCACAAGTAGTCCTGTTCTTTTTGTGGATACAGAGTAACACGGCTGCTACTCTGAAACCTACATTACTGTGAGGAGTCTTACACATTACGAGTGTAGTAGTAGTAAATATTTGATCTATATTACGGAGGAGACCAAAAGACCCAATGTGTATAAACCTTCTTTTTTCCTGAATTTGTTTGTCTATCCTTAGTTTTTTTTCTGTTCTGAGCCTGGTCTCTAAGGCCAGCTTGCCTGCATTATAAGATACAGATTATCTTAAATTAAACTCATAGAAACCTTGAAGCATTTTATTATCCTAATTGTTATATTGGATTTAACCAGGCTACCTTTTGGCGGTATTGTGCACAATCCCAAGAATAATGATAATGATAGTACATCATCAATAATAATCACAGAATAAACAAATTGCAAATAATAATGTCACAGCATGGATTCAGGAAACTTGTTTCACAGTAGCCTCTCGTCTTTGCAAGAAGCTGCTGAAGGAAAAGTCATAAACTCTCCAAAAAAATGCTCATCACCACTGTAGGATATTTTCTTCTTATGCTAATGAGGCATGACTTCATTGCCAGCAAAAATTAAGACTATTCAAAGTTTAACAAAGACCCATCAAAAGAGATGATGAGCAGTAAGCAGTGTTAGTCTCATACCATGTGTCTCATTTCCTTCACCCAACAATTTTGTTTGATCACTCTGCCAGAGCTAAAGTTGTCTCGTGGCATATCTATACTACAGACCAACAGCAGCACAGCTGCAATGCCGCAGCTATGCCACAGTAGCGCTGTAGTGTAGACGCTTCCTACATCAACAGAAGGGGGTTGTCTGTTGATATAGGTAATCCATCTTCCTGAGACGTGGTAGCTAGGTCACCAGAAGAATTCTTCCATGGACTTAGAGATGTCTACACTGAGGGTTAGGGGAATGAATTTTTCATGCCCTTGAAAGACGCAGCTAGGTCAATCTAAATTTTAAGTGTAAACCAGGGCTCAGTGCTTCCATTGTAAACATATTTTTAGGGGGGTTATTGCTAAACTGTAATAATGCCTTTGGCACTGAAATCTGGAATTCAAGCTCTCAGCTTGGGAGAAAAAAATAGTCTCCACATTACAACTAATCCCATCAAACCTTATTTTGAGTTTACAGAAGGCAAAATAAAGTGGTTTGGCTCATGGAATCATAGATATTAGACACGGTTAAGAACTAGGAGTTCACCTACTTAGGCAAAGCTCCCCTAGACCTCAAGAGACATACAGATCCAATTTAACAGCTGCAATCTGCAGTGCTTCAAAAGTGAGTAGTCAGTTAAAACTAAGTGACTTTTTGTGACAACCCAAAAGGAGACATCTTTGGTTTAACAGTTTTGCAAGGGACACCCTTGATAAATGTTACTTGGCTTTGGTTATTCCAGAAAAACAGAAGCGTAGTGTAATGGATATGGGTAGTATCTTTTACAATATTTTGTGAGTCCTCTAGAGGCCATTACTGTATTCTGTGTTCCAGAAGCTATGAAGAATAGCAGTGTTGATACATTTCGCTGGGTCCTGCATGTAGTATCTAGTTAGTAAACCCGGTTATTTAGACCTCACTGTTCCATCGGAGGAAGGGAAGGATAGGATCAGAAGAGGCCTGTTGACCTACTTTTTTATGTCCCGTTCTCCTAACACTTGCTGTCGCCATGGGATGCCTATTTGAACCCTTTCCTAGAATATTCCCAAACTATCCTCCCAACTAAATCAGAGCCTGCTGACATATTTGTCTTTACAAATAAATTATTTGTTTCCCAACACATGGGTCCTAAAGTTTGGTAATAGGTCATGTGGCTTCATATATTTTTTATATGATAGTACTTGAGATTGCTTGGCTCTGCTGCCTAGTCTTGAATCTTGTCACTTCAACCATCTTAATTTTTTAAACAAATATCACCTAGTGTTTCATGACTAGTTTCATTAACAAATTGGCACCTTTTTCACTGAGCTCCTTAAACAAACTTCTGTATGTCCACTCTGGCATTTTTTGTCTTCAAAACAAGGGTTCTGTTAAAATTTGTTTCCAAAATATTTTTTGCTGCTAATGTACTATGAACAACAGGATCCCTTTGTGACCCCACTAGAGATTAATGTGTCGGTATCTGTGTCTTTCTGTGGAATGGAAGACGTCAAAGCTAAAAGCTTCCTTACCCCACAGCTCATCAGTTCCAGTCCTGTTGTTTTTCCAGTTTTCAGAAAAATCTTTGGCAAGAATCACCATGTTTCCGCTCACCAAATTTCCAAGAGTCTTCTCTACAGAGCTCTCTCTTTTTCTTTTCTTTGACTCTCTGATCATAGTAAATGCAGACCTCTAGCAGGACTCTGGACCAGACATATGTAGGAGCCAGATGAGCTATGACCTGGGACAGCAGTAAATGAGCAGTGAAATCCAGCAATCAAATGAGAGAGTTAAAAGGAATCACAGGTGATTTCTCATGTTTTTATTGATTGAACTCAAATGTGCATTTCACTCTGGCCCATGGATGGCTGGCTGCTCATATGAGGACACTGTGTCCAAAACATTCTTCCAGACCTTGAAATCTGTTTGTCAAAACTGGCAGATTTTGGACCATTTTTCACTTTGTCTGACTTAAGATGGAGCAGGCTGAAAAAAGCAACATTTTTTATCTCAGCTCTTGACAGCTGAAAGGGTAAATCTATGAATGTTCTGACTTTGTGCATATGAGTGAGTGTGGTGATGTCCTCTAGGTGGCTGGCCCACAGAGAGAATAAGGGACCTACTATTATTAGCTGTTTGTCTCTGCTCAAATGGCAGAGGTCTGTGGTTTGGGCTTCCCTTTGAGGGGTGTGATTTATAGAATTAGGCCCACATTTTCAAGAATAACCTTTGAGGCCTCAAATCAGCAAAGCAAATGCACTTTAGCATGAGTTCAACTTTAAGCACATAACTAGTCTCATGTAAGGCAAATGGACTACTGACATGCTTCATTAAGCATGAGTTTAAGTGCTGTGCTGGATCAAGGCCTGAATTTGAGAATCCAGCTTTAGACATCTGATCTTATTTTCAGAGGTACTGAGAGTCTGTCCTGATGATCGGCCTACATTTCCTTCCCTTCATTTTATCCATTACTTCGATGCTGGTCCTGCCTCAAGTAACCCAGGAAATGGAAGATCTTCTCTCATTTATTTTATATCATAGCTTGCTTACTCCTGAACAGTCAGAAATATTATTTTTTAGAGAATGGGGTGGCTCCAGGTAAAGCTTTTAGAACCCTGCGCCTCTAGGTCAGTGGTTTGCTAGTGATTAAAAGTGGTCTCCATTGCTGGCTCGTGCGAAATAAGTAGGCGGTTTCAGTCCAACTTCCAGAATTGCATTCCAGGTTGTCAGCAGTCTCAGCAAAAAGGCCAAAGACTGACTAACCATGGAGACTAAAGCTAGCTACCCTTTCACCTACAGAAACACTCTCACCACATCAGAGTTAAAAAATATTTGCCCCAATTCTCAGTCACGTTTCTCCTTTGGAAACAAAGCAGGAGGACAGCTGGCCTGACTGGCTTCTTGGAGATTCCCTCAGAGTACGGGGAAGCCTGGGTGGGAATTTCCCTGGTATAAGGAATCCTGTGTGGCACTGAGCCAGCAGAACAAACCTCCTATGCCCCTTCTAGTCCGCAGTACAGCAGTGTGTCAGGAGCATGGCTGTGGGAAAGGGGGCATGGCCACAGTGCATCTGCATTCCAGCTATTCTCAGCTGTCAGAATGGCCCCAGGAGTCCTGGCCTGCCTCAAAACGCAGGTTCCCCAATGGATGGTAAGGCCATCCTTTTCCCTTGTCCCCGTCCTGAGCTCAGCTGTATCTCACACTCAGAGTCACTAGCAGGGTGAGGTTGGGAAGCTTCTAATGCCTGTGCTATACCTGTTTTCATGATGGACAGAGGATTTCAGTCAACCCAGCCCCTTTCACCATCACTAAAATTGTTTCCAATAAAATAAATAGAAATGCTATTTTGTCAAGGCCACTTGTTTTCATTCCGGAACTTCTAGGAGGATGACGGAATGAGTAAACAGGAAAACACCAGCTGTTTTTACTTCACCCATCTATAGAACTATCCTCCAAACTGACATCACGAAATGGCCCAGCTGAACTGAATGCACCCAGTAATTTGGTCTTGATGTGGCTGTGCTGGCACTCAGCGTCACGCACAATAGAAGTGAAATCCAAACAAACTGACTGTGCCTTAGGATTAGACAACTGCAATAAATCCCTGCATTGGTAGCAAGCAAACGTCTCACACATAAATCATTCCAAAACATACTGGGCCCAATCCTGCTCCCTCTACAAATGGATCCAGTGGCTCTTGTTTCGAGCTTGGTTGGGTAGCAGTAATGCTGAGCGGGGGGAGGGTCTCATAAACATTCTTTTTAGAGAAATTCATGAATGAGTCACTTTCTCAGCAGGGATAATGTGTATCTGCCTCCACTCTGCCCTCTTATGCATTTAGTCCTTATCTGTGCATTGCTGAGTGCCCTCAATTCCCCTTGACTGAAATGGGGAGGTGAGAGGGCCACTCACAGGAAGCACTCAGCACATCACAAGATCAGGTGCTAGAAACACAGTACAGAAGTAACCAACGGTGAGCCTGATCATGCAAGGTGCTGAGCCCTCTCCCAAAAGTTGCTCGACACTGTGTGGAAGGCACTCAGAACCTCTCAGCGCTAGGCCCAGTATTAGCATAATGTGAATCACTGTAACTGGCAAGAAGTATGTTTATTTTTAGCACCGATAAACTAGAATTATAGGCTGTGCGGCAGCTCTTCACTCGGAAGCCCTGGTGGGAAGAAAAACCTGCTGTATAACATTGTAATTTTGTCTCGGTTAGTGGGGTTTTCTTCCTGCAACCTGGAGATCAGCACTTTTCATTCACTACTCCAGTTGAGGAATAACAGGTTGTGTCTTAAGCTGCAACTTCTTCCCTCCTGCTTTTGTATCATTTTATAATGAAATACACAACCGCTGTTACACAATAGATGTGTACAGAGCACTCTGTCTTTTGTGATCCCCAAAGGATCAGTTAAAAACTAGTTGCTTGCTAGGAGTGATCTTTAACTAAGGCCTGGTCTGCACTAGTGGGGGGATCGATCTAAGTTATGCAACTTCAGCTATGTCAATAACGTAGCTGAAGTGAATGTACTTAGATTTTCTTACCATGGTGTCTTCACTGCCGTAGGTCGACGGCTGATGCTCTCCCATCGACTCCACCTGCGCCTCTCGCCCTGGTGGAGTACCAGAGTTGACGAGAGAGCACTCAGCTGTCGATTTATCGCATCTAGACTAGACATGATAAATCGACCCTTGCTGGATCGATCACTGCCTGTTGATCCAACGGGTAATGTAGACAAGCCCTAAATGTTGAACAAAATTGTTTTGGAAATCCTCTGGATACTTTACAGTGGTTGCTTAAGACTGCAAGACAGGAGGTCTGCTGGAGGTGGAGCTTCATGTAGGTTTCACTGCTTTCATTTTTTATCCTACAGTCTTAACCCCTTTAAACAGAACTGCCTCACAAATTTGTTAATTTGTTTATTTGCTATCATAGAAAACAACCGTGCTAAGGGAATAAGTTTGAACAGGAGATAAGTGCCTTGGTTATAAGTAATTTCTGTCTCTGTTTTAAATGTGGAGAGTAAATTCTACTCTCAGTTACACCTAGGGTGACCAGATAGCATGTGAGTAAAATCGGGATGGGGGTGGGTGGTAATAGGAGCCCATATAAAAAAAGAGCCCCAAATATCAGGACTGTCCCTATAAAATCGGGACATCTGGTCACCCTAGTTAAACCAATGCAAAATTGGGGTAAATACAGAGTAATTCTATTGTAACTGAGAGCAGAATTTAGCCCATACAATCAAGTTACTGCTTTAGAAAATAAGCAAATCAAGACATTAGTGATATTAATCACTGTCAGTTTATTTTGGTCTCTCTCTTTATTTAGTTAGATGCTGACATGCATAAGCTGAAAGTAAATGGAATGTCCTCTTGGTCTTTTATTACTTGCTAAAAACTTGAAAACCACAATAGTAGTAGTCTCCGTTTATGTTAGAGAGTACAACCACTATGAACTCTGCAACAGTGAATGATAGAGGGGCTGATTCTCCATCATCCTTTACACCTGTGCAAAGTGGGGGTAAAACATTATCCAATCAGTATGGTAGCATTTTACTCCTGATTTGCGCTGGTGTAAGTGACCACCCAAGATGCAGGACAGAGGCGAATCAGATCCAGATTCAGAATTAAACAAACAGGTCCAATTGTTTGCTGGATCTTAGACCCACAATAAAGTGGAAAGCATAAGATTTTGTAGGAAACTGAATCAAGTCCCCAGTTATTTTGTCACTAAGGTGGTTCATCCAGTCCACCTGCACTACACATCCAATCTGTAATTTAGTAAGAAGTTAAAATATGGAAACAGTAGATTTCTGGGTGATAAATTGGGATGTATTCCCACATTTGGTTAGATTCTTCTTTGCAGTCACTCGACCAGCTGGGTTCATATAATACTCTTTTCCCCACGAATGCTCAGCTGCCTATTTTAACTCCCCTTCTGCCTTAACCCCATGGATTCCATCTGCTAGGTATGGGTTGAATATGATTCCCAAAGAATCACTGGGACAGACTCCAGCGTTTACTAACTTTATTTAAAGTCACTGGGAACCCCTAAATAGAGCTGTGCAGAACTAACACAAGCCTTTGGGAATTTGATCCAGGGCTTACTATTACTATTTCCAGCAAGCACACCATTTTATTCACAATGAAAAGGCAGAAACTTCTCCTTAGGGCAAGGCAAGGCAGGGCTGAGGGAGCCCAAAAGCCATTGTAGGTTAGCCCCTCGTTTGAATGGGATGGAATAGGCCCTGGCAGGAATGGGTAGATTTTATTCTGACAGACTGGTACAATGTGGAAATCACTAATCTAAAGGAGCACTTCTTGGGAGTTGCACTGGCGTAAATCAGGCCTCACTCTGATGGAGTCAATGGAGCTATACTGGTGTGAGCAAAAGCAGAGACAGGCTAAAGGCTTCTTGTGACTATATAGTGGATATTCTGCTATGTCCCAGCATAGTGTTAAAAACAACTATTCCATCCACCCATGCTCACTGGACAGAATGGAGCCTCATCCATTCGGTCTGCAGAGCAATTGCTATTCCACAATTACTGTGAGCCAGGCAGAAGTGATACAGCGGCAGATTTCCATTTAGATAGTCATATGTGTCAAATTGCAGATAGAGGGCAGGTGTGTACTTAGGGCTTCATCGTGCCATGCCACCCTAGGGAAGCACCAGGTGGTATTCTGCCTCTTAGAGTTTCCACTGTTGCTCCCCTTTAGGAGATGCAGCTTACCCCAACCCAATGTGTAAAGATACACAGCTCTGGCCCAACTTCTTCCTCCCCCTCTTTCAGGGTGGTGTGTGGCCTTGCAGCAGCAGGAGACAGCAGTCTCTGCACCCTCCTGAGCATAGGAATTATGCTTCTTGCCCCCTCCGCCACCACAAAAGGGCCAGACAGAATCTAGCCACTAGACCCAAAGAAGCTGTATTGGCCTCCTCTTTTTCTGTTACCATAGAAATGAAAGGCAGTTTCACCAGTGGAAAATATCATTTTGCTGGAAAATGTCAACATTTCTATCAAAAACATGCATTCCCACCTAGGCACATTCATGACAATGTCTGAGTTTGCCCAGAAGAGGCAGTTTCCCCAGTCTTGTTAGTATAAAGGCCATGTGTTGGCTGGTGAGACTGTAGGACTCAATTTTGTCTTCCTTAAACCTCACGCTGTCACTGAAATGTATGCCCACTGACAGCACAGTGGGTGGAAATGAAAGGCGCAAGGCAAGGGTGAATCAGATCCTACATGCACACAAAACAACTGACATTCAGAGCAGACCAGTCTCCCCCACGTGCAATTGAATGAAAGGCAGGTAGCATCCATGCTCTGGGACCCATGAGAGACATAAAAATTGACATAAGGTATAAGGTGTAAAGTAAATCCCTAAGTGCTATCCACAGAGCCATGAACTACCAATACTGGTACAAAACCAGTGGGTGGGAAGCATCACTGCTCTACAGAGGAAGGAAAGAGTTAAGTAACCCCCTGCTAACCACAGCGTTCCTCCTGGCATCCGATACGAATAAAACATGAACTAAATAGGTCCATGTAAAGCATGCCTGAGTAGCTGGATTTTTTCCTTTCCTTTTAGACCTTTCTTTCAAGTGTTTCTTCTTTGATTTCTGAATGAAATTTCTGCCTTGCCTTTGTGGTCAACCATCCCAGCCATCAAAAGGTCTCCCAAGAGCAAGCCTCCTTTTCAAGAGTTAGTAATCATGTGTAAAGAATTTTGGACATAAATACTCCAGGGATGTGTTCAAGAATAAGCTCCAGCAGAAATACACAAGTAAAAAAAGGGATAAAAGCCTAACTGAGCCAACTTCACTTTCTCTGCTACCCAGCTCTTTGAGTTAATGGGTCCTTCATCATCATCATCTCGCAGTCCACAGAGACTTTCCTTCCACAAAATACCTAAGGCTGAGGATATAAGCTACTCTGCTTTGTACATCACATAAATCTACAAGAAACACTTATTTTACTGTTTTAGCATAATTGATGCTGAAGTATAAAGGTTATTTTTTTAATTTACTGTATTCCATCTGCCAGGTGGTGTTGGAAGCAATAAAAGCCAGAATCAAACATCCTCAGCTCAATCCACCATCCAGAATTTCTGGAATCACTAAATTTCTTCTCTGGTCACCCTCAATATGCAATTCTCACTCGCAAACACTGAGTCTGTGTATGAAACAATCTCTTTATAGGGAAAAGAGGGACACAGGATCAACTTGGGAAAACACAGCAATAATGTATCTATGTGTATGATAAATAAAACCCTGCCCCACTTTGGCAGTTGTTCATTAACTCAGTTCCCTACCCACCAGTGTGAGTGTCCAATAACCAAATGTTCCTTTGCCAAGCCACTTCCCTCTTCACCATCTGTTATATTCCACTCACAGTCAGGGGTCAGTGAGTTACATAGTCCCATAGTCCTGATGTATACTTGGACAGGCATGTCTCCAGTCTATTGAGGAAGTGCTGCCTGGTTCTATCCTGAGGCTCCACCACTTAACCCAGGCACAGTGATTTCAGCTTTATTTAATGGCTGGATAGGAGAGGCCTCCCCAAAGTTCACTCAGCTCTCCTCTGCAGCTTCAGCAAAGAGTGCTCTCTAGGTCGCACCGTGTGAAAGAAGCACTTCTCAGCAGCACAAGAAGTTCAGTGAAGGGAAACCACTAGCATATAGGACCTTTGAGCAGCATCCTTGCCACAAAGGATGTCCCATCTTTCAGTTCAGTTCCATATCCAGCCAATTATGAGTTGGTGTACAGTTTTGGTGATTCCAAAGTGTCACTGGAGGTATACTGTGTAGAAAACTTATGCAAATGAAGCTCTATCTGTAAATGTACTTTCCCTCTATTGACCAATAGATCAGGGCAGACAGCAGCCTTGCTCTCTGGAGCATCTGTCCATCTGGAGTTCTGGGTAAACAGTTTATGCAGATGAAACAGCTGTGTGAATGTTCTCTCCCCTGTTCACCAATAGATGGAAGCAGAGAGCTCCTTACCCTCTAAACCTTCTTGCCATAGCCTTAGATTATGAATATCTAAAGTATAAGAGTAAGGTTAATATTGGAGGAAACCCAAGTAAGGAGGTGAGTTTTGAACTTAGCTCTGACTGTAGTAAAGCTATTTGTCACTAACACTACAACCAGGGTCCAGATCAAAAACGGTGTCTCCTTTTGTCAATAAAGAGTACAAACTGCATCAGGATTCCATCATGCCCCAAAATAAATTATCCAGTGTGGCAAAACATATCAAGAACATCCATGCAGCAGTCTGGGATACTGAAGGCCAAATGAGAGTTGAAACCCAGTATTAGAGCATCCCCATTAACATCAATTGAGTATTCTTCATCCATTATAATCTGAACACACAGCAAATCATCCAGCAACTGCTGCTCTGTTCAAAGTAACAAATGATTTTTCTCAAGCTTTGGACAAGCAATTGGGTGCTATTATTGCATCTTTGTATGAATCATGTGAAATGATTGATTGGTTTGTTTTATCATTGAAATTGCAGACTGAATTTTGCCCAACATTTGGTCTTTGTGTTAAATTTTATCAGTCACATGCACTTTAATTTGGTTCTGTAAATGGCTCCAAGTTCTTGGGTTTGGAAAATGTAGGGGAATACCACAAGTGTCTATTTTAGGCCCCTAGTTATTTCTATTTTTGCAAAATGAATAACTGACAGTAAATGAATATCATGCCAATGTTCAGATATACACAGATTATTGTAGCTAAGATTATTGAACCCAACATTCCAGGAAGTAACACACACACACCCTACAGCACATTTTGCATATATGCAACAAATGGTTTAATAATATTTAGGTGATGCTCAATGGAGGCTATAGCCATGCTAACCTGATCTAACTAATTGATTATTTCTTTTGCTGTTGCCTTTTGAAACGGCTCTAAATTGGGATAAGTCATTGAGTCACTCTTGGACCCACAGGAGGCCTAAGGCCTGGTTGGTCAAATAACATTCCTACCATTCATGATAGGAGAAAGGTGTGGCAGCATGGGTTTCCTCAGTACTTAGCCCAGCAGGGGAAATGTGTCTACATGGATAGATAAGTGGGCCAGGCCCACTGCACTCCTTTTCTTTTGCACACATGGAGTCCTGTGCTGGGTTGATGATGGCAGGCCTATCCCCTCCAGAGCAATGGCTCTTTTAGTTAACACCCCATTGAGATGTATGGAGCAGTTCATACCACTCAGAAATATTGGGTGACATTCTGCATACGTTGAATTAAATGACAAAACTCTCATCAACTTGAAAAAGGGCCAGGATTTCACTCCTTGTTTCAGGCAGACATCTCTGCATCAGTAATACCACTCAGGTTCCATAACCAAGAGGGCAAGAAATGGTCTTTATTTTTAAATAATAGCTGAGATTCTGGTGTGATTACATGACTCTAGCAGCCAAGATCCTATGAGAAAGTAGGGCAAATCCTGAAGTCCATCCGGTTTTTACTGAGTTAGAGACAGAATCACAGAATGTCAGGGTTGGAAGGGACCTCAGGAGGTCATCTAGTCCAACCCCCTGCTCAAACCAGGTTCCTACTAAGGCAAAATTCTCACTGAATTAATAACTTATAAATCAAATAATATTTAACTCATGGAAGTAAATGAAACTTTTGCCTCCGTAAGGACCTCAGTTTGCTTTACATCTCATGGTGGCTCATACCAAGCAAAAGTTATTATATCAAGTAGAAATAATGACAACGTAATAGTGTTATCTCTTCTCAGGCCATTTTAATCTAGTGAACTGTTAGGAACTAATGATGCCTTAGAAGGTGTAAGCCGGTCGTGTCGGGGCTCGTCCCTCTCAGGCGCGGCGGGGAGCCAGGGCACCTCCTAGCACGCCGCAGTCCGGGTAGGCTTAGCCCCTCTGCAGGTGCTGAGGGGGGTACAGGGTCTGCAAACAGAGTAGAGCCCCGGCCCTCTAGCCGGGGTCGGGGCTCTCAAAGTAAATAAGCCCCAGCCCTTGGGCAGGGCGGGGCAGTAAGAGTTCTAGTTAGCCCTGGCCCTTTGGATCAGGGCAGCGCAGTGGCAAAGTCAAAGGGGCCCAGCCCTTGGTTCGGGCAGGGCACCAAACACAAGTCTAGTTCGCTCTGGCCCTCTGGGTCAGGGCAGAGCAGTGGCAAAGTCAAAGGGCCTCAGCCCTTGGTTCGGGCAGGGCACCAAACACAAGTCTAGTTCGCTCTGGCCCTCTGGGTCAGGGCAGAGCAGTGGCAAAGTCAAAGGGGCCCAGCCCTTGGTTCGGGCGGGGCACCAAACACAAGTCTAGTTCGCTCTGGCCCTCTGGGTCAGGGCAGAGCAGTGGCAAAGTCAAAGGGGCCCAGCCCTTGGTTCGGGCGGGGCACCAAACACAAGTCTAGTTAGCTCTGGCCCTTTGGATCAGGGCAGAGCAGTGGCAATAGGCGGGAAGAGGGGGAGTCTGCCACCCGGTTACGAGTGGCAGGGGG
Source organism: Gopherus flavomarginatus (assembly GCF_025201925.1). NCBI lineage: Eukaryota > Metazoa > Chordata > Testudines > Testudinidae > Gopherus > Gopherus flavomarginatus. Next base: position 331,264,250 of record NC_066617.1, read on the forward strand.
AACGCAGGCCCTCCCACTCCATTGTGTTCCAGCCCGGGGCCCTAGCAGCGGTCAAGACCCGCTGCGGTCAGTGGGGATCCTGGCCGCAACACACTGACATGGGTTCGGGCTCTTCAGGAGCCAAACCAGGGTCGGCTATCCCCGGGCTACTTCCAGCCTCCCCCTGTCTGGGTACCTGGTCCTTGTCAGCGGCGTCTGGGGGATCCCAGACCATGGGCTCCTCCGGGTACTGGTCGTGGGGAAGCTCAGGCCACTCCTCGGGGTATCGGGCACACGGCAGGTCAGGCCGACGTTCCTCCGGGTACCGGGTCTGAGGCAAGTCCAGCCAGCGCTCCTCTGGGTAGTGGGCGTGGGGCAGGTCCGGCCAGCGTTCCTCTGGATAGTGGGCGCGGGGCAGGTCCGGCCAGCGCTCCTCTGGATAGTGGGCACGGGGCAGGTCCGGCCAGCACTCTTCTGGGTAGTGGGCACGGGGCAGGCTGGGCCCGGCGGGAGCCCAGGCACCAGTGTCTGTCCTCTCCGGCAGCCTGCCCCCAACTGAGTGCTGGGGCTGGGCTTTTATACTTCCTGTCCTGCCCCTTGACTTCCAGGGGGCGGGGACAGGCAGTGCTGACTCCGCCCACTGAGGCACCTGCTCTGGCTCGTCCCTCTCAGGCGCGGCGGGGAGCCAGGGCGCCTCCTTACAGAAGGCAACATTGCAATATTGTTTTTGTCTCTGAAGTAACGTGGACTCTTGAGAAATCTTATGTATAACAGCATTATTTTATTTGCCATCTGCTTCTAGAACTTATGTTTGTTATAATTTATATCAAAATGTTCAGGCCATCACACCCCATAGTACATTAGATCATCTACTGTTTTGAGATGTTAAATGCAAGAGTGATTAACTTACACAACTATTTTCTTGTTTGTGTCTCCCCCATATCTACTTCTCTATGTCTGTTTCTCTACTTTATAAGTATTTCTAATGCACCTATTACCATATATCCTATTTGGAAAATAGCATAGTATGTAGTCCCTAATCTTAGGAATTCTGTGCGTACATAAAAACGTACATAAGAAAGGCAAACTGGGTCAGCCGATGGACCATTTAACCCAACACCATGTCTTCCGACAGTGTCCAGTGCCAGATGATTCAGAGGGAATGAACAGAACAGGGCAATTTTTGAGTGGTCCATCCAAGTCATTCAGTCACAGCTTCTTTCAGTCAGAGATTTAGGGACACCCAGAACATGACCCTTCTGGCTAATAGCCATTGATGGCCCTATTCTGCATGAACTTATCTAATTCCTTTTTTGAACGGAGTTATACGTTTGGTCTTTGCAACATTCACACTGCTGGCCAGACCGTCAGCTGGTGTAAATTAGCATATCTCCATTGACTTCAATGGATCTATGCCATTATGCTGGTTTACCCCACCTAAACATTTAGCCCTAAGATCTTCGACGTATGAAATCTTCTTTTTGTTTTTTATTTTAGTACTGAGATTTATTAAAATATTTTCTCATTCATAGCCTCTTCTGCATGGAATAGTCTTCATTCTGATATCAAATATACAGCCCATTATCTTATTACTTTTAAAGCAAAAACATTTAGTTCACTTATAAATTGTTTTATTTACAAATCCTATTGTTTATATCTTCCAAGACCCTTTAAGCCAAAAAAAAACCAGAAAAAAAAACATTATTGTGTGTCATTCTTAAGAGGCTCTCCTTTTAAAATGATGCATATGTACTATCCCTCTGGGTAAATAAAATGTTGCTGAAGTGGAAATGAGAACTGTAACTGATACACTTTAAGACTTTCTTCACTTACACCAACTAGTTATTATTTTACATGAATTGCATGGTTGATGTTTTCACCTGTCCAAATAGCAAAAGCAAGTCTCTACAAAAGAGTCAAAGTTAAATCTGAGCATGCATTCACAAGATTAACTGTACCGAAATTGAGCTGTTTGGTGGATGAAGAGCATTTACACTTGCATTCACTCTTGGGTCTTCAAACTGACAGCTTTTCTTTTGTTTGCAACTGCATTGCCTTCCATTAAATACCTCAGTAGAACAGAGGACAAAGGAATGTGTGGGTGAGGAATTGGACTAAAGTGCCTATGGATAAACGGCTAAATTCTGTTCACTTTATTCACGTTAGCAATCCCATTGACATCAGTGGAACTGCTCATGTTTATAAGGCAAACAGAATTGGCCCATTAATGATTTAGAGAGAGATTTTAAATTAAAAGTTTTTAAAAGCCCAGGTGCACTAGAACCTAAAGTGTCATAATGAAGACAAGATCTTAGTTGTGTATGGTGAAATTCACCTGTTCACAAGCAAAGGGTTTGAGTGGTGCACAGGGCATTGTTTTCAACTCTGCAGATGGACCCTCTAGGGATGAATTTTTCCCTAAATTCTCATTGCATTATTTTAAACAATGCAGTGCAGAAGATGTGTCTCTTCCTAGAGCTGGTCAAAATATTTACGTCAACAAATTTTTTGGCAAAAAATGGCTTTTCATCCACTACAAAAAAAAAGTCAAAAAACTAGAAACAGAATATTGTCTGTCCAATAAAAATGTTTTGAATTTCAATTAAAAATGGTAAAATATTCCAAGATTTTGGTTTTCAAATACTGAACATTTTTACTGAAAATCAAAAATAATTACCAAAACAAACAAAATCATTTCTGGTTTCGGGAGGTTTTGGAAGGGAAGGAGGAGGTCAAAAAAGAAAAAAGAAAAAGGATTCTTTATTTTTATTTTCCTGCAAAAAAAAAAGGGCATTTTTCAACTAGCTCTCCTTCCTATAGCTCCATGCCCCATTGACTTGCCATCTTTCAAATTCAAAGGAATGCTATACTTTCTTCCTTAGCCTGTTCCTCTGAATTCTCTTTTTCTGTTCTATTGTTTATTATTTAACTATTATTCTAAAGTATTTTAAGATATTGTTTCTCAAAACAATGCTATACAAAATAAGGGCCCAATCATTACTTGAATGAATTTGTGGGATCAAGCCATCTACTTGTATTATACTTGTTCCAGAATTTAAATTCACTCAAATCCCTTCCCTATTTTCCCATTCTGAATCCTCTCCTTTCACCACACTCTCCTACCTTCCCTTTCCTTCATGTGTATTTGAGAGTCCAGAACTCTCTTGGACTGAAAGGTGAGAGTAGCCCTCAATAGACTGGTCTTCCCCCTACCATGGAAGATCATAAAGGACCCATTTACCCTTCATGTTTCAGTTATTTAAATATTGAGAGGGTTGAGGTATTTCAGATGTTGCAGCAGGGAACTCCAGGCCAAGGAACACCCTTGTGGCACAGTAATACACATTTAATCAAAAGAGAATCGGGAACCATAAAATTACTAAATCTGATAGCAGGATAAAGGTATGGAATTCTCAAGCACAGTTAAAGCAGCTGCTACAGTGAACAGACCCCAGGGATGTACTTTGTTGCATTCCTGGCCTGACTTAAAGCCTCATGTTAACTCAGTTTTCAACCACAATAATTCTTTTACTTAGTCATTATTATAGCATTATACAATAAAAATGTACAGTTGGTAGCTATCCTTCTTCTTTGCTGCCATTGTCATTTGCATGGCAGGCTATTATATTGTATGATTATATTCATTTCCATACTGTCACATTTGCAGTTTTCCTAACATTACTATGTTTTAGACTGATGTCAGTCATGCACATAACATATGGCACAAGTACAAAGCAATAGGGCCAAATAATAAAGTGCTTAGTCCATCCCTGCACAAACAAAATTCTTTCTCAACTCAGTCGAAGTTTTGCCTTAGCAAAAACTGCGCAATTGGCAAGATTTGGCCCAATAGCTCTAAATCTGGATATTCATCAGATTACAATACATTACACGTGTGTCTAGGTTTCTAGAAACATACACAGTATTGTGCTATTTGAGAAACAGTATGTGATCATGCAATATCAAAATATTGTATAGCAATATGTATGTCTAAGGAGGCAGAGTTCAGATTGTAGCTGAGCTTTGGAATTAACTGACTTTTGAGTTCTTAAATGTGCAACTGCAATATTCTGTTAACCTAGATTTTTGTATGGAATGTCGTATATGTTTGTTTTGTTTCTATTTATGAAAAGAGGGATGGGGGAGGGAGAATAAATAGAAAAAACTAAAGTCTCCAGCTCTCCTGGCTTGAGAAAAATTTCAGTGTGTCAATTCCATATTCTGGAACTCTTTCACGAGGACACCACCAGAATGCGTCCGTCCTTAACTAAAGACACCATACCTAATCACCCAGATTGAGGCCTCCTGATTAATATAAAAAGGGAAATGAATTCCTTAATCATTATTTGGACATTAATCTATACATTAGTTTCAGAACTTGGAATCTGACTCCTATTTAGCACAATTAAACTAGTTGGCACTAGCAAAGTTTTTCCTCGAGTTTCACCCCCAAAATTCCCCCTTAAGCAAAGACTCAGCAGTGAACATTTCTGAAAATAGCTATTGAAAATGGAGAGTTAGAAAAAAGATCTCTCTACAACCTTACCTATATGGGAGCTGCTACATCCTTCTGTAATATAGAGCCTTTCATGCAGCAAGATCCTTTCCAAACTGTATATAAGACACATGTTTAACACCCATCAGCACTTCCAGCATCACAGTGCCCCCTAGCACTACACAGGCCTGTGCTGGATCAATATAGGCTCAGAGCACAGAGAGCTACATACAACTTTACCTATTTTTTTCACAGATTACTATTTATTTTAACTAATCCCATGTGCCTCTTGGCCTGCAAATCTATATCCTGTGTAGTTTAACCTTATTATAATTTGTATTATAGTAGCAAATGGAGACCTCAAACAAGGTTACAGCATCACTGTCATAGGCACTGGAAGAGATATTCTCACTGCTCCCAAAGAGTTTACAATCTATAAAGACAAACGAAGGGAGAAAGGATATTATCTCCACTTCCCAGAAGAGATTATGTACTTTGTGGAAGATGACATAAAACTATGTGGTACAGCCAAGAACTGAACCCTCACCACAGAGGCTGGGGGGTGGGGCATATGGGGTCACATGCCCTGCAGATGTGCTGCTTGGCTTGTACTGAGCATGCTCAGTAACACTGCTGAAGCCAGCTGCCCTCACCTTGTTCCCCCAATCCCACCCCACTATCAGCAGGCACGGGTTGTCTCTGTCTCATCCAGTGCCTTACTGCCAAGGCTGTCCTTCAGGTGTGCAGAACATTTAAGGTGTTCAGATCCCACTCTGATGGGAGAGATTCGATTAGATAACTTTGGTGAATAATAAAATCAGAGAACTTCTACTTTACCCCAAAATGAGTCCAAGACAAAACTCATTTAAAATATTCTGTGTTCGGATTTCATTTAAATGGGTAGGAGCTCATATAGCATTATTCAGAAAACTAGCTGCAAAACATCTTAGGTTTTCTCAGCACCTGCAAATGAACAGTAATGAAATAAACTATATAACTAATCTTGGAAAGATTAGATTTTTATCAACTGTGGATAAACGTTGATTTCACTGTATTCACACAAACCAGCAAAACCTATTTCCATCAATAATCATTGAAATGTACAGATAGATAAAGTAAGAAAAATGCTGCTTGAGAACCTATTAGTCAAAATCCTGTGATTTAGACTTTTGAATTAGGCTTCTTACAAATGGACTAGCAAATGGTTAGTAAAAACAGGTATGATTTTTTAATTTAAGAATATTTACTTAGCCTGACCCCCCTATAATTTCACACAACTGTGAAAATTTAATTATTAAAAATCTGAAAACCTAAAAATAAACATTATCCACTGTAATTATACAAAAAATAAAAATCTAATTCTTCCGAGTCTAAGTATAACATAAACAATTTAAAAAAGAAATATTTATGACTGAGAATACGACTTGGGTTTGAGGTTGGTGTGTGTGTGTGTGTGTGTGCGCACGCATGTGTTTGCTAATCAGGACTGCCTTTCTGTTCAAAGAATTAAATTTGCTTCCTCGGAGCAGGTGAGGAAGAGGAATGTGAAACAGAACGATCAGATTTCATTAGAAAACGTACAGAAGTAATGGAAGCAGTCATTACATTAATCCAGAAAAATTTCTTCAGAAAAAATTTACTTAAAGTCAGCAGGTGGTAAAAGAGTGGACAAAAGGTGACAACAAAGTAATCTTCTCTTTCCTTTCCTTAAGCCTATTGCAAAACCCACTATCCTTGTCTAGCAAAGCATTAGACTTTTTTTGTCTGTATGACCAGCAGATCCAGTAAGTTCCCTTTTAACCCTTCAGCAGGTTGAGAGCAATTATGCTTCTTTTCCTTTAAAGCAGGGGCTACCAATTTTGCCCATTTTAGGGCCACATTGGCAGCTTGCCAGGATCCTGACAGCCACACCTAATTTGTATGATGGAAAAGACTGCATTTACCCTAATTTTTGGCATTGAGGTCCAGGCCTCAGAATCTATGGACCTGAACCAAATCTCACTGATGTCAGTGGAGAGACTTCCACTGACTTCAAAGATCTTTGAATCGGCTTTATAGTTCCCAGTGTCTGATGTGCCATCTTGATATAAGCAGCAAAGAATCCTGTGGCACCTTATAGACTAACAGACGTTTTGGAGCATGAGCTTTCGTGGGTGAATACCCACTTCCTCAGATGCATGTAATGGAAATATCCAGGGGCAGGTATATATATGTGTGCTAGCAAGCAAGCTAGAGATAACGAGGTCAGTTCAATCAGGGAGGATGAGGCCCTGTTCTAGCAGTTGAGGTGTGAAAACCAAGAGAGGAGAAACTGGTTCTGTAATTGGCAAGCCATTCACAGTCTTTGTTCAATCCTGAGCTGATGGTGTCAAATTTGCAGATGAACTGAAGCTCAGCAGTTTCTCTTTGAAGTCTGGTCCTGAAGTTTTTTTGCTGCAGGATGGCCACCTTAAGGTCTGCTATAGTGTGGCCAGGGAGGTTGAAGTGCTCTCCTACAGGTTTTTGTATATTGCCATTCCTAATGTCTGATTTGTGTCCATTTGTCCTTTTCCGTAGAGACTGTCCAGTTTGGCCGATGTACATAGCAGAGGGGCATTGCTGGCATATGATGGCGTATATTACATTGGTGGATGTGCAGGTGAATGAACCAGTGATGGTGTGGCTGATCTGGTTAGGTCCTGTGATGGTGTCGCTGGTGTAGATATGTGGGCAGAGTTGGCATCGAGGTTTGTTGCATGGATTGGTTCCTGAGCTAGAGTTATTATGGTGTGGTGTGCAGTGCACCACACCATAATAACTCTAGCTCAGGAACCAATCCATGCAACAAACCTCGATGCCAACTCTGCCCACATATCTACACCAGCGACACCATCACAGGACCTAACCAGATCAGCCACACCATCACTGGTTCATTCACCTGCACATCCACCAATGTAATATACGCCATCATATGCCAGCAATGCCCCTCTGCTATGTACATCGGCCAAACTGGACAGTCTCTACGGAAAAGGACAAATGGACACAAATCAGACATTAGGAATGGCAATATACAAAAACCTGTAGGAGAGCACTTCAACCTCCCTGGCCACACTATAGCAGACCTTAAGGTGGCCATCCTGCAGCAAAAAAACTTCAGGACCAGACTTCAAAGAGAAACTGCTGAGCTTCAGTTCATCTGCAAATTTGACACCATCAGCTCAGGATTGAACAAAGACTGTGAATGGCTTGCCAATTACAGAACCAGTTTCTCCTCTCTTGGTTTTCACACCTCAACTGCTAGAACAGGGCCTCATCCTCCCTGATTGAACTGACCTCGTTATCTCTAGCTTGCTTGCTAGCACACATATATATACCTGCCCCTGGATATTTCCATTACATGCATCTGAGGAAGTGGGTATTCACCCACGAAAGCTCATGCTCCAAAACGTCTGTTAGTCTATAAGGTGCCACAGGATTCTTTGCTGCTTTTACAGATCCAGACTAACACGGCTACCCTCTGATACTTGACATCTTGATATAAGTGGCTACACCATCATATGCTGGGATTGGGTCATGCACATGTTTTAAAGATGAGGCTGGCAAGGGGTTGTATTGTAGGACTCCATGAGAAGCAGTTGACCATGAGGCATGGGCTTCTTGAGTTTAATCATTCACAGGTCCTGATTCTCCTCTCATATCCATTTTATACCAGGATAGCTCTTTTGACTTTGCTGACATTACTCTTGATTTACAACTCTGCAAATGAAAGAAGAATAAGGCCCAACATCTTCAAAAGAGAAAGTTGGCAGAACCCACTGGTTTCAGGAGTTATATTTATAAAACCTCTGCTAAAAGTAGACTATCCTCTGACTTGAAACCACCTTATTCTTAAAGCAAACAATATCCTTAATCCTAACAAACTAACCTTTAACTTGGACCTTGTAACTAATTTGACAAAAGCAACCATACCATCTAGGAATGTCTGTGACACATGAAGTTGCGGGGAGGGGCTTCCCCTCTAGTGTTCAACGAGTATTTGAGATTTGCAGAGTAAATCTGTAAAACACTGATGCAATTTAAAGCTGTACATTTAAAGCTTCCACAAAGTAACATTCTCCCCAGCTATTCCCAAACTCCAACTCCTCGCTGAACTCTCAAAGGATTATTGTCAGAGATTTAGGCACCTCAGAATAAAGGGGTTACTAGAACATTTCTAGCCTTGGGAGTTTTGTACTTCCCACTAAGACTATCCCAAGTGACACTTACTCCTTAAGTTCTTTAGTCTGGGATATTACAATCACTGTCCTGTCTGATTCATCCAGGGTTAAGGGAAGCAATACAAGTTTAGTAGTGCTAGGATGTGAAGGAATATATATATATATACAGACTATGTGAGCACTAAACTCAACTACTAATACAGTCAAAGCACTAACTATGCCCTAGAGCAGGGGTTCTCAACTTTTTTCTTTCTGAGCCCCCACCTTCCCCTTCCCCCAGCATGTTATTAAAAATTCCAAGTCCCACTTGTGCCACAACAACTGGTTTTCTGCATATAAAAGCCAGGGCTGGCGTTAAGGGGTAGCAAGCAAGGCAATTGCCCCAGGATCCATGTCATAGGGCTCCCCACGAAGCTTAGTTGCGTAGGCTTCTGTTTCAGCCCTGGGTGGCAGGGCTCAGGGCACCAGGCTTCAGCCCTGCATGGCAGGGCTTAGACTTGCTGCCCTGGGCACCGGCTAGTTTAACGCTGGTCCTACTTGCTGGACCCCTTGAAACCTGCTCACAGCCCCCCAGGGGGCCCCAGATACCACACACACACATCCCACTTGAGAACCACTGCCCTAGAGCTACTTCCCAGTACTATTCTTGAACCATAATTCTCTAGGATCTTCGCCCTTCCTATTCAGTTAATAGGCTACATAACAATCATATTCCCAAAGAAATCTTGTCCCCACTTCTGCAGTGACAGAGGACTGCGCACATAGTAGGAATGGTTGGGTTGCATTGTAAGGGGGCTGACATATGCGGGACTTGAGAAAGTTATTCAAGGGGTCCACAGGTCACTCGTGGAGCCTCACTCTGTGGAAGCTTCCCACACAATGGGCTTGGGGAGTGGGGAAGGAGCTACCTGGGGGAAGAGTGGGCCCAGGACAACTGCAGCTATACAGATCTGCCAATCATTGACCCTCTCATCCTTGGGAAGGGATTGGACTCCTTTCTGCCTGCAGCTTCTACATAAAATATACCTCAGCTTCCAGGCTGGGCTCCTCAGATTTACTGAGGGGTACAATACTTGGCAGTCAGTGAGAATTTCATTCTCTTCATGGCAAAATACTACTTTCCTCAACTCAATTTTGAACCAATAAAGGCAAAAATATTTATAAAATTGGGAGTTTCTGATTCAATTTTTACTCCCACAGAGTTTGTCTGAGTTCAGACAAAGGGAAAACTGATTAAGAACTTCAGGATTTGGCTCCTTATGCCTTTGCAAAATGTTCTCTTTAATTAGCAGAGTGGACCCTGAAATGCTAAGCACGCCTTTCACCAGTGGAAGAATAAATGTTTCTTTTTTAAAAAAATTTAATTGGAAATGGGATTAAAAATGGTTTATGCTTTGTCTTTGCCCTAAGAGTTCTAGGCTGAGGACAAATTTCAGATGAGCAAACTAAACACAAAAATGATTTGCAAAAAGGGCTTATCCCAGAGAGCTGAATTCTCTGCAGAACAAACAAGTGTGACATTTCTTAACAGGTGAGCTCAGACAGAGAGGCTGCAGAGGTCAAAGACACAAATGTTTTTTTCATTGGCCTCTCTGCATCCAAATGTTTAATTTCACAACAAAAATCCCAGCACATAGCCAGTCAGTTTCACTGAGTTGTTTAAATGAAATAAACAATTTTAAATCATTTGATCAGGCTAGCCAAATTGAGTGGATTAAAAGGCATTTTAAAAAAGCTATTCCATGTTATTGAAGTGTATTTTTCATGCCTCCAGTCTCCAGGACATGTCTTGGCATGTCAAAAGACTAGATGAAAACTCAAAGGGTGAAATTCACTATTTAGGGGCTTAAAAGGAACTTAAGTGGTGCATAGACTTTGCATGCCCCTCTACACAGGAGTGGATTTCACTTGGAGAATAAGTTTTACATTGTAGTTGTAACCCTTCTGCCCCTCTGAGTTGGCAGCAACAAGGGCCAGGTTCAGTATCCAGGTGTTCGGTTTCAATAACACCATGCATAACCGGCTCGAGCCCCCACCCAGTGACCTGGGACACTTACATACCACCCCCCCCGGGCGCCTCTAGGAGGCAATACTTCCCCTCTCGCAAGCACGGAGTCTGAGTGTAGCAAAATCCTTTTAATAAAGGAGGGAACAGTGCGGCATCACACTGGAGAAACACCACAAACAGGATTATAACACAAACTATAAGCAAAAAACCCACCTCCAAGTACGTTTGGCAATGTCCTTTCCCCCTTAGGGTCTTAAGTCCAATCACCCCAAAGTCCAACAACCCAAAAGTCTCTGGTCAGTGCCACCCCAGAGTTCAAAAGTTTATCTGCAGAGTTTTACCCCCCTCAGCCCGAGTGGAAATGGGCGGGGCCCACACAGGGTGGTAGGGCCCACACAGGGTGGTAAGGGGCACCATACGTGGGCCAAGGCCAACTGCTCCACCTCTCCGTGGAGTTCTGCTGCAGCCTCCACCACGACCAGCTCCACTACACCAGCAGTGCCGCTCCTCCAGCCAACCCACGAGCCACTCCAGCCATCCCCGCAAACCACTCCACTCCGCTCACTGTTCCATGGGCTGCTCCAACATGCTGCAAACTGCTCCACTCTGCCAGCCACTTAGAGATAGGTCTTCAGGCTCCCCCACTAGTTAACACAGCACTCAATGATGTCAGCTCAGCTCTTTTAGTGATTCCCGCTCTTAGCAATTTCAGCGTATAGTAGGGGTGCCCCGGTGCTGGTGCACCATTGGCCCAACATGAATTCAGCTCAGCAGCCTTTAGATGGACTCCTAACGGAATCAAAATTAGCTCTACTCTTTAACAGTGGAGAGAGGAGGATGTGCAATTGGTGTTCCAGGCCCTCAAAAGCAGCCCATCCCATCAGGTACACACACCAGTCCCCAACCTCTCTCAATTCACTGGGTTTTGGAACCCATGTCCCTTGTCTATCAAGTGTCACCTAATTTATATTGAGACATCTCTGTCATAAAGCAGTCTCATAGTTCCTCATTCACATAATCAGGGTGACAACACTTTGTTACTGGGGCAGGAGGAATAAAGAAATTGGGGATCCCAGAGCTGTCAAAATAACCATCCCAGGCTGCCGTGGGCTATGCTAGGTGGAGTGGGTATGCCAATGCAAATACCTAAAATTCCTTTCCACACTCCCCATCATTCACCACCAGATTTCAGGGTAGGGCTCATCCTGACTCTGCTTACATCGTAACTATATTTAATTTATACTTTGTCATGAAGTTTCCTGCGTGCACTATCAAAGGCTCTTAGTTAATTTTCAAAAATAAATTTTCTATATAATCCACTTTTTCCCTAGTTCCTGTATTGAATATTTGGCATTATACATATTAGAGAATAAATGCTGTATTTAGACTGTTCTTTGACTCTGCCCTGTTTGGGGGGAATTCATTCTTGGCATGCCTCTCAAAGGCACATGTCTTAGGATCATCCATGACAGGCAGGTCTGCTTGATCCTGATTAAATTGAAGAAACAGGAGATTTTTAATAGTTATGCCAGCACTAAGGACAACCCTTGTTTCAAGACAAGGCATGGTGTTTACACTCCTGTGGTGTAAACCTGGCCAGCCACTAAAGATTTCAGGCTGTCTCTGAAATATGGCCTTCTGTAAGGTGACTCTTACTGACCATTGCATAGCTGTTGTAGGAACTAATTAGTGTTTCCTGTGCAAATTATACATTACATTATACAAATACTATACCTTTTGTGATGGAATTCTATAGTGTGGCATGCAATTTACTGCCTGTTCAAATTGGAAATACCCATGTCTTTTAAGAAGGAAGTCAGGTGGCCATTAGGTGCAGGCAGAAGTGGCATCATATGTTGACGTGCATTGCAATGTTATTAATTGTAGATTATGGATTTAGCATGTCAGAATCAGACCCTAAATAGGCACCCCTTTGCCAAAGTACAGCTCTGAGGAGGTGATATGATACCATTCACAGGTACTCACCGGCTGTAAACACCAAGGTCAAGATCATGCCATTTCAGCATAAAGCTGATTAGGGACATGTACTCCCCAGCATAGCTGATAACAAGAAGGGACAGAGCAATGTTTCTACCTAATTCCTCCTCTACCCTGCTCCATCTGGGGTGCCAAGTGCCTCTGGGGAAGTAATTTTGGAGGAGTCTGTGAGCTCTGAACTGAAATTCTGCCCAGAATTTATGTCATGCAAGTGTCAGGACAGAGGGAGCCTTAATTCCTCCTCTCCTACTGCACACCTGTGTCAGAGCTTCTCAGAATCCAGCCCCAAGGAGGGAGAATAAGAACAGGTTGTAGGGATTAAAAATTTAAGTGAGATACTTAAAGATAATGTGGTGAAATTAAGAGAAATATCTTAGCCTAAATAGATGCAAAACTTCTAAGAGAAGGAGTGGAATTCATCCCTAACTTTCTGCGCATTTCATGGGTGGAATTTTAACAAGAGCCTTTGAAGTTCCCACCAAGGTTACCAGCAAATCACTCTTTTATGTGACTGCTTGTATTTACTGTATTTGTTTTACTGGTATATTCTGTCTTAGATTCAGAAAGGCAGCCCTAGCTACCAGACTCAGCAGTATCCATTAGTTAAATAGTCATAGGTCAGTGATTGTGCTATTTCCAAACAGTTCTGTCTTTGTTCTATCCCTCTATGATCCTAGCATTTGATGTCATGAAACTTAAGAAACAGAAAAATACCAAATGGCTCAATAGGTTGGTCAGATTTGGATTGTCTTCTTCATTTCTCAGTCCTGCATTTTCACCATCTCCGTTATTCTCCACCTTTTCCAGAAACAACCCTGAGCATCTCTTCCATGTGACAGAAAGGAACAGAAATGTAGGGTTGTTACAGCTGGGAGTTTTCAGTGAGATATCAAACGGCACAGTGAGGGGAAAAAGCAGCATAAAGCTATCCAGCAAGTCTGTTCTGATTCAGACATAAATGTCTGAATTTCACACTATACAATATATAGAAAAACATCTCTGGGAATAAAATGTGGATATCAAGTGAATTTTAATGCTTTTTTGTTGTTGTTTTTTCACATTTGGGGATACGTAAATGGAGCTGTATAAATAGTATAACTACAGCGTAGCATAATTAATCAGAAAATGTTTGTGGAAAATTACATGGCATGCACAATATAACCTTATATGCTTTTCCAATGTATATATATGTAGCACGTGTACTGTACATACATGCTGCAGTTTTCTGATTCTGGTATATGTATTCCAACTAACACACTAAATGCATTTGACATGACAGTAGTTGATAAGACAACATTTACATTTCATTACTACATCATGATGTCTTAGAGACGCAGTGATTTCTTAATCTAAGTACAAGGAATTATTGTTGTACATCATCTCAAATATCCTAATGTGGCAACGGATAAATGTCGACATTTTAAAAGCAACCACTGTACCAAGATGTTTCTATAATATTTTATCATCACCCCATCTCAAACAACTCCATTAGCATCCTGTTCATTTCAAGATCCAGTTCTGAATTGCATTCTTTAAACTCTCTGAATGGGGCTGAATTTCACCCAGTGAGAATACATATTCCACATCTCAAAGTTTGGGAGTGGATCTTACCCTACAGCAGCCCAGCTATGGTGCTGCAGCTGTGCTGCTGTATTGCAATAGTGTAGGTGCTTCCTACATTGAGAGAAGGGTTTGTTTTTTTCTATCAATGTAGACTCATAGACTTAAAGGCCAGAAGGGACCATTATGATCTTCTAATCTGACCTCCTGCACAATGCAGGCCACAGAATCTCACCCACTCCTGTGTCAAACCCCTGACCTATGTCTAAGCTACTGCAATCCTCATCTTGTGGTTTAAAGACTTCAAGGTGAAGAGAATCTTCCAGCAAGTGACCCGTGCCCCATGCTACAGAGGAAGGTGAAAAAAACCCAGGGCCTCTGCCAATCTGCCTTGGAGGAAAATTCCTTCCCGACCTCAGATATGGCAATCAGCTTAGCCCTGAGCATATGGGCAAGACTCACCAGCCAGACACCCAGGAAAGAATGCTCTGCAGTAACTCAGATCCCACCCTATCTAGTGTAGTCAATCCAGCTCTCTAGTAGCTAAGTCGAAGTAAGAATTCTAGCTGTGCTTACACAGAGTGTTAGGTAAACCATCACTCATCAGAAGGTACAATATTTTTAACAGCTCTTAGCAACGTAGCTAGGTCAATCTAATTTAAGTGTAGACCTGGCCTAGGTACTGCAGTAGAGAGTGGAAAGTGAGCAATGTATATTCACAACAAGAGAAAGCAGTAAAAGACGTTAGAATTATAAAATGGTTTAAGAAAAACATGTTGTTTCCCAAGGGAATAGAACTTTTATTTTTAGCTGGGTGTGGGTAAGGGTGATACTGGAGTCACCTACCTCGTTAGTACAACTGTAGGCTGCTGTCATTGCTTTTACACAACAGTAATGTGAGGAATGAATAAAGGCTGCATTAAAAATGAACTGCAAAATTGTTGGGATATTTTCAGTTGTTTGAGATCCCTGGTCAGTAACAGACTGTAGTGGGTTAGCGGTGGCCCCTCCCCATCTGGGTTAGTAGGAGACCACTCTGCCTCCCTACATCACGGGGCAATGCTCACAGTTGGGGAATTAGCTGAGTCGCTATCGGCCTGTAGCTCTGGTCGGCAGTCCGGGTAGAGTGATAGGCAGTTAGGGTCTCTAGCCCGCAGTTAGGGCAGTGGAGGTCAGTGGCTCAGACCTGTACTCAAGGGCGAGTGCCAAATAAACAGTTAGTAAGCCAAGCCCTTAGTCGGGGCGGGGCAGTACAGAGTCTGGGTCTCAGGCCTGCACTCAGGGCCGAGCAGCAAACAAATAGTTCAGAGCCCAGCCGTTAGCCAGGGCAGGGCAGCAAGTCCTCTGGGCTCAGGCCAGGGTAGAGCACCCAAATACAGTCTATAGGGTCTCAGGCAGGGGTAGAGCACCCAAATGTAGACTTGGGGAACACAAGTCAACTTGTGGAACTCCTTACCTGAGGAGGTTGTGAAGGGTGGGACTATAACAATGTTTAAAAGGGAACTGGATAAATTCATGGTGGCTAAGTCCATAAATGGCTATTAGCCAGGAAGGGTAAAGAATGGTATCCCTACCCTCTGTTCATCAGAGGATGGAGATGGATGGCAGGAGAGAGATCACTTGATCATTGCCTGTTGGCTTCACTCCCTCTGGGGCACTTGGCATTGGCCATTGTCGGTAGACAGATACTGGGCTAGATGGACCTTTGGTCTGACCCGGTATGGCCATTCTTATGTTCTTATATTCTTAAGCAGGGGTAGAGCACCCAAACACAGACTAGGGGAGCTCAGGCAGAGGTCAGCAGGGATCCTCCCACAACACATTGACCTAGTCGCAGGTCAGCTCTCAACCAGACAGTTATCTAGTCTAGTTCCCCTGGACTACTTCCTATCTCCCCCTTGGGGCATACCTGGTTCTGTAAGGGGTCCTCTGCATCATCCAGGTAGAAGGCCAGCAGCAGTCCTAGCAACTCCTCCTTGGCTTGTTCAGTGTGTGGCTCTGGCTGCATTGACCAGTCCTCAGTGCTACAGGGGTCCACTGCAGACTCCCAGTTCAGGAACAGGCAGGACGCATCTGGCTGCTGCGGCCCAACTGAGCTCGTAGACCCGCCTTTTGTACTTCCTGTCCTGCTCACTGACTTCTGGTGGGAGGAGTGAGCACAGCCTGACTCCACCCACCAGGGCTCTGTGAGTGGTCCCTCCCTCTCCAGGTCAGTGGGAGTGCACTCCGCCTCACTACACAGATTGTCAGCCAAATCCTGAACGTTTTTTACTGGATAACTCTATTTAACCTGTGACAAAGAGTCCTGTGGCACCTTATAGACTAACAGAAGTATTGGAGCATAAGCTTTCGTGGGTGAATACCCACTTCGTCAGACGCATTTAACCTAATTGTGCTATCAGTTACAATGGTGTAAATCCAGCCATTTAAATCGATTGACGCTACTGTAGGTGGGGTCAGAATCACATCATTTGTTTTTACAATAGCAGTTTTAACAGAGTAAGGGCTGAGTAAGGAGTCCAGGGATTGGCCTTTCATGACGTACTAAAATAATTACTCACAAAACACAAAGAAATAAACACTTGTCATTCAAAACTTCTTGGGATAATTAGCCATTAAAATAGTCTTAAAACTTTGTTGTGATTCTTATAAATTTGGCCACCGAAATAGAAAACCTGCAATGAAAAAAATATTCAGATTACAGTATCAGAATAAATTAAAATATATCTCTGTAAACAAAGTGCTGTATAATCAATAACCAAAAATATAAAATCCACAGCAAATCTTTCTTTTTGCCTACCATCAGTGAAGTAATGTAACATGATGTAGCTTAGCCTGATGATTATTCACCTCAGATATTCAATTACACATTTTTGTATAATGTATTTATTTCAATTTTTAAAATTTCCTTTTACAAGAGATGTTTGAGAGTAAGAGAGCCAGATCCTTCTCTCTGGATTTATACTGGAACAATTGGAACTTGAGGCTGGGTTAGTATGGCAACATGAAATTGTTGTGAGTAATCTACACCAGAATAACTAATTTTTCAGTACAAGTTCTATGAGTAAGGCAGACACAGCAGCCCAAATGATCTCTCCATAGACTTCAGTGTAGTGACCCATCATGTTTACTGCTACTCATTGCATTTCTTTGAAAGGAACATAGGAGGAGCCTAGGGGAGCCATCCTGGTATGGAAAAGGTTGAAAAGCAGGAGTGTAGTAAATACATTAAAGTTATACAAATACCAGAGAAACAGGATTAAAAGGTTTAACAGGAACAGTGACAGACTTTTAATTGTAGTGGCACTAGCATGTGTGACCTTGTCCCTTCTAAGCTGCAGTCATGCAGATCTCCCAGCTAAGATGAGTAGCATCTCATACTCTACTGCAAGCAACAAATTTCAGTTATGCAAGTTATGTTCTTGGATCTATGAGAAACAAAATCACATATGGAGTAGGGGAGCTGTCAGTATCACTAGCCCCATGTATGGCCTGCCCCATTGGATGGAAGGGTGGCTGCTGGCAGCCTACCCCTGAAAGGATCTTAGGAGCCACCATTTTCATGATACAAAACATTATGACAGACCTCCTCCATGCCCCAATCTTGATTGAAATCAGCCCACAGATGTGTAAATCCTCCATATTAAAAGGAGAGCAACATATAACATCCTAATGGGTTGAGATACAAATAGGGCATGTAATCTTCTCTCTAGTCAGCATCAAATAAGTGCCAGTTGAAAAGTTGCTGTTATCATATGCCCATACCTGAAATCATGTGCACACTGACCTAAACCCCTACTAGATTAGGATTCAGGACTAGCAAGTGGTAAGTATGGGAGCATACACTTTTGTTATGAGTTACCTAAAGAGCTGCTACAATATTTCAACATGTGCAACTGTGTGCTGCTCACAAAAGTACCTTTAGTTTTATATGAGAGTAAAGCCTTTCTTGCTCAGTCATGATCATAATGCTGGTTCACCTGCAATACAGCAAAATCAGCTATTTTTAAAAGCCAAAGATTCATTTATTATATGTATTTTGCAGAACAAATTTGCAAAACAAGAAGGTCATTTCTAATGTCTACATCATTTAGTATTGTCATAGAAGAGCTATTATTTTGTTTATCATTTTTCAGGCTCAGAACAAGAAGCAACATGTGTTAATTTTGTACATATTCCTTTAAATGTAAGAACTCTAGAGTGGAAGGCTTTAAAAGATTTACATGTGAGCTGTCTAGTATAAGGTCGTCCAACTTCTGTCATTTGATATAAATAGCTTTTGCTTTCCCCTGGGGTTGTTCTTTTCTCTACTTGGCTTCACCTCTTCTGAGGTCAGTGATGTATTGTGCTGATGTCTGTGTGATAAAGAAGGTCACCTATGGCTGTTCTGAGAAACAGCTGAGTTCTGTGTCTGAATCATACTACAGAGATACAGCTATCTGGCACTTACATTTTACTCAGAATTCCCGTTGACCTCAGTGAGAGGTTTGACCAAGTATGAATGCAGTAAATATTTCAGAATTTGGCCCATTGATCTCATTGAGAGCATTACCTGCATAAGAAAAGAGGATGTACTTCAGCAGCTGGCCCTTGCATAGCTAGTGACCTGCTTTACCAGATAGTACTGTGCCTTGAAAATTGTCTGTGTGCTATTTTTTTCAGTTCCTCATGATGTCCTGTGGGAACAACTGGTGAACAGGAAAAAAAACACTGTGCTGACCTTAACCACTTACATACCAAGCACGCACCAACTCAATAAATGGCTCAGCAACTCAATAAATCAGAGTTGCACGGGTGTAACTGAATAGAGGTTGTCTTATTATCTCCAGTGGTACAGGGCAATGTGTCAGGGCTGTGTCATGGGTGGCCTGTGGGCACAGGCTGAGCTGCTCTGTATCTGGGCCAAAGAGTTGAAGACCAGTCTGGAACCAGGCCAGCTCAAAAACCTCAGAGTTAGAGTGTGGTATTAAATTCAGAGCATGCAGCAAGATGTGGTGCCAGGCCAGGCGGGGTCTTTCACCAGGATCTGCAATGGTCCTAAGCCAAAGATAGTAAACATTGATCAGGGTTGGGAGCTGGGCCAAGGTTGAGAGCCCAGAGTCTGGGATCCAGGTAAGTGAAGACCTAGGGCAAAAGTATACCAGAGCTCTGCATCACTCAGATAACTCCCAGGAATGGCTTCCTGGTTTATATGCAGAGTGACAGCCAATCAGCGAACCACAAAGAGCTATCATTCATGCCCCTTAGGGCAGGACTTCCTGCAGGACTTAGCCTCACAGTATTTCTCAGTGGCAACTCCCCTCCCCTGGAACCCTAGTAGCAATGAGGAAGTGGTGCCTGCTGCAGTCTCTGGTTCTAGGCCCAACACCCTTTTCCTGGCAACCCCTCTTTTTCAGGCTAGAACCAGGCCAGGCTTGTCTGGATGAGCCTTATGAAACTCTTTCACCAGGTCAGAGGACATGGAGGCAGGTTCCCAAGTGCACTCTTCAGATCCATATCCTTCCCAATGTACAAAATAGTATAGTCATCCTCAGATGCATTTGGAATCAAGGATGATGTGCACCATACATTCTTCATGATCCTAAACTTCGACCCTCAGGGGTGGAGGCACGGTTCAGCCCTGGGGATCCTCAGCATAGGATTTTAGAAGGGACATGTGGAACATGGGATCTATTTTGAGGGATTAGGGTAGCTTTGAAAACAACAGGGTTGACTTGCTGGCATATCCAGAAAAGTCCCAGGAACTGGTAGTCCAGCTTGCATGAGGGTCTACTTAACTGAAGATGCTTCAAAGCAAGCCAGACTTTCTGGCCTATAGAGAGGGCCAGGGCCTTCTAGCACCACTGGTCAGCATACCACTTGTAAGCTCTCTGCACAGCCTCTAAGTGGTCCTTCAGTTCCTCCTGAATATGATGGATTTCTTGGCAGCAGCGGGGTTCAGCAATGCTGCTGGTAGTGCCAGGTGGAATCAGGGGTGGAACTCATAATTTGTGAAGAAAGGGCTCTGTCCTGTCAAGGTATGGTCTGCATTATTGTAGGAAGACTCAGCAAGTGGTAAGAGTTTGTACCAGTTATCTTGTGATAGTTAGTGAAGTATCTGAGGTGCTGTTCCAGTATCTGGTTCGCCCTCTCAGCCTGTCCATCTATTTGCAGGTGGTAAGCAGTGGAGGTAGAAGTGCGGATTTCCAGTAGCCACAGGATTTTGCACCAGAAGCGCAAGGTGAATTGGGAGTCTTGATCTGAGACAACGTGGTCCAGGAACCTGTGAAGATGAATAATATATCTTATCGAGGGTTGGCCAATAACCTCAGCAGAGGGTAAGCAGCTGCAGGGGATGAAGTGGGCCATTTTTGTCAAGTGGTCCACAACCATCAAGACAAGTCAAAGAGTTCCACAATGAAGTCTAGTGAAATTAGTGTCCAGGGCTTTGTGGGTGTTTCAAGGGGTACCAAAGTACTAAGGGGCTTGGTTCAAGGTATCCTAGTGTGAGCACAGAACTTGGATGAATCTACATAGGCTTAAATTTTGGCCCTTATACAGGCCATTAGAGAAAGGAGGAGGCTGTGCAAGAAGTCTTATGATAATCAAAGTGTCCTGCCAATGGGGTGTCATGACAAAGGCATAGTGCTTTGAGGTGGGGAGCCCCCTGGAGGACATACATGCTCACACTGAAATACATTACTTCCTCATGTTTGAAGCAGTGGATCTAGGTCCCTGAGTGCTTGGGAAGTGGTTCCCAGGTGAGGTGGTCCTCCTATAAGGAGGCAGAAAGAACAAGGGAAATTAAAACTTCATGAATTGCCGTGTTGAAGAAATTACTGGGCTTATAATCATAGACTCATAGGACTGGAAGGGCCCTCGAGAGGTCATCTAGTCCAGTCTCCTGCACTCAAGGAAGGACTAAGTATTACCTAGACCAGAGGTTCTCGAACTGTGGTCCGCAGACCATGAGCTGCATTCAGGTGATCCACGGACATTTGGGATGTGCAGGACTGTGCTGGCCAGAGAAAGAGGCGACTTTCCCCAGCGCCAGGGCTGCAGCTGCCAGGGAGAGAGGCCCTCCTTCCCAGCCCCAGCTATGTGGCTGCTATGGTGAGGCAGAGACCCCCGTCCTTCCCAGCCCCAGCTATGTGTTTGCTATGGTGGGGCAGAGACCCCCGTCCTTCCCAGCCCCAGCTATGTGGCTGCTATGATGGGGGAGAGACCCCCCTCCTTCCCAGCCCCAGCTCAGGGGAAGAGAGGAAGAGACCCCTCCTCCTTCCCAGTCCAGCTCGGTGGCTGCTGTGGCGGGGGAGACCACCCTTTTATTTGTAGAAAAAAAAGTTAATTATTATAAAGTTTTTTTATATATAGTGCTTTTATCCAAAGCACTTTACAATAGTTAGCTAATGGTACAAACATTTGGAAAGATCATTAAGTGGTCCGCCAAGATCTTCAGCAATTTTCAAGTGGTCTGCGAGAAAAAAAGTTTGATAACAACTGACCTAGACCATTCCTGACAGGTGTTTGTCTAACCTGCTCTTAAAAATCTTCAGTGATGGAGATTCCACAACCTCTCTAGGCAATTTACTCCAGTGCTTAACCACTCTGACAGTTAGGAAGTTTTTCCTAATGTCCAACCCAAACCTCCCGTGCTGCAATTTAAGCCCATTGCTTCTTGTCCTATCCTTAGCAGTTAGGAAGAATGATTTTTCTCTCTCTTCCTTGTAACAACCTTTTATGTACTCGAAAACTATTACCATGTACCCTCTCAGTCTTCTCTTTTCCAGACTAACCAAACCCTGTTTTTTCAATCTTCCCTCATAGATCATGTTTTCTAGATCTTTAATCATTTTTGTTGCTCTTCTATGGACTTTCTCCAATTTGTCCACATCTTTCCTGAAATGTGGAACCCAGAACACTACTCTAGTTGAGGCCTAATCAGAGTAGAGGAGAAGAATTACTTCTTGTGTCTTGCTTACAACACTGTTGCTAATACATCCCAGAATGATGTTCACTTTTTTTGCAACAGTGTTACACTGTTGACTCATATTTAACTTATGGTCCACTATGACCCCCAGGTCCCTTTCCACATTACTCCTGCCTAGGCAGTCATTTCCCATTTTGTATGTGTGCAACTGATTGTTCCTTCTTTGCATTTGTCCTTATTGAATTTCATCCTATTTACTTCAGAACATTTCTCCAGTTTTGAATTTTAATCCTATCCTCCAAAGCACTTGCAACTCCTCCCAGCTTGGTATTGTCCGAAAACTTTATAAGTGTACTCTCAGGCTATACCATTATCTAAATCATTGATGAAGATATTGAATAGAACCGGACCCAGAACTGATCCTGCAGGATTCTGCTCCTGAGGCCCTTCCAGCATGACTGTGAACCACTGATAACTACTCTCTGGGAATGGTTTTCCAACCAATTTTGCACCCACCTTATAGTAGCTCCATCTAGGTTGCATTTCCCTAGTTTGTTTATGAGCAGGTCACATGAGACAGTATCAAAAGCTTTACTAAAGTCAAGATATACCATGTCTACCACTTTCCCTCATTCACAAGGCTTGTTATCCTGTCAAAGAAAGCTACTAGGTTGGTTTGACCGAATTTGTTCTTGACAAATCTACGCTGACTGTTACTTATCACCTTGTTATCTTCTAGGTGTTTGCAAATTTGCTCCATTATCTCTCTGGATAGAGAAGTTAAGCTGACTGGTCTGTAATTCTCTGGGTCGTTCTTATTTCCTTTTTTATAGATTGGCACTATATTTGCCCTTTTCCGGTCTTCTGGAATCTCTCCCGTATTCTATGACTTTTCGAAGATAATTCCCAATGGCTCAGATATCTCCTCAGTCAGTTCCTTGAGTATTTTAGGATGTATTTCAACACATCTTGAAGACATCTAACTTGTCTACGTAATTTTTAACTTGATCTTTTCCTATTTTAGCCTTTGATCCTATCTCATTTTCACTGACATTCACTATGTTAGACGTCCAATCACCACCAGCCTTCTTGATGAGAACCGAAACAAAGAAGTCACTAAGCACCTCTGTCATTTCCACATTTTCTGTTATTATTCCTCTCTCCCCCCCGCCCACGTTGAGTAATAGGCCTACCCTGTTCTTGGTCTTCCTTTTGCTTCTAATGTATTTGTAAAATGTTTTCTTGTTACCCTTTATGCCTCTAGCTAATTTGATCTCATTTTGTGCCTTGCCCTTTCTAATTTTGTCCCTACATACTTATCTTATTTCTTTATATTCATCCTTTGTAATTTGACCTAGTTTCCACTTTTTGTAGGACTCTTTCTTGATTTTTAGATCACTGAAGATCTGGTTAAGCCAGGGTGGTCTCTTGCCATACTTCCTATCTTTCCTATGCAGTGGGATAGTTTGCTCTTGTGCCCTTAATAATGTCTCTTTGAAAAACTGCCAGCTGTAGAGTCTGGGCTGCTTTTGCATCTATGAAATAGTCTGCAACTGGGGTTGATCATGGCTGACTGTAGGGCAATCAACCTCCATCCCCCTAGGGTGCAGCAAATGTGGGGGGAAACCTGTGTTATTTTGGTTGGGTTTTTTTCAAAGGCATGGGAAATAGCTTTGGGATGGTTGCCCCGATGACACTCAGACAGTACCCCTTACTGGGTCTGAGATGATCTCTTTCCCAATTTCAGTTTGGATGGACAGGAAGCAAGTGGATGTCCCAACATTCTGCAGTAGAAATAGAGGTTAAATTGCTGACAGCAGTCCGTTTCTTCCAGGGTCAGATGTTTGTGACCCACGGCTCGGTTCCATGGCCCTGGGCACAGTGGGTGGGTATGGCAGCATTGGGTTGCCTTTTTTTTCTCTCTTCCTTCTCTCAGGTAGCCAGGTGTCAATATGAAGTACAAGCTCAATGAAGGTATGAGTTGGCATTGAGCAATCTCATCTTTGACCTCTTCGCTGAGACCCCACCGGAACTGGTGCTGTCACACTGCCTTGTTCCACTTGACATCAGTCCACCAGCTGTGGGAAATGGGCAGTGTATGAAGTGTCCAGCCCTTGCCATAGTCTAAGCTACCAAAGGTTGGCTTCTGTCGAAGTAAGGGCAAGGTGTGGGTCATTACAGATGGTTGCGCATTCTCACAGGAAGCTGTCCCGGTTGAAGAGTGCCAGGCTGTTTTGTTTTAATAGAAGGGAGGGCCAATCTAGTGCTTCTCCCACAAGCAGTCTAATCGCCAGGCCCAACTTTGCTTGGTCAGTGTGGGGTATGTTCAAGGCCATAGCAGGAAGAGCAGCTGACGCTGGTTTAGGAAACCTGGATATCTCCGGTGGTATCCGTCAAATCGTTCTGGTAGCAGCACTTCAGGGGTGGGGTGCTCTGCCCAAGCTCACAAGGCAGCTGCCTCTCCTTGTGAACACACAAGCTGCTCTCGAAGGATTTGCACTTCAGACATGAGTTGCCTGGTATGGTTCTGTAATTGAGCCAGTTGCTCCTGCAGGGCCAGCACTTCGGCTGCGGCCTGCGCTAACTGGGCCTGCAGCACAAGAGTCTTCATCTGAAAGCAGGCAGCTCATTCCTGGGGGTTTGGGTTCCCCTTGGAAATGAGATAAGAAATAGAGCTGGCCCTTCCATTGTCTGCTGAAGGATTGGCAGACGGGGCAGCCTGGGGTGGTCTCCACAATCTGTCAAGGCATAAGAACATAACATAAGAACAGCCATACTGGGTCAGACCAAAGGTTCATCTAGCCCAGTATCCTGTCTACCAACCAGGTGCCCCAGAAGAAGTGAACCTAACAGGTAATGATCAATTGATCTCTCTCCTGCCATCCGTCTCCACCCTCTGAAAAACAGAGTCCAGGGACACCATTCCTTACCCATCCTGGCTAATAGCCATTAATGTACGTAACCTCCATGAAGTTATTCAGTTCTTTTTTAAAGGCTGTTATAGTCCTAGGCTTCACAACCTCCTCAGATAAGGAGTTCCACAAGTTGACTGTGTGCTATGTGAAGAAGAACGTCCTTTTATTTGTTTTAAACCTGCTGCCTATTAATTTCATTTGGTGACCCCTAGTTCTTGTATTATGGGAATAAGAAAATAACTTTTCCTTATCCACTTTCTCCACATCACTCACAATTTTATATACCTATCATATCCCCCCTTAGTCTCCTCTTTTCCAAGCTGAAAAGTCCCAGCCTCATTAATCTCTCCTCATATGGGACCCTCTCCAAACCCCTAATCATTTTAGTTGCCCTTCTCTGAACCTTTTCTAGTGCCAGTATATCTTTTTTGAGATGAAGAGACCACATCTGTACGCAGCATTCAAGATGTGGGCGTACCATCGATTTATATAAGGGCAATAATATATTCTCTGTCTTATTCTCTATCCCCTTTCCCGCCCCCCCCCCTCCTTTTTTTTTAATGATTCCTAATCAGGTAGTGAGCAGCCTGTGAGCATGGGGTGAGAGGCTCAGTATCTGTAACAAAGTGTAACAAAGTGAGAGTAACAAACAGAGTGAGAGGTGAGAATCTGGGTCAGACCATGCCAAGGTCTTGCACCAGGGTCAGCAATTGTCCAATGCTGAAGACGGTAAACCAAGATCAGGGTTGGGAGCCACATCAGGGCCAAGGTTGAGAGCCAAAACTCTGGGATTCAGGCAAAGAACGGTGAGGCAGGGCCTAGGTTAAAAGCACACCAGATGTCTGCATTGCTCAGACAACCCCCAGAAATGGTCTCGTTTCATATGGAGAGTGTTAGCCATTCAGCGAATCCCATAGGACAGTTGTTCATACCCCTTAGAGCAGGACTTGTTGCAGGGCTTAGCCTCACTGTATTTCTTGGGGACAAATTTACCGGGGCCCCTGCTGGCAATGAGGAAGCTGTGTCTGCCCCACTCTCTGGTACAATGTAACAGATGAGGAAATGGAGACAGGCTGTTGAGTTTAATAGGAAGCTCTACGTAGAAATGAATACAGTGATACTGCACAGAGTTACGTTAGACAGACATTTTCAACAGAATCTAAGGAAGTTAGCTTCCGACCCAGACTTATTTTCAGTGGGGTTCAGGCACCTATATCCCATATGCATTTTGGAAAAATCTCATCTTTAAATGCTTAGAAGTCAGGAACTTCAGTTTTCAGCTCAGTGTTATTTGCTGCATATTTGAGAGACAAGGTGGGTGAGGTAATATCTTTTATTGGACCAACGTCTGTTGGTGAGAGAGGCAAGCTTTCGAGCTTACACAGAGCTCTTCTTCAGG
Organism: Gopherus flavomarginatus; assembly: GCF_025201925.1. NCBI lineage: Eukaryota > Metazoa > Chordata > Testudines > Testudinidae > Gopherus > Gopherus flavomarginatus. Next base: position 331,290,709 of record NC_066617.1, read on the forward strand.
TCTCGGAAAGGTACAGCTAAATGCAAGGATGGCACAGATAAGGAGTTAAGTAAACTGGAATGCTTATCTCTTTTACCAAGGTTGGTGCAATAAAAATTAACACCTTGTCCACCTGTGTCTCTAATAGCCAGGAATCAACATAGCTACAACACTTATTTGCTGCATTGCACATATAGCACAGAGCTAAATTCTATTTTCAAGCACAGCAGAACCTCAGAGTTACAAACACCTCGGGAATGTTCATCACTCTGAACAAAACATTATGGTTGTTCTTTCAAAAGTTTACAACTGAACATTGATTTAATACAGCTTTGAAACTTTACTATGCAGAAGAAAAATGCTGCTTTTAACCATTTTAATTTAAATGAAACAAGCACAGAAACAGTTCCTTTACCTTGTCAATTTTTTTTTATTTTTTTTTTTTTGAAGTTGATCACATTTAACATTTGCTTTTGTTTTGGTCTCTGCTGTTGCCTGGTTTTGTACTTCTGGTTCCAAATGAGGTGTGTGGTTGACTGGTCAGTTCATAACTCTGGTGTTTGTAACTCTGAGGTTCTACTGTACATGTATACAACTCCAATTGCAGTCTACGGAGTTATGTGCGCATATCTGCATATAAAATTCAATTAACACTATAATTATTGCACTTATTCCACTGGAAATTGACCTGCAGACTAATCATCCTTAGGGACTAGTTACTAGGAAAGTTCCAACTTGTAATGTTGTCATTTTGGTTCTGTGAGCACAAAACAAAGTACTGTCCTGATTTTATAAGTGCAGCTCTCATTGATTTCAATGGGATTTGTGACTACTCAGTACTTCTGAAAATGAGACATAATTTTACAACAGAAAAGGTCTTTTAACTTTATTATAACCAAGAACATATGAACATATTCTATGCAAACCGTAAAAAAAAATATTTGGAACTGAGAGCATTCATGGAAATGTCAAACAAAAAAATGTTCAGAAACTTATGAGCATATAGAGACAGGAGGTTATAATGGAACTCTTGCAACAGTATAGTGCAGTATGAAAATAGAAATGAAATTATTTATTATTAAAATAAGTTATTATAGTTGTAATAAGTGATTGCAAGGGTTAGCAGTATGTTCAAGGATCAGTTGACTTAATGTTGACACAGGTGACTCTATTGACTTGGGTTGTTTTTTTTCCATATAAGCAAAGATAGATTATTTTTTTATAGGCTGTAATATTCAAATCCATTTTTGTAAAGCTCAAAAACAGCAGCTTCTGGTTTAAATGGTTCTGAGAAGGCATTCAGAATTGACTTCAAGTACAATCTTTGAATAAAACCACAGATAGGTTGTTTGTTTTTTCAAGCTAAAATTAGTCAGAGCCATCAATACAAATGGTCTGTATACCTGTAAGTATTTGTGGTGTGCTGCCCAGAGTGCCCACATGGTGCCAGATACATACTTAAACTAGCAATTTGGAAGGATTTCAACATGTGCCTTCCTGATTTTCTTGTCTAGGGGCTTTCTGAGTAATTAAAGATTGCCAGGTTTTTTATGAAGGCCAGCATCATATTAACTAGATAGTATCAAAAATGGAGCTTTAGAACCAGTGCAGTTACATGTATTGTATAACAGCATTTTTAATAATTTTTCTCCAGGGCAGATTGGCAGAGACCCTGGAGGTTTTTCACCTTCCTCTGCAGCATGGGATACAAGTCACTTGCTGGAGGATTCTCTGTGACTTGAGGTCTTCAAACCACAATTTGAGGACTTCAATGACTCAGACATAGGTTAGGGGGTTGTTACAGGAGTGGATGGGTGAGATTCTGTGGCCTGCATGGTGCAGGAGGTCAGACTAGATGATCATAATGGTCCCTTCTGATCTTAAACTCTGAGTCTATGGGAACAAAGTAGAAAAACCTAGCATCACCTTCCCCTACAGATATTATTGACACCAATCAGTACTGCAATATATTATTAGTGGGCCCAATTCATGATGATCCATGCCCTGTTTGGGCTCATTTTTTTGCACACACAAAACTGAAAGTAATGCAAAGCTGAGTTACTTGTTACACAATGATTAGGGCCCTACCAAATTCTGTCCATTTTTGTCAATTTCACAGTCATAGGATTTTAAAAATTGTCACTGTCATGATTTCAGATATTTACATCTGAACTTTCACGGTGTTGTGATTGTAGGAATCATGACTCAAAAAGGAGCTGTGGGGAGTTATGGTGGGGGAGGGGTTGCAGCACTGCTACCCTTACTTCTGCGCTGCTGCTGGCGGTGGCGTTGCCTTCAGAGCTGGGCAGCTGGAGAGTGGTGGCTGCAGGCCGGGAGCCCAGCTCTGAAGGCAGAGCTGCCGCCAGCATCAGCGCAGAAATAAGACAGGCGTGGTATGGTATTGCTACCCTTACTTCTGTGCTGCTGCTGGCGGGGTGCTGCCTTTGGTGCTGGGCATCTGGCCAACAGCCGCTGCTTTCCGGTCACCCAGCTCAGAAGGCAGCACAGAAGTAGGGGTGACAATACTGTGAACCCCCCCTAAAATAACTTTGTGATGCCCCCTTGCAACTCCCTTTTGGGTCAGGACCCACAATTTGAGAAACACTGGTCTCCCCTGTTAAATCTGTATAATATAGGGTAAAAGCACGCAAAAGACCAGATTTCATGGGAGGAGACCAGATTTATGGTCCATGATGTGTTTTTCATGGCCATGAATTTGGTAGGGCCCTAACAATGAATGATTGTAACAAGTGATTGTAACAGCCAACCGCTGTAGAGTGCACAAAGTTGAGAGGCAGAGGCTACACAGATACTAAACAAAATGTTGTTATGATCACTGAAATAACACCAGTGTGTGCAAAGAGGAGAGGTCTCGCTATGTATGTAAGGACATGTACTATAGCTAAAGCTAAGTGACAATAATTCATGTGATCGTCACTTTAAAAACTGATACACCAGAATGTCACTGGCATTGGCAGCCTTACACCTGTGGCACAAGACTTTTCTCTTTCTTGCACATGTCTGATTTATCATGCACTGTGGAAACATATATGTAGTGCTTGTTCTCTTGACAGGTCAGAGACTGGATTGTGCCCTCAGCATATCATCATCACCCAAGCATGTCAAGTAGCACTCTAGTTGAAGGATATCAAAATATAGCTTCCCTTGCATGCAAGCACAGCAGCAGCAGCAGCTGTTGAAGTAGCTGTCCTAGATAACGCCACAAAAGCAAATTCTTCCCAGCTGTTTATTATGTGTTTGAATGAAAAGTGATAAAAATGTAAATGATAGATAAGAGTTTACACTGTTAAAATGAGCAGCCCAAATAAGATATTTCCCTGGGATTCCTTAGTTAAGCTCCACATTCACTACACTATGCACCCAGGTATTTACAGCATAATGTGTGCAAAACATAGCTCTCTCACCACACTGGCAATGCATAATAGTTAGGCACCCAACTCCCAGTGACTTTCAAAGGGAGTTGGGCACCAACCTCCCTTAACCACTTTTGAAAATCTCAGCCTGACTCTACACTTACCTATTATTTGGTATTTTCCTATAGAGTAGTGTGCATTGTTTCATTTGCTATGGCTTTGCACCACATTGATGATAATTATTAAGTTTAGATAGAGGGATCTGTTAAGCCTACATATTTGGACAGATAGGAAGGAAGACAGTGGTTAGATAGAAGGAAATGGATTTGGGCAGATGTTCTGTTTTATCATCAAAGAACTTTGTAGTCTCGTCTAGTCATTTCTAGTTTGTTCATACTCTCGATTTATAAATGACCCTTTAAGGAGTAACCAGTCTCAGGGTGGATGAATGTAACACTGATTTGACCAACTGTATATGCATCTTGTTAAAAGTTTGTGGAGAAATGCTACTTCCAACATTCAAATGCCATTAAATGTAAATCAAAAGACCATAGCATCAGTCTGACCTCTTATGCAAGTCCACAGTTTGCAGTGAAACCAGAGCAGAAACTGGAATCAGCCAGCCACTGAGGGAGGAACATAGGCCCACATGCTGCTGCTGGTAAAATACATTCCAAAGTTTGGCATGTGGGTCCCACAGGTGTGACATACATATCACGTGTTGCCAAAAGTACTGTCTTCAATTCTGCACCAGAGAGAGAGAGAAGAAAATAGGGCAAGTACAATCAACAGTGCCAGTAAGAAGAGGAGACCATGCCAAATTACAATTGAGATAGATACGTGCCATGTTTTATAGTGATGCTGCTTTACAGAAACACCAGCCTTGCATTTTGAAAACAAATGGCCTACAATACAAAATGTTGCTATATATACCATGAATTGGGTAGAACAGAAACCCAGATAAAATGAATTTCTAAAAATCAGTTTCTATTTGCGAGTTATTCATGAACAGAAAAGGGGAGAAATTCAGTCCATAAAGTGTAGCAACAAAGATAATGTTTTCATAATAACATCCTGTTCCAGGCCGGCAGTGTTTTTGTGAAACACCTGGTCCTGTCAGCAGGCACTGGTTCTGTTGGGACTGGGTAAACCGGATTTTTCTAACTCACTGAATCAGGTGGCCTGTTAGCCCAGCTGGATATAAGAGAGTGGTTCTCTGAAGAGAGAGAGATTCGACCTGGAGTGTGGGTTGTGCAGTCCACAAGAAGAAATAATGGTAGCAGCCAAGGCTGAGAAGTCTGGGGCTGGATTGTGTTATTTCATTTAAGTTCCTTTCGTGTATAAAGCCAAACACCCAGAAAAGGGTAAAATTTGACACGTTTGGATTTCTGTAATAAAAAAAGATGTGTTTTTATTCCATGCTGGGTAATTCCAGAAGAGAATAGCAATTTGCAGTTCAGTGTATTGCCAGTTCCTAGTACAGTGAATAATTTCCCATAGCCTCAGCCCTTTTATAATGGAAATATTTTCCTACAAATCATACAGAATGAGTTTACCTGTACAATATACTCTCTTCCACTCAGGACCAATTCAAAAAGAGCCAGCATAGCTACCTCATATGCTCAAAACCATGGCACAGGTCTCTAGAACTACATGCATAAGGACATCCTTTATTTCAAATTATGTGAGCATCAAGCTAAATTGTAATGACAGTTCCACCCTTGTGACAGGAGTCACTATTTTGTTAATCCCCTCAGCTAGATCTGGTCAAATAATACCAATAAAAAAGTGATTTGCTGATATTTTTGTTGCAAGTTCACAAAGTGAAAAGTTATAAAGTACCAAGTTTATTCACTCGTCTTTGCAAGGATGCAAATTATCATCGATTTACTCATAAAATGTTCGCAGATACTAAATTATTCATATATATTTAGCATGCATGATTTAGTCATCTGCAAATTTACTTTGAAACACTTCATTTGTTGTCCACCAGTTTGAAATGTTTCAATCATCCGATCACCTAGCAGAAAGAGTACCATGTGACTAAGCGTATGTCTGCACTGCAAAACAAAACCCAAAGCAGTGAGTCTCAGAGCCTCGGTCAACTGATTTGGGTTCACAGCGCTCACTCTATGAGGCTAAAAAGAACAGTGCAGATATTCAAGCTCATGCTGGAGTCCAGGCTTTGAAACCTGGCCAAAGGAGTGGCCCTCAGAGCACAATTTCTGAGACTCTGACAACTTGGACAGTTCTTATTTTATGAAAAGTTCTGTGTTTAATATAAGTTACTAGGGTACTATAGAAATGTAATGGGGTTCTATTAGAGAGATGGAAGGCAGTGGTGAAAACCCTACGGTCCACGTGGAATAGAGAAGCTTGAGAGAGAGAAAGATTAGCAACATAAGAATTGCCATACCAGATCCCGCCAGTGGATACCATGCAGTGGTCCATCTAGTCCAGTAGCTTCTTTTGGACAGTGCCAGTACCAGATGCTACAGAGGAAGGTGCAAGAAATTCTGCAATAGGCAGTTATGGAATAACCTACATACAGGGAAAGATTTTTCATAACCCCATTCAGTTAGAGGTTGGCTTATGCCTTGAAATATGAAGTTTTATATCACTTCCAAAAACAAAACAAACAAAACTTAAAGCGCATAGAATATAATGCAGAACTATATTCTTTGCATAGGGTTTTTCTAACCATCTTAGAGAGTTCTATATCAGCAATAATATTCTAGGATGATGCTAGGTTATCATTGGCTGTTTAATTCTATAGGACTTTTCCCTATGGGGAGCTTTGCCAGAGCAAAGACTTTAGAACAGATCCCAAAGTTTGCAATAAAACTATCCCAAAACACCTTGAGTTTTGGTGTTTGAGTTGTCTGGTGGGCATGGCCCTAATGATAAGCCTTTCGAAACTGCTTGAAGTTGTCACTTACTAATAACATGAAGCTACAACCCAGCTCCAGACCACTTAAAGGATCTCCTCCAAAGGGGAACAAATTAGCATGATTTTTTAGTATTTGCTTAAAGTGAATAGTTGAGTCCAACCTTCATTCTCATTTGTTTAATCTTTACTATTAATATATTGCAAATATTTATCCAGACAGCAAATTGTCTTCCTCATTCTCTCCTGAACCTAGAGTGCTTATATAACCATCATTTGTCAAATAAAACTAAGCAGTAGGCTGAATATTGCTGTTTGACAAAGGTTCATATTGCTAAAGTTTGGGGGCCAAATTCTGCTCTCAGTTGTACCAGTGCAACCCTAGTATTTTAAACAGAGTAACCGAGAGAACAATGTGGCACTAGCTACTTAATTGCATTTATGTGACATTACCTGACTGGTTTGCATACACTACATTTTCATTTAAATTTAGCTGCAAACAGCAATCATTGGGATACAGGTACACGTTTGAGGCTATGCAATGATTAAAGGAATAATGCTAACTCTGCTCTTGTCTTTTGTTGGAATATTTCCTACTTCTGAATTTATGGAAATTTTTATACGTAGTTTTCAATTATTTAAGAGGGAAAAGAACAAAAATGGCTCTTTTTTGGGCAATCCCATAGAATCTGAGCGCTTCAAACCACATATAGGAACTTGGACATGGTGACACTGAGAGTGCTAAAATAGAGGAGAAAGGAATAAAATAACCCCTTGAGCCTCATTTAAATTCAAAAGAGAAAAAAAATCACCGGCTTGTTAACCTAGGTAGTATATTGAAATATGCACATGACAACACCCCCTAACAAACATTTTCCAACAAGGGGCATTCCAGCAGTTCTGTATAATGCACACAAATACTGTATTTTCTAAACAAGAATTACATTACCTCAATAGAGAGAGAGAGATTTTCAACTTCTGTTAAAGTGTAATTGAACTATGTTAGTTATCTTTGTTTTCAATATAAGGAACAAGGTTTCTTTTGAAAAGCACAAGGCACTCATAATTTAACACCCTTTCATCTCACTAAGTATCACACTGTAGGTGGGCTGCAACACTTTATACAAAAATTTTCACAGGATTTTCTTGATTTAATGCTACTTTTTAGCTTTTGGATCAAGTGACGAAAATAGCAGGCAGGGTACAAGAGGACAAATTCTCCTTTCAATTACACCCATGTAAACCCCGTTAAATAGGAGGAGTTGGCCAAAGACTGAATACTGTGTCCTTGACATTAGAAGAAATACAAATTTATCACATACAGAGCAATAAATGTCTTTGAAATTTGAAATAAGGTAATGTTTTTCTCAAGACCACAGACCCTATTATTTCACATTCACTGAAAAAACAGATCAGTGCTGTTGCAGATCAGAAACAATCAGAAGTCATTTTATTTCTCACTTCAAAGACCAAAACAGTAGCTCACTTTTTAATACATAACCAATTGTTATAAAACATCTGGCGAGCTGTACCTTTTTTAATTTATAGACATATTCTTTCTTTAAAGGCATATAGGAAAATGTTATCCATTTTTTCCTACAAATGTATTTTCCTCCGCCCCTGTAGAACTCCTTTGTCTTGGTTACTCACTATTTCCATACTGTTGATGAACATCAGTATCAGGTATTTGCCTTTAAAAGCAAAAAATAGATTTTTGGGGGCAGAATCTTCCTTTCCTCTCAATTTTCCCTTATTTTATGTATTTATCAGTCACTGTCAGCTTCCAAACCATGCCACAGCTCCCATGTCATGTGGGCAGTGTCATGGGTACAAACTGTATGCACATCAGCCCAGAGTGCCCCAGACATAGAGAAGAACTAAGGCCATGACAAATGCTTTCATTGTAATGTGAAAATGCTTTCCTCTAAAACCAGGCATCTGTGGAAAACTAAGTTTTATATACTCCAAGGCCAGACATTCCAAAGCATGTTATTCAGGTCTCTCTGATTCTACTAAATCTTGGAAAGCTATCTGCAATACTGCATTTGTCTCATCTTAAAGCAATGGAGTCTTACATCAGATGACTCAAAATCCTAGTGCTACTTCATTAACTTACAGGTAGGGCCATCCTTAGGCATACGCGTTGCGTAGGGCACCTGAAAATTTGGGGCACCCCTGGGTCTTAGTGTCCATCCTTTCACCTCTTCCTATCCTTTTTCTGACCCTTCCTGCAGGCTCCCACAGCTAGCTGCTGCAGCCTGGTGAGTTTTCCTCCAGAGGGGATCTAGTAACTTAAAAGTAAAAAAGGCTTCCAGCCTGCCAGACCTATTAGCACAACACTGACACTGTTAAAGAGCCATTCAAGTGGCAATGAAGACATTTAACAGGCATTTGCCAACCCCCAGGTATATACCGTCAGTTTCTGAATTTACTGACAAAAACAGTTGTGCATTACTGTAATATCTGCTCAGAACATGGTAGTCTACAGGTCCTTAGTTTAAAATTTGCTTTAAAAATATTTCATTAGTGAGTTGGTGAAGATTATAAAATCACATCTTTAAAAAATCCTTGCATAGATTTTTAGTTGCACAGTCTGAGTATTCATCTTTAGCCTTAAATGCTTGGATCTTCAGACATACAGTTTTTTTTAAATAAATCCTTCAAAAGACCCCCCTTATCTAAAATATGCATTTTAATTTAATTACTATAGTACAAAAAACTTGCTTCCAAAGTCTTTCTATCCTTTCTGTCTATCCCTTTCTCCCTTCACCCCTACTCCCCTTGAAGAGAGCTCTTAAAGGCACCCCTTTCCTTCCAGATAGCTGGAAAACGAGTTTCCCTTTCTTTACTTCTTACTATTTGATTAACTAGTTTTAAGAGAACACTCCAGCAAAATCAGTACCTTAGTAAGATATAAAATCCTTTGTCATGCCTAAAATCTTTGGAAACATATTTTTTTTAAAGTTGGTGAAATTTCATAAACATGTCTATTGTTATGGAGATCACACAAAGTAAATTAGTGTTCCCTTTTTCTAAAAGCAATGAACATTGTTATGAACACACTAAACCTCTGTGACTGATTAATTTAAAATAATGTCTTTGTTTGAATTACACTGCTCTACAGCCAAAATGCTTCTGAAATAAATGTAGTCCAACTTTACTAATTCTGGGTCACTGAGAACGAAAATGATGCTTAAAATTGTTGATTGGCTCTAGTTTTCAAGATATGCTATTGGGTCAGTATATACGACCCTTGACTTGGGAATGGCGGAGGATAAGTGAGTTATAAAGGGAAGGGATCTCAATTTAAACCAGAAATGACTAAAATACATCTTTGACTGGATCTATGAATAAATCTATGACTGGGTTTGGACAGTACTTGCTTTTCAGGCAAAACAATGAATGATGCAATCTGAAGCTGGTATTGCATCATACATGATATGAATTGCATCATGTTATTCCTAGAAGTCATGGATGATGCAATCATAACGAAGCTTACATCACTCTGCTGAACAAATTGCCCTATAACAGCTCTAGAAATCATACAGTGTCATGCTCTCTTATTTGTCAGTGTTTGATTTTGCAAAGGGACACATTTCTGTTTAGCCAAAGTGAGCAGAGATGCCTCGTACTTGTGTGAACAGCGCAGATGACTTCTGCTATGTTTGTGGTGAAGTGACTTTTGCATCCCAAAAGCGCAGTCTAACCACTATGGTTAAGAAAGCCTATCACCTTTATTTTGGCTGCCAAATTGAAGATCAGGACAAGAGGTGGGCCCCACACATATGCTGCAACACTTGTGCAACAAATCTTCGCCAGTGGTTGAACAGGAAAAGGAAATCTATGCCTTTTGCAGTGCCAATGATTTGGAGAGAGCCAACAGATCATACCAGCAATTGTTACTTCTGCATGGTGCCTCCAGTTGGGAAAGGTGTGTCAAAGAAGAAAAAGTGGACTGTGCATTATCCAAACATTCCATCAGCTATACGCCCAGTACCCCACGGAGGAGGACTGCCGGTTCCTGATGCACTAGAATCATTCTCACTTGAGTCAGACGAGGAAGAGGAAGAGGATGAAACTTCTGGTCCTGAACCATCAATGTCAGAGGACCCACATTTTCTCCCATCCTCCTCCTCTGAACCACACCTCCTAACACAAGGTGAACTGAATGACCTTGTCAGGGATTTGGAACTACCCAAGAGTAAGGCAGAGCTGTTGGGCTCCAGACTACAGCAGTGGAATCTCCTGGCAGGCTATCAGGGCAAATGGAGCCCATCAGTGCTTGCAGACTATTGCTGGACAGTGACAAGAGATGCTCCATTTAATGAATACAAGAGACAGGCCAAGAAGCGCCAAGTAGACACTGAATAGGACTAAACTATGTACCTAATAGTTTTTTGCCTTTTGTTTCATAATAAATTTTGTTTATATAACCCTTTTGCTCATTTTTAAAGTGTTACATAAACAGAACAGGTGAAATATTATCATGTAAAGCAACCATAAACACATGAAAAGACCTAGGTTTACAATTTATGATTAAAACTCTACTATCTACACAATATACATAGACATAAAATGTAAAAACTTAAATATCTTAGAAACAGTGGCTAATCAGTTGTTTTAATTGTCATATTTGAATTCAGCACATCAAAATACATAATAAATATCACATTTTATCTCTGAAGCAGACAACTTCTCAAAAATTGTAGACCAGTGTTATTTAAATATGTAGTAATCTGGAATGATTACTTTATGAAGGGTTAAGAGTATATTTAAAATATAAAATAATATTAGAAATACTGATTAAGAAAATGTAAAACAGAGAAGAGCTGCATCATGTATTCCATAATATTTAATGTTGTATTCAGAAAGACAGCTGACTCACCCTTACTACAAAGTTTTTGCAAATAAATCTCTGACAAACTTCAGGGCATATCAAAAAACTTGTGACTGACATGTTTTATTCCCAAATTTAATGCTTTTAATTAGGTACCTTCTGCATGTCCAGTCTTCACCATCTGGCATAAAGTGGAAAACATGCTCCATTTTCTTTAGAAAGGAATTGCAGAAGCGTGGTTTTTTCAAATGTCATTTGTTTCATTTGGGTTCAGGGATTTGGCTGGAAGGGGGCAAGCAGGGTGAGGGAGGGAAAAGAGGAGGGAGACAGTGGGGAGAGGGTGAGGCCTGGGTGGAGTGGAGGAGGGGCTTGGGGCCTGGGAAGAGCAGGAGTGGAGTATAGGTGGGGCCACAGGCAAAAGAGATGGACTGGGGAGCTAACCTCCCCAAGTGGAAGCTTCACCCACTGCCCATGACAGCAGGTAAGAGCGGGTCGGCTCCCACACACCCAGCATGCACTGCAGTCTCCTTAGGCCGGGGCCTTGTTCACAGAGCCGAATGCACTAGCATGGCGCATTCTGCGTGAGGGAGTGGGTATAGGGCTCTCTGCGGAGAACTGTGACTCTCCGCTGCCATGAGGCGGGCCGAGCGGCTCGGTATCCTTTGCTACCTCGTCTCTCCCACCCTGGGCTGCGAGCCTGGGCTATCATCAGGCATACAGGCACCAGTTTAATAATACTGTGTAGGGCCCCATAAATTCTAAGGACGGCCCTGCTTATAGGGTTTGCATTTCCTGATGGTTGAAATAACATGTCGAGGTGCTACTGACTTAAACAAAATAGCAAACTTTCTTTAATATACAGTGGTATCTTCATTATTACTAATAACAACATCAAGCTAAATTAACAAGTAATAGTCTAATATCCTGGGACTAACATGGGTACAATAACACTGCATACGTAAGACCCCCATATCATTTAAAATGGCAAATGACCTCATATCAGCAATACTGGCTTGCGGCATAACAGTTTTGTACAATTTACTGCACACATTTAAAATTTAGTTTGGGGGGGAGCCCATGCTTCCACTTACGGCAACATGTATGATTCAAAGTACTAATTTTAATACAACTGGGTGTAAGTGAACACAACTCTGCTGATGTCAGTGTAGTTACAAAAGGGTAAATCTGGAAAAATTCAATTGACTTGCTGTCTGCAATAAGTCTAGACAGTTTGCTAGAGGCCCTGTCATCTATTTCCAATGCTATTGACTTACTCCATGTTTTTATCAATGAGAATCCGAGTCTGGACTCAGGTCTGAATCTAGCCCACTATTTTCAGCCATTTTTATTTTTAAAATGCAAAAACAATATTAAATATGAAGGGAGAGGAAAAATGCATTCCAAAAACTGTAAACCCTCAGACATTATGGGTTCACCTTTTTACAACTGAACAGATCCTTTTAAAGATTAAGTTTCATTACAGGTGCTGTGTTTGTGATGCTGGCTATGGGGAAGGAGTTTGCGGACTGAGTCCTTTCTTTCTCCCTTCCAGTCATATACTCTAAGGATAGTGGGTGGACTAAATAGTGATGATGGAAGTAAACAGAGGACAAGGCAAAGAAGTAATGAATGAGCATCATTCTGAGACTGAGTGGTAGTAGCCTAAGTTCACCCACTGCCCACAGAAAGTTCAGAGAAGAGCAAATGAGATGAGGAGATGTCAGGTGACACTGAGGATGGCACATCTGGAGTTTAAGTAGAGTAGTATACATGAAAATAAACCTCAGCATTTGCAGGCTGGCAACAAATGCCTTCTTTATTGTAATTCCCACAGAAACAGATTTAAGATAGCTGTTGCTATCCCATAATTTTTAAAGCATACCGGATAAAGTAGATTTTTCTATGTGAAGCCACACAAATTAGTAATCCATAATAATGGAAACATTTACAACAATGTCACAAAAAGAAACAGAGGGTTCAAATAGAAGAGAGATGCCAAGTAGCATGAGAGAAGTGAACATAGGAAACAAGAGCACCTGAGAGAATGAGACGGAAAAGGCCTAAAATAAGACAGAGAAACAAAAGAAAAAGAATTAGGAAAGGGACAGTGGATGTGGAAAAAAAATAGACCTGACAGCTTAAATGGAAGTTTCCTGCAATGAAAGAGTAAGTGATGTAGAGGATTGATAAGCCATGAAAACTGAGAAACAAAGAGGCAGAGTGATAAGAATGAGAGAAAGAAACATAAAGTATGAGAGAGAGAGAGAGAGCACTTTATTTTTAAGGAAACAGAACAACAGATAAACCAGAAAAGATTATAGAGGAGTAGATCATCTGTAAAAAGAAAAGCAAGGCTTCAGTCATCCCTTTTGTAGTAAAAAAAAAGTGTGGAAGAGAATAAGTTGCCCTGAAAATTACTCCTAAACTGGAAAGTGTAAAGGGCAGCAGATTCATGTCTAATTGTGACATGAGCAACAACCAGAGAATGTGGGTTTAGTAAAGATAGGTATTACGTATAAGCATGAGTCAGCATTAGCCTAACAGTAAAAGAGCCCTCATTTACATATCCTGAAGGCCCAGCACATCACAGGTTGTCCATAAAACATAACCATAGCAATCAGTTCAGATATGGAAGATCTCTATGATGCATAGCTCAGAGATGGTTGCCACTGATGGTACCAGCAAAAGGAAGTAGTCAGAAAGTAAGAATATGAAAGATAAATTGATAAATCTTCATTGTAGGGGTCTACTACAGACCACCTCACCCAGAAGAAAAGACTTTTAAACAACTAACTGTCCAAAGCACAGGATTTGGTGGTGATGGAAGACTTCAACTATCCAGACATCTGTTGGAAAAATACCACAGCATGGCACATATCATCCAACAGGTTCTTGGAATGCACTGGAGAAAATTTTTTGTTTCTGAAGGTGGAGAACACAAGTAGAGGAGAGGCTGTTCTAGATTTGATTTTGACAAATAGGGAGGAACTGGTTGAGAATTTCAAAGTGGAAGGTAGCTTAGGTGAAAGTGATCATGAAAAGATAGAAAGAAAAACATCACCTCCATATTAGTGCACATAACAAAATTCATTCCACATGTGGATGTAAAAAATTAGAGGGAACACTGCTCTGGAGCCTTTTTTAAAAATAGGCATTACATTAGCTACTCTTCAGTCATCAAGTACAAAAGCTGATTTAAGGAATAGGTTACCTCCCACAGTTAGTAGTTCCGCAATTTCATATTCGAGTTCTTTTAGTACACACATGTGAATACCATCTGGTCATGGTGATTTATTACTGTTTAATTTATCAATTTGTTGCAGAACCTCCTCTATTGACACCTCAATCTGAGACAGTTCCTCAGATTTCTCATGTAAAAAGAATGGCTCAGATGTGGGGCTCTCCCCCATATTCTCTCCAGTGAAGACCAATGCAAAGAATTAATTTAGCTCTCCTCAACAGCCATGTCTCCCTTGAGCACCTCTAATCTCCCCAAGCATTTCATAATTACTGTCACCATCATGGTCAGGTAGTTGGTAGTATATTCCTACTGCTATACTCTTAAGTACTTAGTACATAAGTAAGCTAAGATCAGAGCTTTCTGTTTTTCTGCAAGAGTCTGCTTTTGCCCAATAGGCTGGGGAAGATCCAAGGATGACATAGAGGATCCTCTTGTCACTCTATTGGGCAGCCCACAGCAGTTCAGAATATGTCAAAACACACTTCTGCCCTAAAGGGATTAAGACACATACCATCGGGAGTGCTGCCTGCACAAAGACTGGCCAGCATGCCAGTAAGCACCCCTGCTGCACACAGAGGCACTGGGCCTACAAAAATATGGAGCATGAAAAATGCAAATTGAGACGTAGCTAAAGGAAACAAAGAAGTTTCATATGCTGCCTCCAGAGTGGTAGCTAGCTGACACGCACGGCTACTTTTGTGACTTTTTTTTCCATTGCCTTATGGCAGCACTTATCTGCATGCTCCGCTGCCAGTGCACCCAGCCTAGGCTTCCATTTTCAGAAGGAACATAGCATGCACAGTGCTCTAAGCTTTTGTGTGCATCTTTACTGAAGATTTTTTATACGTACACAGTAGGGAAGAATATGAGTTGCAGCATCTTGTTCAAAGTCTGTGGTTTAGCTAATAAAACCCAACATCCTCCTGGCTTCCAGGCTTTTGCTCCAACCAAAGAACCCCAGGTTTATAGTTAACTTCAGTGAAGATTCCTTATATAGAATCAGTCATTTGAGACCAGATTATTCTCTCAGTTAAACTAGTGAAAGTGAGAAGTATCTCCACAGAAGTCAGTGGAGTTATGGTGATAAATTGAAGGTACAGAAGAGAAGAGAATCAGATTCCTGGCCTCTGTGGGAATGGAAATCTCACAGGAGGATCCAGGGCACCAAGAATAGAATCATTTCCCTGTGAATATGTTTCTGTCTCACACGCAAATGGACAAGGAGGAGCAGCTCAAGAGTCACAACAAGAAGGCAGGAATAGTTTTGGAAGTAGGCCTGTTTTCAAATATTAATCAAGCTAATGAAGCATAGCTAGTAATCACAGCAAAAATGATACATCTGAGAAACTAGAAGTATCTGTAAAAATACACACAAGGCTGGATTTAGGAGCAGGTAACCCAGGTCAGAGAAGTTGTTCACTGAACGTAATGGTAATTTCTTCAGTTTGGTAGAGCTCCTTGGGAAATACAGTGATGTCATGAGAGAGTACCTACATCGAGTACTTAGTAAAGAAGCTATGGACCATTACTGCAGCAAAACAAATTGATTGAATTTATGGCAAGGAAGGTGCTTGATAACATATTGATGCAGCTCAGCAAAGCAAAGTATTATGCCGTAATAATGGACTGCACTCCTGACAAAGAGTCACAGTGAAAAGATGTCATTTACAGTAAAATTTGTTAACAACAAGGATGGCTGTATCCAAGTAAAGGAACACTTTAGCTGTTTCCCATCTGTGGATGACTCTACTGGAAAAGGCCTAACAGAACTGTTTATGAACATTTTGAGGAAGAATTATTTAAAGCTTCAGGACTGCTGCGGCCAAAGCTATGACAATGGTGTGAACATGAAGGGAAGAAACAGTGGCATCCAGACAAGGATCCTTGCATTGAATCTAAGAACTTTCTTTGTGCCTTGTAGCTGCCATTCCTTCAACCTAGTTGTGTCAGATGCAGTGTCATTGTCTTTAAATTCAGAATCTCTCTTCAGAGTACTGCAAAGGATATACATCCTGTTTTCAGCATCAACTATCAGATGGAAGATTCTCACAGACAATGTTATACATCTGACCATGAAGCTGCCAAGTGACACTCGCTGGGAGAGTTGCATTGACAACATAAAGCCAGTGAAGTTCCAAGTGACTGAGGTTTATGATGCCCTGATAAACTGGCACAGTCAAATAAAGCTGAGGCCAGAATGTGACACAGGGCTAAAAGCCTGCCAAACCAGATCACTGACTTCAAATTTCTTCAAGAGGGAGTTGTTTTGCTTACCCACTGACATTGCTCAAGTGTCCATTGAAGAAAGGTTTGGACAAATGAAGCATCACAACAAGATCGCGGGTCAGGGAGGGGAGGTGTTTGTGTGACCTTAAAGTAAGCTTCGATCTTCGATAGATGATGGTCGATGAGTGATTGACATCACTTGCTATTTTATCGCTAGAAAATGTCATTGGCCAGTCTTTGGACCTCTCTGATGCTGTGCTTCAGTTCACAAGGACAAAGGCAAGAAAAGCAACCTTTTGAACTAATGAATTAGGGTTAACATTCTAAGGCTGTCACCTACTGTAACACTATTTAATACTGGTCCACCCAATGTTGGTGCACAGTTCAATTTCTTGACGTTAGTACATTTCAGTTACTCTTAAAATTAAAAAGTTTCTATAAACTTAGAGGAAATGAATTTTTGTATTTGGTTATATATGGCATGAATAAATAGAGATTTACAGATCCTAGTGAGCAAATTTATCAGCTTATATGAAAGGAATAAATCATGCATGCAAATCATGCATTGAAGTTATGAAATGGGCTACAAACAAATGCAATAAAAAATAAGGTATTCAAAAGTTTAACTAATGGAGGGAGGGCGCTGAAGATGCGCCTTTCCTGGGGCGCCATTTCATCTAGGGCCGAGTTGGAAAGACATGGCCAACTTAGCTACTACAGAAAATACTCTGCAATTTTTCTGAAAGTGACATGAAAAAATCCACTGTAATTTATGGTGACCTTTTTTCTTCCATTATTTCATAGGCCTGGCTCAGATACTTTCATGTCCCAGACCTCAACTAAACCTGTTCAATTGTGATTTTCCTTTTAAAATATTTTTTCAATGCAACAAGTCTGTTCTTTTTACATTTGCTTTACGAGGCAAATTTGGCATGCTGTTCACTTGACATGAGCTTATTAAAGGCAGGTGCACACATTAAGATTTATGTGCATAGGGACCCCCTTTTAGCCTATTAAAGAATACTGGGAGTGTTTGCATGTGGAATACTGTGGGATTTTATTCATAAACCTAAAAATATGAGCCATTCTTTTGCCTATACAGATTACAAGTGAGCATGGATAGGATATCTGCACTACACAGGTATCATATTAAAAATGTCTGCGTTAGCAGTTTGCTATTATATTGTCTGTATGTCATAGTAAAATGAAGAGGAAACGTTAATGTAATGTTGCTTTTTCATCGTTAGTAAGAGAGGATCATAGATAAAATGCAAGACAGTGAAGTAGCTTTAGTTAACACATCTCTGTTGGCATTGCATTAGTTTAGTCTAGCATGAAGTGATGCAGAATACTGTAAACTGAAAACAGTTTGCTTGCTACTTTGAGAATTATTTTTTCATTTTATTAATGGTACACCATAACTAGTGAGGAAATAATATACTATTATTGTTAATGTCATGCAAAAATCTGGTGATACTACTGTTCAAAAGCCAAATGTTCCAGTTAATGCTGAGCCTTAACTTTGCTTTCTTTTGCTTATGCCTTTGATATGTGGTCTCTCTTTATATAATCTTCTGCTAAATATTGCTATATATACATATATTAAAGACAAAATACTAAAAGAACATTATTTAGATTGTAAAATCAAGCACTCAGAAGTTAGGTAATGCCAGAATTTAGGTGGCCTGTGCGACATTAATTCTGAACCCTTGGGTGCAGGCATTGTGAACTAGGGTAACATTTTCAAAAGCACGTAGGTCCCATTTTCAGAAGTGACTTAGGCACTTGAAAGCCTAAGTTCCATCGACTTTCATTGAGATTCAGGGTATAGTTACACTGCAGTTAGGTGGCCTCATTGCAGCTTGTATAGACGTACCTGAGTTAGTGTTAAACTAGCTAGCTCAGTAGGGACAGCAGTGAAGCTTCCCATCCACCCAAGAAATTACCCAGGGTTCCAGGGGGGCTTGTATAGCCCAGGCTGAAGTTCATGCTGGTATGGCTTGACTGCTGTTGGTAACTGAGCTAGCTAGATTAAAACTCAGGTAGTTCTATATGGACTGAAGTCACACACACAACTGCAGCATAGACATGCCCTTAAGCTCCTAAACAATCTGTCACTTTTGAAAATGGAACTTAGGTACTTTTGAAAATTTTAACCACGTTGTTTCATTACATAATCACATACTATTATTTCCACAATATCAAATTTCAGCCTTTCCCAGGAAGTGGCATCCACAGCTGCCATATTGGATCACAATAGCTTGTAATAGTTACTGCAGTCTAAAGCTATTATAACTTACTACTTCAATCTATTTTCTCAGCATCACATTAATAAATTGTCAGCTTTTACATCACATGATATTTACTGTTTACTTATTTATCTTCTTCTCCTTCCCTTTTTGAATATCAACCTGCAGAACAAGAATTCTTGCCTTTAAAAAGAAGTCGTGCCTGTTCTTCCCTATGCTCAGCTACATCAACTCCTCTACAAATGGAGCCAATTGTAGAGAGAGATAGGGAGCAAGGGTGCCTCTTCCTGGAAAAGGTGGAAATCTGCAGAAAAAACAGAGCCATGCCCCTGAGAATAGGCAGCTTGAGACCTTTTTATCTTTTGAGTTGAACAGTACAGTAACTGGAAAGGAAGATGATGTCTGTCTGTATCTGCACAAGTTTTTTCATGAAGTTGATGGATTTCCACTTCATGCAGCTAAATTCAGTGCCTTGCATGATGACAGGTTTCAGAGTCGCCGTGCAAGGCACTGAATTTAGCCATCTGATGTGGAAATCCATCAACTTCATGAAAAAACTTGTGCAGATACAGACAGACGTCATCTTCCTTTCCAAATGCAAACAAATGGATATCAGACTAAATGTACAGTAACTGTTATCATTACTTGGTTTGGAGGAAATTTTGGGGTAGTGTCTATTATACTGCATGTGGCTGCAGGGAAATTATTTTCTTCCAGCTTCAGGCTTCTCTTGCTCTGAAAGTTCCATCAGAGCTTCCTCATGGGTGCATTTCACTGCAGGCTGGCTTTGTAAAAGAGTCCCACATGTCCTTCAGTATCCTGGAACTACTAGATAGGCTCTTATGAATGAGGAAGATGCTTTGTCTTTCTTTTACAGGCTTCGGAAGCTTCTCATGTGTTTTTAAGTCCATTTTATCTTCAATAGTCTCTGCAAGTGCTTTGCCTATAAACTAGCCTCAAACTCTGCTTCCGTGTTAGTCTCTGACTCTTTTGGATCCTTCTATTTCTTTCTCAACTTCCTCTTCCTCTTATGCAAACTGTATTCTAGGAGAGCAAAATTCCCCTACCAGAGAAGCAGATTATGCAACCCTTGCTCACACTGCAGAGCACTTACATGAGTGGTTCACTGACATCACTGGGATTACTCACATGAGCAAATGCTCATCAGTAGCCTTAATGAACACATATCTGTGTCTGCTTTTCACTCCAGTCAGGCGCCACCTACTGCTCAAACCACTTATTGCATCATTTCTTCCCACTAAATTATATCAAAAACAATAAAAAGAACAGGAGTACTTGTGGCACCTTAGAAACTAACGAATTTATTTGAGCATAAGCTTTTGTGGGCTACAGCCCACTTCACTGGATGCAATGAAAACAATGAAATTTCAGCATCTTTTTTCTCACTTCTAAAGGATTTAAGGACACCACTTCATCACTTATGTGCTTAAACCTTTCTGCCTCATATACACCTCATGTAAACATTTTTAAAATACCCTTTCTGGTAACCATATAATAAAATGAAATTATGGATGTGTGCATGTTTAAACAATAAAAACAAAGGGTTTATTTAAAGGCTGATCTAGTATCACTTTAATTCTTCCATTGGTTAAAGCAACATCTTAGAAAATAATTAAGATGCAGCATCCATCTTTTGCAGGTTACTAGACACAGTAAACCATACTAGACTTTAATGATTACCTCATCAGTCCACAATTTCTCAGCCATTTCCTACTTCCCAAACCTTCATGGATGCTATTTTCTTTAATTTCTCTGTGGTCCCAATTCTTTGCTGATAGTTGAACTGTGCCTTCAAGTGATTGTACTGACACCAGGTCAATTGTACACAATTAGCTCCAATTCTAGAAGGTGCCAGGAAGTGGAATCTTGTCACTCGGATATAAATCTATAAAACCTGGAATAACCAGAGGCACAGGAATTAAAAATGCTTGATTTTGGCTATCTAGTCAAGTCTGACAGAATCAGGATAGAAAATTACATTATTGCGCACATACGTAATTCATGAACTAGAAAAAGTTGCATCTTTGATCTCTCATCCTTGACACAATATGCAGAAAACATGTAAAAGTCAATGCTTTCCTTGTTGACACACATACTTCTTAGTCTTGTTAGAAATCCAGCTTCCTTGTCCTACTACCTCCCAAATATACCATGTATGAATTCTCAACTTTTATGGTAGAAAAAATAAGAACATTATATTAAAATGTGATTTTGCTCTAAGGAGTGACTATAAAATTATCACCGTCTCACTCAATTTATCTGATCCCTGTGTATATTCAGAAGCAT
This sequence comes from Gopherus flavomarginatus, assembly GCF_025201925.1. Taxonomy (NCBI): domain Eukaryota; kingdom Metazoa; phylum Chordata; order Testudines; family Testudinidae; genus Gopherus; species Gopherus flavomarginatus. The sequence goes on from NC_066617.1 coordinate 331,311,809, forward strand.
ATCTTCTTTAATGACAATGATACATTTATACTGCTGTTTACTCTTGGTATCACTAAGAGGGAGTGAGTTGGATTCTATCCTTTCTTGTGCATCATCAACAGAATTACAGGGTCAGACAGGAATCAGTAGGAGATTAAATCACTGGGCATTAGACATCTAATCTGCTTAATTGCTTTTGTATTTACTTGTGTCTTTAGACACCTAAATACTTTTGAAAATCTGGCCCTATGACTATTTCCTTCAAAAATCATGGATTCGTGTCTGCGGTGCAGTTTCTAGATAATCACCAACGGCAAATAAGGATATTCACTAAGAAATGTACATGTTGTTATGAGTCTGCAATTGCGCATTTGTAGTAAGCCCTCAAATACCATAGAGGTGGAGTTGGTATAAGAATATAAAGAAAACAGAGAAGAACTTAAATCTTCAGCTCATGCCAGTCTTTGCAGCATAATTGACTCTACCTTGTAGGCCATCTCAACAACCGGGAATCACAATAATAGGAGCCTCAATAACACTAATATTCAAATACAACAGATGATAATACCTAAATTGTCCTGAAGTGGCACAAAGTGGAAAAGCAAGAGAAAGGCATACAGTAAATGTGTGAAGTTAGAGTCAAACCAGGGTAAACAAGAGAAGAATTAGGTCCAAGACATACATCTTCATGAAGAATGGCAAGTGAAGTCAGTGGAAAAAGGGCATGCAGCACCTCACAGGACTAGAGCTGTGGCTTGTATTGATAAGAAAAGACCTTGGGCCCAATTCTGCAATGTGCTGAGCACTTCCTGAGTGTCTTCATCCCCCATTGGATCAGGCCCTTTGTGAAGAATTTCCCTTTGACAACGAGAGGGGTTTCTTGAAGAGACTGATCTTTTTCTTGAAGACTCATAGTGTTTGGACCCTGCGTGGGCTGGAGGGAGCATGTGGGACATTTTGGTTACATGTCCATTTCCAGATGGTGACACAGTGTCAACGAAAATGTTACCAAAGAGCCTTAATTGGTATTGTTGAGGGATGCTGTAGTCAGGCACGAGACTGAGCATTGAGTAATTCTCTGGCTTGTTGTACCAGATGCAGCTGAAAGTGCTTGCAGAACAACCCGTAAGATAGGGGCTGAAGAGCACATGTAAGCTGGGGGAGATATTTTCCAAGACCCCACAATTCACAGGTTACACACAGAATGGGAAATGATTGTTATTATGTGAATGGCTGCAGTTCGTTCTCTGTTAATGAGAAATAGCTTAAAATCTACTAAATTCAGTGTTAAAGAATCAGTAATAGTTTTGTTTGTTTAAGCTCTATAAGGACTCTTCCTTTTAACCCTAGTTTCTAAGGGAAACAGCACACAGCATACATTACAAATAAATATTTTTGCTTGATATTTTTCTTCCAGCCATTCTTGCTAACATGCTTCATGTACTGCTAAATTCTTCTATCTATTACCATAGGAATAGGCAACAAGCTTTAATCTATTAGGTGGTTTCCTGTCCCTTGTTGCTCTGATTCTTTAGCAAATCTTTCTATAGAAGTTAAGCTATGTTTTTATTACTGACTCCAGCAGAACTTCAGAAATTTTGCTACATCTAAAGTAGGTGTGGTAGTATTTATAAATCAAGGGCAAGTTATGCAGTTTTCAGAAGGTGGTTTATATTGCATATTTGAAAATTGGAGGTGTTTCAGGAATGCATCATAAAACCACCTTCCATAAACTGTCTCTCAGGAAACAGTAATGATAACAGAGGCAGTCAGATTTCATTTTAAACAGGTTACCTTGTACCCTTGATTTACTCAATTTCTGGATTTTTTTTTCAACCCAGGTTGAAAATCTTCCCAATGTTTTGAAGTCTTATCAGCAGAGTTTTCAGAAGCATTCAATTTACTTAAATTTTGCTATCACCCCAATAATTGGAGTGCTACATATTTCTAAATTGCAATTACTCAGTTTTGCTGTAATTTGAGATACAGTACCAGACAAACAGCAATAGAAATATTTGATTTTGAGCCCTTCATTTAGCAAGATAGGGTTTTGGCTGAATAGGTTAATGAACAAGTTAAGTTATAATATGCTTTCTCAGATAATTTGGTAAAACCCTACCCTCTTTACTTGATAGCAAACTGCACTGTTAAAAAACTATGAAATTCCCTGTACTATATATATAGTATTATATAAAAAGCAGAATGTCATACAGTACATAAACTACACAGATTAACTAAAGTGCCTGACCTAAAATGGTGAATTTCTAACTGCCACATGAAGTGTAGTGTCCTATGTAATTTAGTAAAATTAAACTGAAATTCTAGTGGATTTAATCTCTCTCTTGGAAAGACGTTATTTTCTCAGAAGAATGTGTACAAATCTTCATGGCTGGCTGCGTGGGTGTCAGAGGCCAGAAAAGGGTGAACAAATTGGACATGCAGAATGAAAATATATAAAAACCTGTAAAATTACTATGTTTCTTGACTGTAGGCAAGTGCTAAATTTGATTTTGGGACATAATGGGATGTTAGAAGATGAAGTACAAATTTTCATACACCTTCATTCCTTTAAAGGTTACCTCCTATAGATTACACCTTAAAGTGGGGCTTTTGCCCTGGAAAGGTTCAGTTGTTAAAAAACAAATATTTATACAACATGAAAGGCATCTGGCCTATATTTTTCAGTTCACTTTACTGTTACTGAAGATATTTTTGTTGATAAGGATTTTCTCTTTCACAGCTCAAATTCTCCATCTGCTTCATCTTCCCGGGAAATCAGAATCTGTTTGTAGTATCACAGCCTGTTGTTGTATAAAGAAGGCCTGGAAGATCTGTATTTTGTTTTGAAAAAGTTGCAGATTCTTTTTTACCCAAACACTATCAAGGAACTAGCAAGGATATCGAATTCTGTCTCGCTTGTTTTTTTCTGGAGAACATGTGGGAGGTCCAGAGAACTGGAATAGGGTCTTCTGTAGCCCATAGACAAAGGGGCAGAATGTTTAATATTTCACAAAAAGTCTATTTCTCCCAACTTTTTCTCAGGTGTTTGAGTTAAACTGTTGTTAATGCAATAAACCAAGCAAAATAGTCTTTAAAAGACTGAATAGCTAAATAAGTAAATATCCCTACCCCTCTCAAAGTTTCACTCTTTTGTACTTGTGATGTTGTAATCCCAATAACTATCCAGTCATCCATGAAAATAGGTTAGACTAGATTTGCAGTATTAAAAAAATCAGAAAAGTAGAAAAAAAGAAAAAAATATTCCTTTATATGAAATAAAGGAGAAAAAAAGGCAGAAACACTTTATTTTAAACTTTTGTAGGTAATTTTATTGGGATACAGTTCATGATTGCTACTTGTATAGAGATGCAGCTTCAAATTAATACATTATGAATGCATTATTAAAGATACCATAGTAGTTATTTGCTTTAGAAAGACTAACAAAGAGAGAGAAATAGAGCTGCAGATGAGTTTGGAAGAGAACTAGCGATGAAATCCTGGCCCCATTGAAGTCAACAGCCAAACTTTTATAGACTTTAATGGATTTCATTTTAGAAGTTCACTTTTCCACCATATTGTGTGTGACATGGCGGCAGGACATCCAGGAGGAAGTGTCTGAGAAAGAGTTGTGGATGCATAGCTGAAGAGAGAGGTAAACTTTGAGGACAGAGAGGAGTTTTGGGAATCATCAATGTAACATTCTGCAGGGAAAGAGGTCTTGGGTGAATCACTTTGTTATATTTAAACTGAAGCTTAGTTTTCCAGCAATCTCTTGAGGGTCTATACTAAGCTTGCCGGACCTGATGCTTCATACAGGGTGACCAGACAGCAAGTGTGAAAAAATCAGGACGGGGGTGGGGGGTAATAGGAACCTATATAAGAAAAAGACCCCAAAATTGACACGGTCCCTATAAAATCAGGCCATCTGGTCACGCTAGCCTCATACCTCAATTCCAAAATGAAAACCACAATGACTTCTGATATTTCATTTAATACAGTTAAATTTTGTTCCTGTGAACTATATCTCAACTAGGGGAGTCCAGTGGACTATGTTTTATTTATCTCTTTTTGTGCTACAGTGAGGCAAAAGAAGTTATGCAAACACTGGAACTGTGAAAAACATCTGTTTTTAAGGTGCTGAAAATCAGGAAACCTTTGTCCAGTTTTTGGTAGAAAATTTCTAACCCAGACCCTAAACCAGCAGTTGTCAAACTTCATTGCACTGGGACCCCCTTCTGACAACAAAAATTACTACATGACCCCGGGCAGGGGCGGGGGCAGAGCCCAGCCTCCCAGGGCAGGTAAGGGGGCTGAACGCTGAGCCCTGCAGCCCCAAGTTGAAGCCCAAACGTTTAGACTTTAGCCCCGGGCTCCAGCAAGTCTAATGCTGGCCCTTGTGACCCCATTAAAATGGGGTCGTGACCCAGTTTGAGAACCTCTGTCCTAAACTAACATAACAATCTTGAGGCTTTTTTCTGTGGATTTTAAGGAGGGGGGGCAGAGAACAATGGCTAAATGTTATACCAATATAATAGTGCCACCATACCTTGTAAATAAAGGACTATGACTCCATTTCTGGATGCATACTGTGTCCTGCACTGTGTTTAAAATTGTTAGTCAAGTATTTTTGCATGATATAATCAAAATGCTGAGAATGTATTCGAGACAGCACCATAAAAAGCATATTAATGGCTGGCTATCACATCCCCCTTCTCATCTTTCTCTTACCCATTCATTCTTTGTGGAAATTCTCTTCTGACTCTCTCAGACTTCGGCGCGCTTCTAGACACCTATTTAATCTCTTTCCCTTTCGGGGAAAGTTGCTCAGTTGTGATTCATGCAGAAGGTCTCTGGTGACTTTTTACAGCCTTCACTGGCTACTTTCTGAAGAGGTGGGTTTTCATTGCTGTGCAACTAGTACTTCAATCAGAAGGTTTTAGGGACAGTTTTTATCCTGGAGTTATTTTTGCAAGTGGAATTGTACTTATATGAGTTTCCCTTCTCTCTCCTAATCTCCACAGGGAAAGACTAGAAGGACTCACATACAAATGCAAACCACATAGATGTTACATTATTTATTTATTTAAAAAAAAACCCCTCCTCAAACCACCACCACCAAATTAAAAAACATCTCTTCTCTGGACCCTGTAAGCTGGCTTCATTCTTCATCAGCTATCTGGTAGTAGTGACATCATAGCATAGCGCATTAAGGAGTTTCAGACTGGATCAAGAGGTATCGAGTTGTGGGGCTGATTACAAGGATCAAAAAGAAAAGTGGTGTGTTATGGGTAAAAAGGCAGCAATACCATGAGGAGTATTCAGCACATATTGGAATATGTTACCATTTTAGGTCATTTTTAAGAGCAATGTCAGTCATCATTAGAATATTAAAATCAACTTGTATTCTACCAAGAGTCCAGAGAGACAATCTTACAGCCATTCAATAATACAGAGAACCTTATTACCTCACAATACTTGCAGTGTATTTATATCACAGTTCTTCCTACGGTAGCACATTATGTAAACAGAGTTGTCCTAAACTAGGCCATGCATATTTGTCAGTGGTTGGCAAACCACAGTGTTTGTTAGTTTGCGAATGTCACAGCTATTTTACCATTCCCTTTATTTGTATCTCTTATTTAAAATTTGCCTAAGATTCAGATTGGCCAGAGGTATCAGAACTGAAATGTTGTGAAAAATACTGGTTAATATACCCAAAATGGATATAGTGGCCATGTCAATAAATAGAAAATCATGCAAATGACACCATATAAATTACTCAAAATAACTCATCAGAAGTAAATAAAAAATGAGACCTTCCAATAAGCTAATTGTTAGTTCTTCAGATACAGACTATTCCATTCTGACTGAATTGTCTACCAGCATATACATTTCACAAAAATACTGTACAGTTCTACATTAATTTGCAATGCTATGGTTTAGTTTAATGTAAACCTTTCAGGGCAGGGGCTTTATCTTTGTATTTGCCTGTAAACTACACATACCACTATGACACTTTGTAAATAAAAACAACAGCATTCCATCCTGGATTCAGTGTATCTATTTAGCTTGGTATAGACACACACACCCATCAGCATACTGTTGGAGCACTTAAAAAACATCAGTTAATTAATGTATCACACAACACCCCTGCAGGGTAGAAAGTATTGTTAGGCCCATTGTACAGATGGAGAAATAAGGCACCAGGAGTTTATGTGATTTGCCCAAGTCTCACAGAACTTAAAGCTCTGAGTTGTAACCACAAAACCATCCTTCCTCTCTGGATGAGTAGATAAACTATGGGAATTCTTTCTTGCCAATCCAAGTCAGAGTGTAACTCCAAACACTTTCCTGCTGGAATGAAGCAGGCCTTTCCACTGAATGAAGACTCCACTTAGGTGAAAAAGAGTCTCTATATATGAAAACTGTGGGTGAAATCCTGGACCCACTGAAATCAGTGTGTACAGGATTTCACCCTGTGTATTAACCTGTCTGACAAAATGTGTGTAACACACTGCCCGGGTGCCTACCATGTCGCTCTCTAGTGGCTGGCCCCCATCAAGGTTTAACAGCCTGCTACTACCAATGGATAACGGAGTTATTACTTTTGATAAAGTGACTGTGGGTTTTTGTTTTTGTTTTGTTTCTAATGAAAGTCCTGAGTTCCATCCTCACTGGCAACCCACAGTGGAAGGTGTTAGACTTGCAGGGAAATATAGTGATCTTCCTCCTGAGCATATTGTGATATGCCCACCTATTCTCTAAGGAAGCCTATAGAAAAAGCAGAAGGTCTGGAGAGGGTGGAAGAATTGCACCCAGAGGGGTGTGGCATCCCACAGCAATAGTATTTATTAAGACACTCAACCCAGACATAGGCAGCCTAGCTTAGCATCCTTTTACCTGGTATCAATTTTCAACTAGTGGTTAGGAAGAGCTGTCTCAGTCTCCTCATTTTTGTCAGTTACACTAAGGAATATCAAAAGTGGGGGGGATCAGTCCCCTCCTCTGAGCCATTATGAAACCAGACATGGATCTTGATCTGTCTTATCAAAGAGGAGAACCTAGATTTGTCAGCTGTTGCCACCTAGGAGGACCTGACACAAACTACAGGACAAACTTTTACTCTTGGAAGCTGAATTCAGACGTGATCTAAAGACGTGTAGCATCTCTGAATTAAAACCACAGTAACTGGCCAGTCAGGACAGAGTGAATGACAGGCTACTGCTTCATCACTTTGGCCCACTGGTCTTCCTTGGCAGCCGGAAGAATCGGCAATGACATCACCACCTCAACACTGCCCCAGCCTGTGGCCAAGCAATTGAGTCACAGCAGAGTAATGTCAGGAGCTGCTTTCCCCTTTATCTGCCTTTCTGTTGCCCAGGTAAGACCAGCTGAAGAGCTCCCCTTATAAAAAAATCTCAAAGTGACCAGCACTCCTAGAATACTGATCCTAAATACTACAGCTTACACTCATGATACTGCCAATGTTAGGAGCAATTATTATATTATTATAGAGAATCAGGCAGAATTGTCTTAAACTAATTAAATAACAATACAAACTCAGAACAAAAATTCAAACAGCCAAACCAGTCGTTTTTTAAATACTGTATGTTAAAAGCTGTTATCCTTTTGCTGAGGATTGTGTGCAAAGTTTCAGCTCAGACAGAATGTAGACAGTTGAATGCCATTCCCCAAAAACTTGAATGTTCCAGTTGTTCTGACGCAATCACTTACTGCTTCATCACCGGCTAACAGACAGATGAGAAGATATATTTGAAAGCCAAGGTTCTTAACCCAATAACAAGTCAAATATTGATCAGCTCTTGAATTCTGTGAAATGTGTTTAAATTACACAACAAAGTTCCCAAGATGCATAATAAAGAATTCTATGGCATCAGTTTGATTCCCATACGATCAAACTGTCCTAGTGAAAAAAAAAACCTCTTACTATTTAATACAAATAGTTCTTTCCATGGAAAAGAAACTTTTAGGGTTTAGAAAACTGAAACTACTGTGAACTCTTAAAAATTCCATTCCCCATGAAGGGATTGGAATGAACTTTTTAAATTTATTACAAATACCAAAGACAGAAGGGGATGAGCTACACATCTGAGATGGAAGGAAAGAATCTCCTGAGAACAAGCTACAATCAACATGTCATCTAGATAAATTAATATCCTTACTCCCAAACACAGACAGAGATTTTTTTGGAGGGGGGGCTATTTTGATTTATAGAGATACTTAAGAATTCAAGGCTTAATTCTACTTTAGCCATGCAGGCTTCTTTGGCTATCCTTACTTTCAAATATTTCAGACTGTTCATCCTTGAAAGTTCACATCTTCAAAAAAACATTTAGTAATGTTTCACTAATGTAAGAATAAACTGAGAAACACATTTGAACTGTAATCACTGAGATTAAGATCATTAACATGAAGGAAAATATAAGCATATTTCATACCTAGATAAATCCATTTATCTTTCCTGTATCACTTATTGTTTTTACTGCCTGATTTACCTATCAAAGATAACAGTTATATTTTATAAGATCTTCCCCTCTTCCTCCCCACCCCCCTTATAGCCCATCTTTCACACGTCAAAATCATAATGATGAATCTGTGACAATGAACCATATCTGAGGGTGATGATTTCACTGGGAGATCAAGAAGAAAGACTGGGGCCAAAACTTTAGCTGGTGTAAATCATTGTAGCTCCATTAACTTTACTGGAGCTATGCTGTTTCTACCAGATGAAGATCTGGCCCTGCATTCTGATATAGAAATATTTTAAACTAAGGCCCTAAATAAAGGGAAGAGGAATAGAGATAATTATGGACCAAGAAAATAGCCATAGTTTAAATGGTCTGATCTTTCAATTTTACCCTCACTGTGGAAAATCCCACTTTAAAGAATCACTGACAAGAAATTTAAGTCTAAGGTTAAGTTTTTGTTCCAAAAAAAAAAAGGAAGGGGGTTCCCAAAGCATAACACTAATAGAATTATTGTCATGATGTTTTAAAGAATACATGAACCCGTGAGGGCAGGGTTTAAACATTCCCCTGCAATGCTGGAAGCTCAAACACAACATTCTTCTTCAAATACATGAGAACCAGAAATTGAAAATGACCATGTTAGTTTCGCTGTCCTGCCTGAGTAAAGTGCAAAGAGTAAACAAGAGCATACATCTTAAAAAATTAATTTACTTTTAGTTTCAATCATCTAAGGTCTTATTAGTAACAGAAGTAAGGATTGTTGTTAAAATAAGTTTTCAGTATTGATAGGATGCTTTTAATGAACTTCCTAATTAGAGATGGGAACTCTGTGCACAAGTCTCCTAAATTCTGGGAACGTTCAGATTTGGATTTAATTCTGCATCTCACCTTCAATGCTGGGTCCAACTTGTTGCCTAATTTGTCTGGAGGACACTTCATTTGTCTGAAGAACCTCATGAATTCCTAGTTCTTTCATCTCTGTTTACTTCTCTACTACCATACCAAATACTGTTATTTTCCTAATTAGTGCTTCTTATGGGGGGCAGGAGGAAGGAAGTTTTGATCTCCTTTAAAGAGTACATTCAAGTTTCTGAACAGAATGCTATAAATGTATGTAGGAAGGTATGGCAGGGAATGTAGCTCCACATCATGAATTAGAAAAGAAATTATGGAAAGATCAGTTTAAATGTAAATGTATGTAAATCACTGTGTTTTGTTCACCTTCTAAGTGATTATGGACACCTTTTACTGGAAATACCATTTATGTCCTGCACATTGTAGATTTGTCTCAGATTTGAGATTTGTCATATCCAAGCAGAAAATAAGTAATAGTTATGCCATTATGCTGGGGAGTCAGCATTGTGCCTTGTCCTTAACTGGGCATTCTTTCTGGCACCTGCACGTTAGTTCATTTGAATATCTACATACCCGATGTGCTGAGGGAAGCTAGTAATTAGATGTCTAAAGGACTTAAATCGCACCAATAGTTCACAGGCATGCAAACAGAGGTCATCTTCTTTGTTAATCTAGCTCCAGACCTGCACACGTCCTTGGGTTCTCACTGTTTCATTTTTGACTCACCAAAAGCGAAATTTTGCAAATGCTAATAAGAGTTCACATAACTTGCAGCATTTGAGTCTTATCACTTATAACCTTATAACTTATAACTCTCTCTTCCCCTATTAGCAGGGATCTTTCCGACATCAAGAGAGTCCAAACGAGTTCCAGAAAATTTAGCTGGGAAGGAGTCACATTGACTCCCCACTCAAAATTACTCATCCCCCTCTTTGTCTGGTTTGTCTATTTAGACTATAAGCTCTTTGAGATGGAGACTGTTTCTTACAATTTGTTTCTAGAGTGCTTAGTAGAAGGGTCTCACTAGGATCTCTAGGTGAAATTTATAATACAATGAATAAATAAATAATCATAAAATGGATTGTTGGTTATTATTATTAAACCATTACTGTATTCTGACTAGAAAAGAGGGTGGAGCAAGGCTCCACTCTCACCCACCCAATAAGGAATGAACTGGAAGAGACTGGCATAAATGCTGCCTCCTTCTTCATAGTGGGATATCAAATGCCTGCAAACACTGAAAGGAGTAAGAAAGCTCCTGAGTTAGCAGGGAGCAGATAGCGGCCAAACATTCTCAGCCTATGGACTATGTGAGGCCAGCTGAAGGAGATAAAGTTCCCCCCAGCTCCAGAAAGCAAGCTAGGGATCCTGTCATGAGGCGAAACTAAGAACCCTGAGGAGACTAGGAACAGAGCTTAGGGGGCAGATTTTGGAGGAACCCTAAAAGCCAGATGTACCTTTTGTTTGTTGGGGCCTTTTTGTTATGGCCCCTTTTTGTAAGAGGTTTTGTAATAAAGAAGAATATGATTCACATGTCAAGAGTGTCTGAAGTGGAAATATTAGCTTCAGGGAAACTGAGGCAAGGATTACTTGCAGCTCCATACTGACAAACCAGAGGGTATTACAGGGCAGGTATGCACTACAAGAGTCTCATTTGTTTATATTATAAGCTCTTTGAGGCAGGAGAAGTCACTTTTATGTGTTTGTACAGCATTTAGCCCAACGGGGTTCTGGTCACAGCTTTAGAAGCTTTTGGAATAAAAATATTAATAATAAAAAACAGTAATAACTGCAAATATTTACTCCAGACATTTACCTCTGATCTTTGCAGCTTTGATACATTCTCAGTGAATACCATGGAGTTCTTAGGATGCCAGAGCTCAGTGTCTTCATAATTTAGTGCTTAATACTAAGCGTGGCTCATCACCTCTCCGTATTAGGCCATTAGTCTCTTTCCCCGGCTCAAGAATCCTCTCATCCTGCTGCCCTAGAGCCATAGGTCATTGCATACACACAGTTACAAACCATAGGCAATTTTTTAGGGAAGATGTCAAAGTGTCTGTCTAAACACCTTCTTTTTCGGACTGAAATCGATACTGGTTGATAGTGTCCAGCTCTTCACTAAATCCTGACAGTTATTTAACAACAAATAAAAAACAGCCAAATGATTTACTGTTCTAATCCTACATTGTTTTGCTCTGTGTTTCTTTAAGAAAGGTGTGAGTATATGTGTAAGAGTCTTCAAATACAGTGGTTACCATGGTAATTATCTGTGTTTAGAGAGTGGAGGAGAGTAAAGTTCCATGTAAGAGGCCAGAGTAGAATGCAAGTTAAACATGCCTCTTTGCAGGTCTAACTTATGCACTATTCCCCCCAACCCCCACTAAAAATATCTTTAAAAATGTGCATAGATTGGTCTGCTGAGCTCCAAAACTATTTCATGGCAATGCCAACTTCTTTATTTTCAGTGTGTCCCTTCCACTCGTTGACTGTGGGTTCCAAAGGCATGAAACAATTGTGCCTGGGAAGAGGGTATTTTTCTGAACAGAGATCTTCCAGAATGGAGTAACTGCTATGCAATCCATATTTTCATGAGTTCTGCATATCTTAATGGAACTGAGTGCATTAATCTTACAAAGCTAACAGATTTAAAATGTGGATATAGCTAAATGGCTGTAAACGTAATCGGAGGAAAATGTTTTGTCTACATAAATTTATCCATGTGAACAAATAATACTTAGCACTTACATTGTGCTTTACATTTTCAAAGTGCTTAACAAATATTAAGGGTTTAATTTTGCTACCCAGGCGGACTATTTCCATGAGCAGGTCTTATTCGTGTGAGTAAAAATGGCAGAATCTTCTTACTCATGCAAGTAGTCAATACTATTCTCTGTGAGAGTGCCAGTCTACCTGTATATAATCGTTGTCACAACAATCCTGTAAAGAAGGCCAGTAAGTACTGTTATCTCCTTTGGATAGATGGGTAAACTGAGGCAAGAACGTTGAGGCCAATATTTTCAAAAGTAGCCGCTGAATTAGGGTGCCTCAATTTTTAGGTGCCCACCCTAGCCTGATTTTCAGAAGTGTTGAGCACTTTCAGGTCCTGTGGAAGTTGAGGATACTGATTACCTCCAAGAATCAAACCTGAAGTTGGGCACTCAAAAATCAAAACATACCATCCATAGTCACTTAAAATTTGGGCCCAAGTGACTTGCCTGAGGTTGCTTCATGAGCTAAAGGCAAAGCCAGTATTATAATTCAAAAGTGTATGCCTTCCACATCTGTGCTCCACCCAATATAACTGGAGATTTTGTTGTTTCGTAACAAATGTGTATTATAACTAGAACAGGAAAAGCTGTCTTTTGTAAGTGTTTGTCATTTCACTCCTTTCCTGTTTTGATTTAGCAGTCTAGATTTTCTTTTTGACACACACACACTCTTTTCTTACTGACACACAGCAAGAGAGAGAGAGAGAGAAGAGAGTGGCTGATTTCCGTCTTCCACTTGGGTACACATGTGCTATTTGTGTCATCTGTGCAGCAGGCAGCAGACTCCATCACTTGCTGTAAAAAAGTGATAACATTGTCACATAGTGAAGCTGTTTCGGCTCTGTGTGTGAAAATTCTAGCACCTGAGCATGGAGATGATTAGCAGCAAAACATGCACAAGCAGATGTATGTGTGAACTAACTTGCACAAAAAAGTGTCCATATTAGATTACACAGGAAGCAGATACATCTTTGCAATATTGTTTTGTAAGGTATAGTGGTAACACTTCATAACAAGAAGACATTTGTTAATGTTTACAGTGGAATTCTTATACAACTACCCATTACCTCCACTTGAATGCCAAAGGAATTCATCATACTTACTGTTATTATAATAAATGCCAAAGGCAATAGGGTAATAACGGTTTGCCATTGTCACTTATTAGAATGTGTTGCTAGAATTTTCAAAAATGTTCATGAATAAAGTAGAAACAAGATGGATGAGGTAATATCTTTTATTGAACCAACGTTTGGTGAAAGAGACAAGCTTTCGAGCTTACACAGCATTGACCTGAAGAGGAGCTCTGTGTAAGCTCAAAAGCTTGTCTCTCTCACCAACAGAGATTGGTCCAATAAAAGATATTTCCTCACCCACTTTGAATCTCTAATATCATGTGACCAACACAGCTGCATCCACACTGTGAACATGAATAAATTGCAAGCCAGATAAATACATAATCAATCCAAACAATAATTAGGTCCGGTTATTAATGAAGGGGCAGTGGGACCCAGTAGATAGGGCATTTAACTAAGAATTGGGAGGTGTGGGTTTTATCCCCAGTTCGAGCACTAGCATGCAGTTTGACCTTGGACAAGTTCCTTTGGCCCACAGCCTCAAAAGTATTTAGGCATCTAAATTCCTTTGAAGATCTGGGTCTTCACCTCCCTTATCTTTAGTTTCCGAATGTGTAAAATGGTGATAATTACACTTGCTTTCCTAGGTAAAGCTCTTAGAGCTCTACATGTGACATAAAGCATATTTATTGTTTATTTGTACATTTAATGAGTATGCTAAGTGCTTTACAGATGAAAGAAAAAGACATGATCATTTCCTCAAGGCGTTTTGTCAATTTTATACATGATGCAATGAGAGGCAATAAACAATCAGGAGGAAGGGTGAGGAAGGGTAAGGGTTACTGTAATAGGATCACACAGTTAGTTATGGTATGTGACCAGCATGATGGTTCCATGGAAGTTTTGTTTGTTTGGTAAATACACTCACTTCTTATGGGCAACGTGGAAAGAACTGGGTTTTAGGAGGGATTTGAATGAAGGCGGCAGCTTGAGAACAGGTGTTGGGAAGATAGTTCATGCTTAGAGACGTACTGTAGTTGGTACAGAGAAATTACATCATACAGCTAAATTGTCTCTTTATTCTAGCATCTTCCAATCAACAGCAAGGGCTGTATTCCAATGACATCAGACTAGCAGATCATGAGTGTAGCACCATCTAGCTATCTCCCAAAGAAACTCACACCATCATATTGCCACACCCTATAAAATATGTATTGTCTCAGCAGAAATAATATATAACACCATCTCTAAAGTCACATTTAAATCTAAAAGCATTATATGTGCTAGTGTTACAAATAACACTCAAGACTATTAAAACAAAATCACCAAACATAAAATGGCGTCTGTAAGATGCATGCTCTAAAACCATATCAAGTAAACAGAACCAGACTGAATCAATATTTCACAACAGTGGAATATGGCTATGGAAAAACTCCCACTGACTTCAATGCAACCCAGATTTCACCCCAGGGGTGCAAATGTCAAGATAACAAGTGGTTAATTAACAGGTGAACTACAATTACATACACTCAGGACAGTGACATCACAGATACGAACATCATGTTGCACCTTTTTGGAGAGAATATCTTGCTTTTTCACACAGATGTTGCTTGGAATCTTTTGCAAGGGCATCATGTATAATTGGCTATACAAATCACAAATCCACCTTCAATGAAAGCTTGTAATTGACGGAGGATGCTGAGATGCAGAGAGTTTATAGGCATAAGAAATGTGGACCATCTTCTTTACTATTTCTGTACTGATCTGGAAATTGCACTATTAACTAATTTAGCTGCTTTGACGTGATTTATAGATTCATAAATTCCAAGGCCAGATGGGAACATTGTGATTATCTAGTCTGAAGTCCTGTATAACATAGGCCATAGGACTTCCCTGAATTAATTCCTGTTTGAACTAGAGCATATCTCTGAGGAAAAAAGTTACCACTAGTGAAGAATCCACTATAGCTTTTTGTATGTTGTTCCAATGGTCAATTACCCTCACTGTTATTTCTAGTTTGAATTTGTCTAGCTTCAGCTTCCAGAAACTGGATCTTGTTATACTTTTGTCTGCTAGATTATCTTTAAAGTGGGAAGTGCAGCAGCATAGAGAGTATCAGGAAAAGGAAATGTATTGGCCTTTCAGTAGCTGGAAAATATAACCGCAAAGGCTGTATCCTGGCAACTGAGAGGTCCTCCTTATTAACAGCAAGAATATAGATCTCAAACTTACCAAACCAGTTTGTAAAAGACAAGTTAGAAATGCAGAAAGAGGGTTAAAGGGGAGCCCTGCTATTCTTGTCCCTAAAATATTATATACTATAACTAAAATAAAACAAAAGTGCCAAACAGCTAGATATTATCTTGATTCCAGGAACTTCTACCCAATACAGATTTAAAAAACCCTCCAATCACATTAATATATTTTAAAAATATATAAAAGTACATAAGTGTGGTCTAGTGCCACCTAGCTAATTCTCAAGGTGGCACATTTTCACAATTGCCACAGCTGTTGACAATTTTTCGGATTAGTTTTTCTCCAGTGAGTTGAATTTCACAGGTAGTGTCCTACCTACCACCTACAGAGAAGAGTGTTTCTTCAGAAACAACCATCCACAATTGTTACATTATTTTAACATCTATTGATAGTGCTATGCTTTTAGATGGATCCCCACCATTTTCTGTCTCGTACCACACTATGGAGGGAGACTTTGATACATGGGGATCATAACCCTAGGTGTGGGGAAAATTCTTCCATCCCTACTACACAAACCATGCTCCTGGTACCAAACAATGCTCAGCCTGTTAAGACTGTGTGCTGCTGCCCAGGGCTTGGCACTTAGGGCCAGATGCTCAAAGGTATTTAGGTGCATAACTACCATTAATATTGATGGTAGTTAGGCTCCTAAATACCTTTGAGGACCCATGCCTTAGTTTCTATGAAGGCTCAACATTAGAGAAAGTATTAGCACAAAGCAATTGTAGCATTATTTGTAAATGAGACCATAACTTAATATTTTATTAATGCTGTATCCTGCAAGGTGCTGTGCATTCTGGCCCAATCTAGCAAAGCATTAAACACATGCTTAACTTCAATGACACTGTGCACATAAATATAAGCTAAATATAAGCTGAAGTGCTTTGCTGCATTGGGTCCTGAATGCTCCAGTACCATGCAGGATCAAGCCCTTGAAGAAGTAGCTTGTAGTATATTTGCTATTTAATTATATAGTTCTGTCAAATTTAATATTCTTCCAGAAATAAATGATTACAGTGTTGCAAGGGAATTGCAATATTATGATCATGGAACACTGTGACTACTTGCACCTCCATTTATTTAAAAAAAGAAATGTCTCTGTTTTTTGTAAATTAAAAAAAAATTAAGCAAGGTTCAATAGATATTAAATTGAAATGCTTTAAAAAAACAAATCAGGAAAACTCATTCTTTTTCATTCTGGTAAGAGAGTGTGACAACATATGGTACATAGTGGGTGGTTGTTCTAAACATAACATGTATGTGTTCAACCTAAAATGTTTTATTGGTTCCTGCATATGAGAGCAGCAGCTAAAAATGACTGATGACTGTTCTTTCTATATCAGCAGAGTGCAAAAGCCCAAGAAAAAAATGTAGGGCCTTTAAATTTACAAGTGTTTTAAAACAGACACAGCCTTCATTTAACCTTTTGTTTTCTCTAAGTATGCTCCAAGCTTAATGTTTCCTGTTCTTGAGAACCATAACACTGCAGTATTATTATTATTATTACCAGATTATCCAAAGATATATCACAAGGTAGGAGGCAAATGCCTTCCCCTCCCCCATACCCACTCTATGGCACCATGAAAGAAAACCTGCTTTAACTTGTAGGTTTCTAGTACCACAGTGCACAAAATATATAGGCAACATCACTGGGTGCAGAAGAAAATGAGTCACGTACATAAGTCTCATAGCTCTATCTAATGTGTGTAGGTATTTATACCTCACTCATCTCCGTGATATCTGTTGCATAAACAAGGAAATCTTGTTACTGTCTCTCTCCTTCCCTCTTTTGGGATATTAGTAGTAGTAGTAGTACTTTATTTATTATTATTATTATTATTATTATTATTATTATTATTAGTGAGAGAAGTGACGTTTTACTCTGTGTTCTGAAGGTGGTGAGTTTTGTCACCATTCTGTTCTGTCGCAGTAATTCCACAGTAATAGGCCAGCTCCCAAAAAAGCTCCATGTCACTCTCACATGAGTCTCATTCCTGTGTTTTCTTGGGATCATAATTGATATCAAAAACAACCAGCAACTTATGCAAATAGTTAACTTATGTAAGCACATGAACTAATTACATTTGCCCTCGCTGCTGATTTCTCTCCAAAACTGTGTGTATGCCAGCAAAAACAGGACCGTAATTCTCCATCCATGCTTCTCCAATAGTGGTAGCAATGGTGACAATTGGTATGTGGGCAGGGATTATGTGTTTTTATAGCTGTGTCTCCTAACCCTGCTCTGAGCAGGTATCATACTGCACCTATATAACTTTATGTCAAGGAATTTGGTTAAACCACATAAGTGACCCACTGATTCTTCATTCTCCCACATCATTATTAGTATTCAAGTTACATGTGGGGGGGGTGAATCTACGGGAGTCTAAATAGGTAAGAGAGCCTAAAAAAGCATATGTTAGCCTAGTCCACATATAAGTTGGTGTAACATACTCACTGAGGAAACAAGAAGAAAGTATAAGTGTCATGGTATAATTCCTTACTCTGAACCTTAGCGTCCAAAAGATGGGGTACCAGCATGAATTCCTCTAAGCTCAATTACCAGCTTAGTACTTGTAGCACTGCCACCAACCAGGAATTCCAGTGCCTGGTACACTCTGGTCTCCCCAAACCTTGCCCGGGGACCCCCAAGACTCAGACCCTCTGGATCTTAACACAAGGAAAGTAAACCCTTTCTCTCACCGTTGCCTCTCCCAGGCTTCCCCTTCCTGGGTTACCCTGGAAGATCACTATGATTCAAACTCCTTTAATCTTAAAACAGAGAGGAAAATCCACCTTCCCCCCCTCGTTCTCTCT
Organism: Gopherus flavomarginatus; assembly: GCF_025201925.1. Lineage (NCBI taxonomy): Eukaryota > Metazoa > Chordata > Testudines > Testudinidae > Gopherus > Gopherus flavomarginatus. The sequence goes on from NC_066617.1 coordinate 331,330,046, forward strand.
CCTCCTCCCAGACTCTCCCTGAGAGAGACAGTAATCCTAACCCAGAGAGAAATTAGCCTCTCCCTCCCCCTTCCCTCCTTTCTCCCCACCAATTCCCTGGTGAATCCAGATCCAGTCCCCTGGGGTCTCACCAGAATAAAAAAACAATTAGGTTCTTAAACAAGAAAAGCTTTTAATTAAAGAAAGAAAAAACAGTAAAAATTATCTTTGGAAATTTAAAAAATGGAATAGGTACAGGGTCTTTCAGCTATAGACACTGGGAACACCCTCCCAGCCTAAATATACAAGTACAAACTAAAATCTTTTCAGCAAAATACCAATTTGAACTCCTTCCAACCAAATACACATTTTCAAATAAAGAAAACAAACATAAGCCTAACTCGCTTTATCTACCTAGTACTCACTATTCTGAACTTATAAGAGCCTGTATCGGAGAGATTGGAGAGAAACCTGGTTGCACATCTGATCCCTCTGAGCCCCCAGAGTGAACAACAACCAAAAACTAACAGCACACACACAAACTTCCCTCCCTCAAGATTTGAAAGTATCCTGTCCCCTGATTGGTCCTCTGGTCAGGTGACAGCCTGGCTCACTGATCTTGTTAACTCTTTACAGGCAAAAGAGATGTGAAGTACTTCTGTTCCATTAACTCTTAACTCTCCGTTTATGACAATAAGTTATACCAATTAACATGCCCTTTTGACTTGCTTAGATTCTGAATTTGGTTCTCCATGTGGCCCAGCATCCACAAAGTTGGGTCTAGGATTGTGCACATATTCTTGATTTAGCAAGCCATGTCCTCTGCCTCTCTTGTGTGAAACTGCTGCCATTCATAAGAGGGATGCTGCCCTGTTCTTCCCATGTTCTGAGGAACATGGATTTTGGAGAGTGTGTTTTCCCCTTCCATGCATTTTCCATAGCAGGGGATGATTTGGCCCAAGGTCAGCAATAATTCCAGTTGTTCAGAATTGTTATTTCCTACATAAAATTCTGAGCCTAATTCTGCTGTCACGTTATTTTCACCTGGGTGTAACTCCACTGACCTCATTGGAGATGCCCCTGATTTACACTGGTGTCAGTGACAACAGAATCAAACCCTCTGGTTCTGAAATTTCTTTGGACCTCAGTGAAACAGAAAATCTCTATTCGGAGTGTCACCTTCCTTTCCCACTGACATATGAATCCTTCAAAACTTTTTAGAGGATAGCCATTGATGGACCTATCCTCCATGAACTTATCTAATTCTTTTTCCAACCCAGTTATACTTTTGGCCTTCACAACATCCCCTGGCAATGGATTCCACAGGTTGACTGTGATTTATGTGAAGAATTACTTCCTTATGTTTGTTTTAAACCTTCTGCCTATTAATTTCATTGGGTGACTCCCACTTCTTGTGTTACATGAAGGGGTAAATAACACTTCCTTATTCACTTTCTCCACACCATTCATGATTTTCTAAACCTTTATCATATCCCACATTAGTCATCCCTTTTCTAAGCTGAACACTGCCAGGCTTTTTTAATCTCTTCTCGTACGGAAGCTATTCCATACCCCTAATCATTTTTGTTGCCCTTCTTCATACTTTTTCCAATTCTAATATATTTTTTTTAAGGTGACCAGAACTGTGCACAGTATTCAAGGTGTGGGTTTACCATGGATTTACATAGTGGCGTTATATTTTTGTCTTATTATCTATCCCTTTCCTAATGGTTCCTAGCATTCAGATGGCTTTTTTGACTGCCACTGAACATTGAGTGAATGTTTTCAGGGAACTATCCATTAGGACTCCAAGATCTCTTCCTTGATTGGCAACAGCTAATTTAGACCACATCATTTTGCACATATAGTTGAGATTACGTTTTCCAATGTGCATTACTTTGCATTTATCCACACTGAATTTCATCTGCCATTTTGGTGCCCAGTCACCCAGTTTTGCGAGATCCCTTTATAACTCTTCGTAGTCAGCTTTGGACTTAACTGTCTTGAGTAATTTTGTAGCATCTGCAAGCTTGGTCACCTCAATGTTTAACCCCTTTTCCAGATCATTTATGAATATGTTCAATAGCGCTGGTCCCAGTACAGATCCTTGGGTGATCCCTCTCCACTGTGGAAACTGACCATTTATTCCTACCCTTTGTTTCCTATCTTTTAACCAGAAACTGATCCATGAGAGACCTTCCCACTTATCCCATGACTTCTTACTTTGCTTATCATAGAATCATAGAAGATTAGGGTTGGAAAAGACCTCAGGAGGTCATCTAGCACAACCCTCTGCTCAAAGCAGGACCAATCCCAACTAAATCTTCCCAGCTAGGGCTTTTATGACCGTCATATGTTGCAACTCATTTAAGTGTAGTGCGGAGGTCCAGTGCAGGTACTGCATAGGAGGTATATAGTGACCAGATAAATGGCTTGGAAAAGGACTTTAAGAAAGATGTTCATTAAAGGAACAAACAGGGTGGTTGGGGACTCCTATGATTGGTACGGCAGTGAGCCAACCCCCCATTCTTATAGCCCACCTTAACCCTCCTACGAGACGGGGGTGGATGATAAGGTCCTGGTAATGGATTTACTGGAGGGACCTGGATGGAAAAAGAGGGGGAGCTGGTAAAAGTGCCCCAGGTAATTACGGAATAAACATGGGGTTACCAGCACTGTACACTGTTATCTGTTGGGTAGTTGCAGACACCTAATAATAAAGTTGTGGCCTGATTAATCTCATGTCAAATGTCTCCTGGCCTTCTTTTGGCATATCCAGACAAAAAGACTTTGGTATGAGACTTTGTCAAAGACTTTCTCAATGTCCAAGTACATTTTATCAACTGGATCACATTACAGTCCATATAGGACATAAATCAGTGAGTGAAGACATAGTGATTATGGTGTTTTTAGGGCAGAAAGGAAAGAATGGTTAAAACAAACAAACGTCAGGAGATTTGATTTGTAAATTGCAATAAAGCTTATGTGATCCCAAGTACTACACTCAACATCATATCTGCTTTCTAGGAACAAATTATTTTATTTTAATCTAATATAGCACTTTTCATCTCAGGTACCCAACATGCTTTTCCATAATTTTCAAGTCTAATCTTGTTCCTATATAATATAGTGTCATGAAATGAAGTCTCTTGCGAGGTAGAAGGTGGTAGCCAGATTCACTGGACATTGCACAACAGTGAGAAGAGGAGAAATTTTGTCTAAGGAAAGACACATGAGTCCTACTCTTAAGAAAAGTATCCTGGGTTATTTAATATCCATGTGTAGCAGAGATGACCTCACATAGGACATTATAATAAATACAACTGCACTTAGGCCCTATATACTACAATAATACATACTGGTACTGTTTGGACTCACTTTTTATTCTGAGTCAAAGTGATTAATAACTGTGAAACTAACTTTTCCAGGAAACCTATCAGATGCTTTGTGAGAGTATTCATAACTCTGGCACATAGCTTGCTGCAGTTTTATTCTTCAGTGGAACTAAAGGGGAACTTGGTTTTATATTTTATGGATATTTAAATAAGTGATGGTGCTTATTAGATCACTATAATATAGTAAATTTAGTTAAACATGTTGTCAATTAAATGGCTTGGAAAGAAAAAAAATGGACTACCATTCTCAAACCAATGTTTCCTTACAAAAACCTTGAAAAATTAAATTTCATTGAACTCTTAATCTCTTTCTGACTCTCATTCAAATTGTGCAATCTTTCTATCCTAGAAGGTGTAAGAGTGAAAGTATAGAATATGTTCTCTTCTGTCTTTGCCAAGGATTTTTGTCCAGCATGTCAAGATATTCATTAAAACTATATGAAGCTCAGGCAATCATTTAAATATGATCACAACCAGCCCCTGCAGAAAACATTCAACTTCTGCAAATAAGGGACAATATGACATTCATTTACTTAAGAGGTTAAAGGTGAAATGCATTTGTCACTAATGTCTTCAGCAAAACATGAACAATTCTTAACTGAAAAACATACAAGCTACTGTGACATGAAGGGAGGTTCACAAACGAATGAGCAGATGTCAACTGCTATTGAAGTCAGGACTAGAATAACGGTGGGTGGGGATTTTTTTAATATTTGTTTCATTTTTAATAGGTCCCTTGTCGTGTATACAACCACTGGACTTGATCATAATCCTTTAGAAGTGGGAGTTTCACCAGTCACTTCTATGAGAGATGAATCAATCCCAAACATTCATTAAATGAATTTCGTAAATAGCATTACAAATAATAATTAAATCACTTTAATATAGCTGACCACTTAAAAAAATTAATAAAAAGAAATAATTGCAGCTCAGTTAAGACAATTTAATGTAAGTAGTTAATATAATGCTTCTTTTCTTTTCTTTCTTTTTCTTATTTAAAAAATAAATTAGGGAAATTTTGTGCTGGTGAAAGTTGCTGGAGTGATGAACCTGAAGAATGAAGCCTTATATTTGATGACAGAACAAATGTAGCGTGGGATGCACCATCAGTGCAAACTTTGCCACACTACTATGCCAGGGTGTCTCAAACTTGGCCTAAAAGAACTCTGTCTCATGAGTAAGAGGTTCATCCATTGCTGAGACTGACAACCAGGCTGCCAATTAGTGTCAATTGTGCTGTTGGCTTCTATGGTATAAAAACTCAGTCCGTCCAGAAGGAACCACTAGATTGTCTATTCTAACCTCCTGTATGTCACAGGCCACCAACACCTCCCAGCAGCAGAACACTAACCCAACAACCAAAATGAGACCAAAGTATTACAACCCACAGGAGACTAGACTATTACGTACCACAGACAGAGAACAGGAGGGACTGAGATGCTCCAGTGCCTGATGTCCTCGAATGGCAGGGAAATGATCAAGAGGGATATATCCAGATAATCCTGGCAAGTGACCCTCACCTACCTGCTGCAGAACAAGGTAAAACACCTCCCAAAAGTCACTGCCAGTCTTACCTGGGAGGAAATTCCTTCCTGACTCCACATATGGCAATCAGTTAGACTCTAAGGTCATGTCTACACTACAGACCTACATTGGTATAACTAAGTCATAGGGAAAAATCCATACCCCTGCAGTTCACACCGACCGTTATACCAACCTAACCCCCTGTGTATACAGCACGGTGCTGTTGGAATAGTTGCTCCCATTGACATAGCTACCACCTCTCGTGGAGGTGGATTAACTACACTGATGGGAGTCGCTTTCCCGTTGGCATAGAAGGATCTTCACTAAAGTGTTACAGTGGCACAGCTGTGTCACTTTAGCACTATACATGAAGACAAGCCCTAACATCTGAGCAAGAACCAGCCAGCCAAGCACCCATAGGCACTAACTCCATGGGTGCTCCAGTCCTGCCATAATCCAGCTGTCCTAATGACTAGGATTCTGAAGTGCACTCCGTTCCGTGCAAAATTAAAATATGAATCTGAGGAAAGCAGTTGCATGGATGAGTGATGGCAACATGGAATTTATGCCTGAGTAGTTCGTATTATATTACGCTAACAAAATAGGATCCAAATATCAACAGCTGTGTCATGTATCCATTATTTCCCTCCTCCCCAAAACATAAATCTTTCCCACATTTTTAATTAGCAAAGCTATTATTGAATATGACATAGGAATATTTTATATTTTGTAAGTGATTATTAAATAAGCAGGAAAAAATGTTCTGTGGAAAAAAGAAAACCAAGATGACCTTTAAAACAATGTCAAGCCCACACTGTCCTGTGATTTGTGTGTAGGTATGGGTTGTTTAAAGAAGAAAAATTGCTGTATATGAAGAGTAACATCACATTATTTAAGGCTGCTGTGGAAAGTATCTTTGTGTTGAAGTACTTTAGGTTAAATAAATAATTATAAGTTAAAACGCATAGACTGTAATTTATCAAAGCTCAAATTGAGATTGTGCAGGAAGGCCTGTCTTTTTGGACATCATTACCAGAAAAAGAAATAATTTGGTTTTTATCTTGAAATATATACTGTAGTAGTTATTGAAGGTTATGACATCTCTTATTTTAGCTGACTCATTTTTCACTTGAACAGCAGCTCTCTCATGCATAGCAAAGCAGCACCCAGCGTCACACAAGGAAAAGAAGTTTACTGCACCATTAGACAGAAACTGAATGCACCTCTGAAAAAGTATGCCATAACATCGATGTTAAAAAACAAAGTAGGCTGCATTGTGTCCTCAGTTACACCTACATAACGCCAATGAAATCCATGGAAGTCCAGTTGAAGACAGAATATGGCCATAACAATTCTAGGAAATCAGCCCAGATTTTTAAGGATTTTTTTAAATGTAAGTCAATATGCACAACACTTACCTTAAATGAAAGATGAGACAAGAAGTATTTTGGACATATACTTAAAGAAACTTTAATGGGCTGCTTTGTTGTAAATGTGAAAACATCTCAGATACAGTGGTGACTGAGTACGCATGAATAATAGGTGTCCCTGATCAAGCAGTCAGACTCATTAGTGGACATATTGTGTGTCTAAGGAGCCTTATAGGGGTCCACACTAGCCAATCTGATTGCTGGGCCCACATTACTCTGCAGTTCCAATTCTCAGAGTTTTATCACAAGCCTCATGATATTGGCTATCGTGATAAAAGCTCCAGCTCCTGGAGTCTTATTATTTTGTGAGTTTCTCAGCTTTAATTTAAAAAGAAAAAGTAATTTTCTAGCCTTCATGGTTGCAGTTGGGACCCAAGTGTAACCGAAAGGCTCAGAAACCTGAAGGCAAACAAGAACTCAAAATGGGTAGTTTATTTAAAATCTCATGACTTTTAAGCCAATCTCATGACTTCTGGCTCACAATTTTTGAACACTTGGGGTTGGCAATACTGGTTGCTAGACATCTCTTGCTGTGTATATTTTTGTAACTTCTATGAAAATAGCAACATAACTATATCACCTTTTCTGGAGCCATCATTTATATTCTGTTTAGTTTGTTAGTTAATCAAAAACATGATTCCCAGACAGAATGTACACAGCCTGTATACTGAACATAAGAACATAAGAACGGACGCACTGGGTCAGACCAAAGGTCCATCTAGCCCAGTATCTGTCTACCGACAGTGGCCAATGCCAGGTGCCCCCGAGGGAGTGAAGCTAACAGGCAATGATCAAGTGATCTCTCTCCTGCCGTCCATCTCCATCCTCTGACTAACAGAGGTTAGGGACACCATTCTTTACCCATCCTGGCTAATAGCCATTTATGGACTTAGCCACTATGAATTTATCCAGTTCCCTTTTAAACATTGTTATAGTCCTAGCCTTCACAACCTTCTCAGGTAAGGAGTTCCACAAGTTGACTGTGCGCTGCGTGAAGAACTTCCTTTTATTTGTTTTAAACCTGCTGCCTATTAATTTCATTTGGTGACCCCTAGTTCTTGTATTATGGGAATAAATAAATAACTTTTCCTTATCTACTTTCTCTACATCACTCATGATTTTATATACCTCTATCATATACCCCCTTAGTCTCCTCTTTTCCAGGTTGAAGAGTCCTAGTCTCTTTAATCTTTCCTCGTATGGGACCCTCTCCAAACCCCTAATCATTTTAGTTGCCCTTTTCTAGTGCTAAAATATCTTTTTTGAGGTGAGGAGACCACATCTGTACACAGTATTCGAGATGTGGGCGTATCATGGATTTATATAAGGGCAATAATATATTCTCAGTTTTATTCTCTGTCCCCTTTTTAATGATTCCTAACATCCTATTTGCTTTTTTGACTGCTTCTGCACACTGCGTGGACATCTTCAGAGAACTATCCACAACGACTCCAAGATCTTTTTCCTGACTCGTTGTAGCTAAATTAGCCCCCATCATATTGTATGTATTGGGGTTATTTTTTCCAATGTGCATTACTTTACATTTATCCACATTAAATTTCATTTGCCATTTTGTTGCCCAATCACTTAGTTTTGTGCGATCTTTTTGAAGTTCTTCACAATCTGCTTTGGTCTTAACTATCTGGAGCAGTTCAGTATCATTTGCAAACTTTGCCACCTCATTGTTTACCCCTTTTTCCAGATCATTTATGAATAAATTGAATAGGATTGGTCTTAGGACTGACTCTTGGGGAACACCACTAGTTACCACTCTCCATTCTGAGAATTTACCATTAATTTCTACCCTTTGTTCCCTGTCTTTTAACCAGTTCTCAATCCATGAAAGGACCTTCCCTTTTATCCTATGACAGCTTAATTTACGTAAGAGCCTTTGATGAGGGACCTTGTCAAAGGCTTTCTGGAAATCTAAGTACACTATGTCCACTGGATCCCCCTTGTCCACATGTTTGTTGACCCCTTCAAAGAACTCTAATAGATTAGTACAGGGGTCGGCAACCTATGGCACACGTGCCAAAGATGGCACCCGAGCCAATTTTTAATGGCACGCGGCTGCCTGCTGGGACTCCTCATGCCATTAAAAATCCTGCCAACGCAGCAAGCTGCGGGGTCCATGGTCCCAGGCCGGAGTGCTAGCCTGAGCGCAGCAAGCCTCCGCCCCCCTCCCCCACCTTCCCCTAGAGCCCTGCCGCCGCACACGCAGCGCTCTGGGGGCTGGGGCTAGGCGCTCCCATGGGGCAGCGTTTGCCTCTGTGAGGAGGGAAATACGCTCCCAGCTCATCCGGAGCCCTGCTGTTGCATGCACATCGCTCTGAGGGGCGAGGCCGGGCTGGGCTGTGCACGCAGCAGGGGCAGGGCTTCAGATGAGCAGGGAGCCTCATGGTAAGGGGGCCAGGTCTGGGGCTGGTGAGGGGGTTGGGTAAGGGATGAGGGCAGTCAAGGGACAGGGAGCAGGGTGGGTGGGATCCTGGGGGGTGGTTGGAGGGGGTCTCTGGAGAGAGCAGTCAGGGAGCAGGGGGGTTGGATGGGGCATGGGAGTCCCAGGGTCTGTTTGGGGGGTAGATAGGGGTCAGGGCAGTCAGGAGACAGGGAGCAAGGAGGGTCCTGGGGGAGCAGTTAGGGTGTGGGGGGGTCTCTGGAGGGTGGTCAGGAGACAAGGAGCTGGTGGGGGATTGGATGAGTCAGGAGTTCTGGGGGATCCTATCAGGATGCAGGCATGTGGAGAGGGATTGGAGCAGGCAGAGAGCAGGGGGGGTGTTGTATGGGTCCAGAGTTCTGGGGGTCCTGTCAGGCGGCTGGAAGCAGTTAGATAGGCATGGGAGTCCAGAGGGTCTATATGGGTGCGGGGGTGTGGATAAGGGTTGGGGCAGTCAGGGGACAGGTAGGGGGTAGGGTACTAGGGGGTCAGTCAGGGGATAAGGGGCAGGGGTCCCAGGATGGGGTAGTCAGGACAAGGAGTGGGGAGTTGGGAGTTTGGGGGGGGCAGTCACTCAGCCCTCTGCCCTGAGCCCTGACTCCCCGCACACACACCCAGCCCTCTGCCCTGAGCCCTGCACCTGCACACACCCTCAGGTACCTGCCCTGAGCCCTGTACCACTCAGCCCTCTGTTGACTCTTTCACCCCCCCCATAACCCCAGCCCTGACTGGCACCCTCACACATACCCAGCCCCCCTACCCTGACACCTGCACCCCCCTCACATGCCCCCAGCCCTCTGCCCTGACTCTTGCACCCCGCACATCCCCAGCCCCCCCACATGCCATGCACCCCACACATCCCCATCCCCACCCTGAGCACCAAACAGGAGCCACTGCACTACCACTCACATTCCTACCTGCACCCCTTACACCAAATGGGAGCTGCCCAGGTGAGTGCCCCCACACACCAACCCTGAGCTCCCTCCTTCATTCTAGCTCCTAGTCAGACCCTTCACCCCCAGCCCTGTCCTCAGTCCACTCCCACTCTCAGCTCAGTGCAGAGAGAGGAAGAGAATGGGCCAGAACCAGGGAGAAGGTAGGTACCTACTGTATGTGGGCAGGGCTGGGACCCCAGACCAGCATTGGGCTGAGCAGGTCCAGCAGCTGGGATCCTGGCTGGCAGGAGTCGGAGGATGGAACCCCTGAGCGGCAGTAGGCTGAGCCGCTCAGCCCACTGCCGGTCTGCGGTCCCGGCTGCTGGCCCCGCACAGCCTGCTGCTGGTCTGGGGTACTAGCTGCCAGACCCTTCCCAGCTGGGGTCCCAGCCGCAGGCCTCACTCAGCCCACTGCCGGCCGAGGTGAACAGAACCCCAGACCAGCAGCAGGCTGAGCGGGCCGGTGGCGTAAGATCAACATTTTAATTTAATTTTAAATTAAGCTTCTTAAACATTTTGAAAACCTTGTTTATTTTACAATACAACACTAGTTTAGTTATATAATATATAGACTTGTAGAGAGAGAGACCTTCTAAAAAACATTAAAATGTATGACCGGCATGCAAAACCTTAAATTAGAGTGAATAAATGAAGACTCGACACGCCACTTCTGAAAGGTTGCCGACCCCTGGATTAGTAAGACACGATTTCCCTTTACAGAAACCATGTTGACTATTGCTCAACTGTTTATGTTTTTCTATGTGTCTGACAATTTTATTCTTAACTATTGTTTCGACTAATTTGCCCGGTACCGACGTTAGATTTACCGGTCTGTAATTGCTGGGATCACCTCTAGAGCCCTTTTTAAATATTGGCGTTACATTAGCTAACTTCCAGTCATTGGGTACCGAAGCCGATTTAAAAGACAGGTTACAAACCTTAGTTAATAGTTCCACAACTTCACATTTGAGTTCTTTCAGAACTCTTGGGTGAATGCCATCTGGTCCCAGTGACTTGTTTATGTTGAGTTTATCAATTAATTGCAAAACCTCCTCTAGTGACACTTCAATCTGTGATAGTTCCTCAGATTTGTCACCTACAAAAGCCAGTTCAGGTTTGGGAATCTCCCTAACATCCTCAGCTGTGAAGACTGAAGCAAAGAATCCATTTAGTTTCTCCACAATAACTTTATTGTCTTTAAGCAATCCTTTTGTATTTCGATTGTCAAGGGGCCCCACTGGTTGTTTAGCAGGCTTCCTGCTTCTGATGTACTTAAAAAACATTTTGTTATTACTTTTGGAGTTTTTGGCTAGCCGTTCTTCAAACTCCTCTTTGGCTTTTCTTATTATACTCTTGCACTTAAGTTGGCAGTGTTTGTGCTCCTTTCTATTTGCCTCACTAAGATTTGACTTCCACTTTTTAAAGGAACTCTTTTTTATCTCTCACTGCTTCTTTTACATGGTTGTTAAGCCACGGTGGCTCTTCTTTAGTTCTTTTACTGTGTTTCTTAATTTGGGGTATTCATTGAAGTTGGGCCTCTATTATGATGTCTTTAAAAAGGGCCCATGCAACTTGCAGGGATTTAGTCACTGTACCTTTTAACTTTTGTTTAACTAACCCCCTCATTTTTGTATAGTTCCCCCTTTTGAAATTAAATGCCACAGGGTTGGGCTGTTGAGGTGTTCTTCCCCCCACAGGGATGTTGAATGCTATTGTATTATGGTCACTATTTCCAAGCGGTCCTGCTATAGATACCTCTTGAACCAGCTCGTGCTCTCCACTCAGGATTAAATCTAGAGTTGCCTCTCCTCTTGCGGGTTCCAGTACCAGCTGCTCCATGAAGCAGTCATTTAAAGTATCGAGAAATTTTATCTCTGCATTTTGTCCTGAAGTGAAATGTTCCCAGTCAATATGGGGATAATTGAAATCCCCCACTATTATTGGGTTCTTAATTTTGATAGCCTCTCTAGTTTCCCTTAGCATTTCATCATCACTATTACTGTCCTGGTCAGGTGGTCGATAATAGATCCCTAATGTTATATTTTTATTAGAGCATGACATTTCTATCCATAGCGATTCTATGGAACATGTGGATTTGCTTAAGATTTTTACTTCATTTGAATCTACATTTTCTTTCACCTATAGTGCCACTCCTCCCCCTGCACAACTTGTTCTGTCCTTCCGATATATTTTGTACCCCGGAATGATTGAGTCCCATTGATTGCTCTCAGTCCACCAGGTTTCTGTGATGCCTATTATATCAATATCCTCCTTTATCACGAGGCACTCTAGTTCACCCATCTTATTATTTAGACTTCTAGCATTTGTGTACTCACTCACTTTAAAAACTTGTCCCTGTTTATTTGTCTTCCCTTTTCTGATGTGCCAGATTCTTTTTTATGTGACTGTGTATCATCTGATCTGGCCCTTACATTATCCTCTTCCGTCCTCTGCTCCTGACTATAACCTGGAGATTCTCTATCATCAGACTCTCCCCTAAGAGAAGTCTGTGTCCGATCCACATGCTCCTCTGCAGCAGTTGACTTTCCCCCATCTCCTAGTTTAAAAACTGCTCTACAACCTTTTTAATGTTTAGTGCCAGCAGTCTGGTTCCACTTTGATTTAGATGAAGCCCATCTCTCCTGTATAGACTCCCCCCATTCCAAAAGTTTCCCCGGTTCCTAATGAACGTAAACCCCTCCTCTCTACACCATCGTCTCATCCACGCATTGAGACTCTGAAGCTCTGCCTGCCTGCCTGGCCCTGTGCATGGAACTGGGAGCATTTCTGATAATGCTGATACTTCAATACAAGTGAATACACAGAAATAGCAGTACATGGATTAATCCAGGGGCCGGCAACCTCTGGCATGTGGCTCGCCAGGGTAAACACTCTGGCAGGCCGGGCCAGTTTGTTTACCTGCCACATCAGCAGGTTCAGCGGACCGCAGCTCCCACTAGCCACGGTTCGCCATCCCAGGCCAATGGGGGCAGCGGGAAGTGGCACGGGTGAGGGATGTGCTGGCCGCTGCTTCCTGTTGGGATGGGGGGAAGCATAATGTAAATAAACGCCCTTCCCTCACAAGAATGAGAGATCTGTGGACAGTAGCAGCAGTGGATTTCTCTGGTGAGGAGAGGACCAGAAATTGGACAGAGTAATCTGTAAAGGCAAAATCCTAAGCGGCAAGCAGATGTAGGCAGTAGCTCTGTCTATCTAAGGTATTTATATGGCCCACACTACTGTAGTAGGTGAGCACATCAGTCTTTATGGATTTATCCTCACAATACCCTTGTGAGACAGGGATGTAGTATTATTCCCATTTCACAGATGGGAAACTACATCACAGAGCTACTAAGTGACAGACCCAAGATCACACAGGAAGTCTGTGGCAGAGCAAAGAACTGAATCCAGGAGTCCCAAGTTAGCCCCTAACCACTGGGCCATCTTTCTTCTCTGAGGTAAAAGTAAAGTAGGGAGAGTTTGAGTTTGGAGAAGGTAGTTGCTTTGTTATCTAGGATGAAGAGCTGGAGCCCATGGTAGAGAGAGGACATGTCACCTGTTACTCAAGGGTATCACCTATAGGTGGTATGACAGCAAGAAGGACTTTGTGGTCCCCTGCAACTAAGATTGTATAAACTCTAGAGGAGAGGCTTTGGCCCAGAGAAAGTGATGGACCTTGTGACCCACTGCAAAGAAGGGGAGATGGACACATGGTCCTGGAGGTCCAGGAACGATGAAGCACTGGCAGCGGTAGTGGTGGTTGGATTTGGATTTTCATTTAGACTTTTCCCTTTGGCTGTTGGGCGAAATGCTGCTTAGCAAAAGGATAACTCTGCAGAGAATGAGGTAAATACCCCAAACAGCATGGCCAGCCAGAAAGGGAAGCTGAGGCACCAGGAATGCTCACTGATGGACAGGAGAGACACTGCTAGGAGAGCAAAGTAAAATAACTCGGGCTCACAACATTACTTACTTAAAATGTATTAGTAAATAGGAAAAAATCCACTTTTTAAATGTAAAGATCCCACTGGTAAAAGTCAATAGATTTATGTCGGATAACAAAACACAGAAAGAGTCACTTCCATCTAACACAGGGAACAAGGAACTTTATTAAAATTGGGAGCACAGTGTTATCTCTAAAGCTACCTGGTTTCTTTGTTTCCCTGTAGAGCATCTGTTTATAACTTTCCCCAACTCTCCTCCTGCCTGACTTCCTGATACAGATTTAAAGGAGCAGTACATGTCACCACAGTCAGGCTTCCCAATGTGGCTTTCATACAAAGTGTTTTTGCTTTTTTACACAAAAAAAGCTGAAGGTCTGGAAAAATTATCCAAATCTGTTAAACTTTACTGTGCTTTAAAACAGCAGTCCCTCCCCACAAATGAAACGTGTTAACTCCCAGCTCTCTTGACAAATGCCTTAAGCTGCACTCAAAACTGACAAAGTAGTCGTCAATGTAACCATCGATGTAACATGCTCATAGTTGTCCACTCCACCTAGGAAGGTTTCAAGTTCTCTTGGGCATGCTCAAGTAGAGTACACTGAAGTAGTCTAGGCTAGAACTGACGAAGGCCTGTGTGATAAATGAAGAGGGCGTAGCTCCCTTTTATGGACACCCAGCCAGCCATTAGCTATAAAATTCCTCTTAGTAGATGTTCTCTAATTGCGCTACCTGTACAGAGTTAAAAATGGGAAGGCTAGAACTTTTTAAAATTGAAAGAAGAGTCCCCTTTTGTCTGTCTGTTCTTATTCTCCCAGGAAGAGGTGAACAGGCCAACAGCTATGCTGTAAGAAGCTCAGGCCAGGTATGAAAAATCATCAGTATCATACCTAGAAACTACTCATTTAAAACTCCCAGATATGAAAGTAGATCAGGAAATTTCTAGGAAGATGCAATTAGGTTTATCTCTTTTATTTCATTATGGCTTGTGGATTTCTCTGTGCTAACCCCAGGTGCATTGTAGTTTTTCCAATAGCTCATCTGTGTGTGGCGTTGGATAGTTCTCTGGGCTAGTTACAGCGTTTAGCTTATGTAGTCCATGCAAAAGCGAATTTCCCCATCTGGTTTGGGACCAGAACCACTGGAGAGGCCCATGCACTCTCAGAGGGGTGGATTACACCCATCTGTAACATGTCCTTGATCTCCCCTTCTATCGCAGTTTTGGCTTGAGGAGCCATCCAGTAGGGTTGGGCTTTAATTGGGCGAGCATCACCTGTGTCAATGGAGTGGTACACCCGTTCTGTCCGTCCTGGGGTGGCTGAAAACATTGGCATGAAGCTGGTGCACAGCTCCTGGATTTGCTGTTTCTTACGCCCAAGGGTCATGGAAAGCCTCACCTCTTCCAGGCCACCACTGCTTTTCCCTTCATAGTAAACTCCTTCAGGCCACATGGTGTCGTCTCTCTCCTGGGCTGTAAACTGGAGAACCTTGATTTCTTGGGAATAAAAGGACTTTAGAGAATAACATGGTATACTTTAAGTCAGGGCCGCCCAGAGGATTCAGGAGGCCTGGGGCAAAGCAGGGGATCTGCGGCGCTTGTACTTACCCAGCAGCGGTCTGGGTCTTCGACGGCATTTCGACAGCGGGGGATCCTTCAGTCGCTCTGCATCTTCGGCAGCACTGAAGGGCCCCCCCGCCACCGAAATGGCACCAAAGACCCAGACCGCCGCTGGGCCAGGGCTCGCAGGGCTTGGGGCCTGGGGCAAATTGCCCCACTTGCCCCTGCCTCTGGGCAGCCCTGCTTTAGGTTTTAGGGTAGGGTCTGGGAACACTATAAGCAGCTCCCAGGCACTCTTGGACCATAAATGGCCCCTCCCACAACACTTCCATCTTAGTGGCTGGAGCACTTTCAGGACCATGACTTGGTCACCTACTCTGAAGGAACGCTCTCTGGCATGTTTATCATACCAGGCCTTTTGCTCTTCTTGAGCATCCTGTGGCCACTACACTAGGGTGTTTTTCCATATACTTCACTGTCTCTGAGGATGCCAGTCCTCCTTTTACCCACTAGAAAGGGTTTCCTTGTATAAGAGTCCTCCTTCTACAACAAACCTGGACCTATTAGAAGAGCTGAGAGGCAGTGGGTCACTCCGTGCTTTCATCCAAGCTTCCTTGAGGCTTTCATCCACTTCCTGCTCTGCCTGGAATGGCTCCCTTGATGCTGGAGACATAAGTTCCTTGCTGGGTTGTGGACTTGGGCTTGGTCCCACTGGAAGCAATGCAGGTAATGGGGGTGTCTCCGTCGACTGTGAACTGCTCTCTGCTGGTGCACTGGGTTGTATGTCAGGCTCCGGTTGAGCTTCTTGCACCATTTTAGCTGCTGCTGCAGGTGCAGGCTCTGTGACGCCCTTTGGTGCTGGCTCCCCTGACTCCAGTGGGGTTGCAAGCACAGGCTCTGGTGCTTACTGCTCCACCAGTTCTGATCCTTGGGCTCATTCTGGCTGGGTCCTAGGAACTCGATCTACAACTGCTGCCGTAGATTCTGGTCTGGGGTCTTGCTCCACCACCTCTGGCTGGGTCCCTGAGGCTGCGGTATTAGGCAACACAGACTAGGCCCCTGTAGGAGGCTCAGTAATGGAGTTAGGTGTGGATGCCTGTTTAGCCTGGCTGCAGGTGACCATCCCCATTCTTTTTGTTAGCTTCACATGGTTGGCTAAGTCTTCTCCCATGAGCATGGGAGAGGGATAATCATCATAGACTGCAAAAGTCCATATGCCTGACCAGCCCTTGTACTGGACAAGCAACTTGGCTGAAGGCAAGTTAAAAGAGTTGCCCTTAAAGGGTAGCACTGTCACTTGGGCCTCTGGATTGATGAATTTGGGGTCCATCAGGGATTGATGGATAGCTGACACCTGTGCTCTAGTATCTCTCCGGGCAGTAATCTTTCTCCCGCCCACACTCACAGTTTCCCTTCACTCTGGGGGTATTTGTGAGGCATCTGGCTCTGAAGGCTCTTGGTGGGGTCCCAGGGTGATGACTTGCAGTCAGCTGGTGCTCTTGGGGCAGTTGGCCTTCACATGCCCCAGCTCATTACATTTAAAGCATCGCCCAACTGACTGTGGGCTGCAGCGAGGTGGGTGGTTGGAGACTGGGGTGGCGGTGGGTCGAGAGGGCATCTGGGGTCTCCCTGGCTGTGTGGAGGGCTCCTCCTTATGAGGTGGGGCCTTGGGCTGACTCCAAGGGTGGGGTGTCATCTCGGATTCCCCCTTCTGGTATCCCCACCAACTACTAGTGACTAGCTTTCTTCTTCTCCACCACCTCCACCCATTTGGCTACGATCTCCAC
Source organism: Gopherus flavomarginatus (assembly GCF_025201925.1). NCBI lineage: Eukaryota > Metazoa > Chordata > Testudines > Testudinidae > Gopherus > Gopherus flavomarginatus. The sequence continues at coordinate 331,347,029 of NC_066617.1, forward strand.
CACCTCGATTATAGTTTTGGGCTTCCCATCTAGGATGTACTATTTCCTCAGGAACACCCTCTAAGAGCTGCTCCATTTCTGTTAGGAGAGACAGATCTTCCAGAGATTTAACATTTGCTCCTGATATCCAGGCATCCCAATTCTTTACAATGTGGGAGGCGTGTCAGGAAAAGTCATGTCTGGTTTCCACCTTAGGGCTTTGAACTGCTGACAGGCATGCTTGGGAGTTAGCCTCATCCTAATTCTGGCCTTTTGTTTAAAAAGTTCGTACTCGTTCATATGTTCTTTAGGCATTTCAGCTGCCACCTCTGCTAACGGTCCACTGAGTTGTGGTCTCAGCTTCACCATATACTAGTCTGTAGGGATGTTGTACCCAAGACAGGCCCTTTCAAAATTTTCTAAGAGGCCTCTGTATCATCACCTACCTTGTATGTGTGAAATTTCCTAGAATGGGGCGTGGTACCTGGAGGAGGAGTGTTAGGGCTACCTGCCTGATCCAGCTTAGCCCTTTCCAGCTCTAAGCGCTTCAGCTCTATCTCCACTTCTAAGCACTTTGCCTCCATTTCCTCCTCCAAGTGCTTTGCCTCTGCTTCCACCTCCAAGTGCTTCATCTGTAGAAAGAAATTTCTGTCTTCCACAGATAGAGCTTGGTCTGGGTTAAGGGCATCCCTCCATCTTGGCACCTCAGGTTGGGGAGGGCTGACCATTCGCTCTGTGGAAATCTCCGGTCCCCCATCCCCTCCCTGCATTTCTGTCATGGAGTTGGATGTTTGATCTAGGTCTGTCTTCTCCGTGGCGTGCTGCTTTGGGAAGACTGGTTGCTCTAGGGTTTCAGTGCCCAACCGCAACCTCATGCACAAGGCTGCCCTATTTCGTTGCCACAAAGCTGTCCTGAGCTTTTTACACCATAGCTGTTGCCTTGTCTTCCTCTTCCCAGGAGAACAACAGCAGACAGACAAAAGGGAAGTCTTCTTTCAATTTTAAGAAGTTCTAGCCTTCCCATTAGCTCTTTTGGCCAGGTGCCCACTCACATCCTTTTACCTATGCATAGCAGTGAGACTTTTTAACCTTTTACAGGTAGAGCAATTGGAGAACAGCTACTAAGAGGGATTTTATAGCTACTGGATGTCTGGGTGTCCATAAAAGGGAGCTACCCCTCCTTTATTTATCACAGCCTGCATCAGTGTGGCAAAGGCCCATATCCAAGGGCAAGAAGGCAATAATATCCTGGACAAAGACAGTGCAAGACATCACAACTATCCAAGAATTCAGAAGCAGAGAGAGGGAGGTATAGACCCTTAAACTACAGTCCTCTTCAGCCAAGGTTGGAAGGCTCTAAACAATAGTACCGGCCCATGCGTCCAGTGCTTTCCCTTCTGACCATCACTACTTCTCTTATCTGAAGCCAGCTTCGGCCAGTGTGCGCTCCTCATGTCTCCATCTCCATTCAGTAAATGGAAAAGGATAAAATTGCCAAGGGAAGGAATTTCACTTTCTTGCTTCACAGCAGATATTACAAATGATTGAAAGTAAAAGAAAAAATCTATAAAACTAATCAGCTCTAGTTGTTTTGTCTGACTCTTGTTTGTTTGTCATTATTGTCTGGCTCACCTTCAAGGCTCTGGGTAATCACATCGAACCCTCTTGAGTTCTGTTGTTGCCTCCTGCCTCCCTCTCACTCCCTATACCCTCACTGCCCCCTTTGTCTCCTTTTCTCAGGGTCTGCTTTTTGTTCCTTTCATTGTTCCTGTTCCGTTGGAACAGCTTCCTAACTATTGTCTACTAAATACCTTCCCTCTCCTTCAAATCCCTCCTAGAACACTTACTTCTTCAGAAAGCTCTTCCTATCTTCATTTCCTCACCAGTCTTGCCTCTGCACCTGAATTGTTACTCTGAGTTTTGTTTTTGTCTGTGTTACATTATAAGTTTTTCAGGAAAAGAGCCCTCATTTTATTTGTTTTCTTATGCACAGTGCACATTTATGGAGCTATATAAACATTTAATATGGATCTTAATTTAACGATTATGAAGAATGCGGTGGCAATTGCTACAGAAAGATTCATGTGAGCAAAATAACTCAGACTGTGATTTTCTCTGGTGACCCAAGAAAGAATTTACCCAAAGGAAGCCCTTTTAAGTATTTTTGCAGGCATGGCTTTGTTTTGTGTTCTTTATTTGCCCCCTCCTTCCAAGATACATTTGTCTATCTGCTTGTACACATTCATATATTCATAGATTCTAGGACTGGAAGGGACCTCAAGAGGTCATAGAGTCCAGTCCCCTGTCCTCATGGCAGGACCAAATACTGTCTAGACCATCCCTGATAGACATTTATCTAACCTACTCTTAAATATCTCCAGAGATGGAGATTCCACAACCTCCCTACATATCCTTTCCAATTCCTCTGGGACAGGCTGCTCCAAGAAACTTTACACTGTGGCATCTACTGAATAGTACTTTCTATAGTACATACACAACAGTAGAAGAGCATAAATGATGATTTTCCTCAAAACATTCAGCAAAAACTCCTTCGGGTAGTGCTGAAAATAATTTTAAGAACCAAATCGTTCCCTGACCACTGCAGCAATGAGAAGCATGAATGCTACCCAATCTGTCCCCACTTCCAGGAATCCTAAGAGCTAAGACCAAGCTCTTCCGAGTAGCCCAGAGTGCCACATTACAGGATAGCCTTTAGCTGTTCTTGGTAAGATGCTTAGGACCTGATTTATCATTGTCTGCACTTTGTGTAGTCACTTACACCCAGGGGTGTGCTCAAGGGGGGCAAGCAGGGATATGGGGGACCCCAATAGTCTGTGGAGGATGCAGAGCTCCTCCTGTTCCTGGGCTGCAGTAGGGAGAGCAAGAGAGTTCCCCTCTCCCCACTGCAGCCCTGAGGGAGAGAACTCCTCCTGCTCCTCAGGCTAGAGAGGAGCTCCCCATAAACATCTGCTAAGCTACCTTATCCACCTTGAAATCCTCCTCCTCTGTGATGCCTACAAGAAATTTGATAATAGTTAGGCTGCTAGTGTGCTGAGACCACTGCCCATCCTGCTGACCAATACTGTCACTGATCACTTGTACTCCCCTGTCTGTATCAGATGTGCTGACGTTGTGAGTTCCCAGCTACTCCAGGCCCTGCTCCCACTCCTCCTCTTCCCCCAAGAGCCCACCCTGCCTCTTTCTACCCCTGCTCTGCCCTTGTCCCTTCCTAAGCTAGCCAGTGGGAGATGCTGACAAGAGGACTCTATCCTAAGCCCTCTCATGGAGTTCAGCGCCTAAGTCCAGGATGAAGGGAGACATCTAGCTCTGTAGGCCATCCACAGCCAAGAACACCTGTCTAGGAGTCAAGTGGTTTGGATATCTATGCTGTTGCTTATGAGAATGGTTTAAGAGCCAGCACTAACACCACACAAAATGACAGGTCAGAGGGGAGGCATAGTGGCTAATGCCTCCCTTAGCCCAGTGGTTAGTGCACTTCCTTTAGGATGTGGAAGACTCTGGTTCAAATCCTGCTCTGACTGATGAGAAGAAGGGAATTGAAAAGGGGTCTCCTACCTCTTGAGTGAGTGTGCTATACATTGAGTCACTCTGTGGCCCAATCACTATTTAACTAAGTGCCATGGCTTCAACAAGAGAGACTGAGACACTCCCCATCAGAACATCCCATAGTCTAGTGGTGAGGGCACTAGGCTAGATGGCTCCTTCTACTCTTCCCTTCACCGTTTTCTGCAGGGTTGTGTGTGCTCGCAGTACACATATCCAATTGGGCTCTGCAGGCAAGATAGGCAGGGAAATATCCATCTTCCCCTGGTTTGAGGACTGCATTGAGGCTTAGGCTTGAGATAGGCATCAGGGTACCTGAGCATGCCCAGAGGCAAAAACATAGGCACCTAAGAGACTTTTATGGAAAAAAAGTAGACACCAAGTTTAGGTGTCAACATGATTAGGTGGCAGCCAAGTAGTGATTTTGTGGATCACAGCACCAAAAACTGGAACATAAATGCCTAAACCCCTTTATGGATCAGGCCCTTGGAGTAGGGCAAAGGTGATTTTGGCTCCTGAGTCTGATAAGGAATCATCTGAATAAGAACAGTGCCTTTAAGAAATTAGTTGGTTTTATGTGGCTTTTGTTAATACTGGGTAGAACTGAGTGGTGTTTTGCCACCTGATGAGAGACTCACTGAAAACTACCAGTAGTGTTTGATAAACATAAACGGGAACAAGAGAGAAGTATGAACCTTTTTCCTTTCTTGTGACCATTTGCATCTTTCTTTTACAACTCTTTAGTCCTTTCTCATTGCCTCTGAGTAGCTAAAATAGTTCAGGCAGGTCAGATGGGCTACAGAGATTGAAAAGGGGAAAAGAAGGAAACACCTGTGGTGAAGTCAATTAAGACTGAATCAAGTGAATATAATGCAACTGCAGAGAGTAAAGGTTTGGGATGGGTCTTTCCCCCCTTCTTTCACTCTAGCAAAGTCTTATGGGGAAAATAATTTTCCAATGGCTGGAGATTTCATAATGCCAAGAGGGAATGAAGGAAATTTATTTCAAAAGCAAGAGCAGACTTCACTTCCTGGAAGCAGCAAGGCAGCAGAAAGGCTGATACTTTCCACTAGTTTTAAAGGACTGCACAAGGCAGAGGGTAACAGTTACTTGGGTCCTTAGGGATAATATGAACAAGAATAACTCTGAATTTCTTTGTAATGTTTATTAATTCAATGGGAGATTTTGTCTATTCGGGAGAGAAACATCTGTGGGATAGGGTCCTCTGTGTGATCATAAGCAAAGGGAATCTTATGTGTCAGCATGATGCAGCAATACATCAGCTTGTGGAGACAGGATGCAACAGGGGGAAGAGAACATGGGCAGGAGAAGGAATGTATCTGAAAAGGTTTCATGTCCTCCAGCAGGCTCATAGCCACAAGTATGTGTGCGCACAAATGCATGTAACTGCACATCACAGGTGTTCCCCAGCCTCATTTCTATCAATATTAACTTCCATTTGATGAAGAATTTGTACCGAAGTGAAAAAAAACCTAAGTGTTACGTTCATAGCAAACACAGAGAGACAGGGCCGGCTCCAGGCCCCAGCACGCCAAGCGCCTGCTTGGGACAGCATGCCGCGGGGGGCGCTCTACCAGTTGCCAGGAGGGCTGCAGGCAGCTCCAGTGGACCTCCCGCAGCTCCGGTGGAGCATCCGCAGGCACGCCTGCGAGAGGTCCACTGGAGCCGCGCAAGCAGCGAGCAGCAGAGCGCCCCCCGCGGCGTGCCGCCGTGCTTGGGGCGGCGAAATGGCTAGAGCCGGCCCTGCAGAGAGAAATTAGATAGAAACAAATAGTCTTGTTGGGAGGGTTGCAACGTAACAACTTTATTTCTTAGAATTCATAACACAAACACACAAGAACTCAAAAACAGGCTGCTGCCTAAGGCAGCAAAGTGCAGCTCACACACATCCACCCCCGTCTTCTTCAAGTTGGCTCTTTTCAGACAACTTCTTTGCACACTTTCCTACAGAACACTCAAGACTGCAAGCAGGACCAGGAACCTTCTCCAGCCCACTACACACACCCACTCTTAAAGTGATGGCTTGAAATTCCAGCACAGTTCTCCATATACCACACTTAGGGGATACTTCAGTAGGAAACTTTGAAATCCACAATACCATTTCCTGCCTTATAAAAGATGTAAAGACATTTCCAAAGAGACTTCATGCAAAGTCTATATATTATGTAGTTATGTGTCTTCCTGCCCAGAGGGAAGAGGGGTGGAGGAAGCAGAATGTCTTTTAGAGAAGAGGAAGTTGACTCCCTGCTGGGACACATCATCTTCTCCCATCAGAGGCTGTGCAGTTCCATCCACTGATGGGAAATGCAGGGAGCCTTAGAAGCTCCTCAGCCAGGCACCTGCTCTTCGCAATTTAGATTTCTCTGCTTGGTGAGTGCTCTTTTCACCAGCCAATGAGGGGGGAGCCAGGGTCCCAAAGCCAAGCAGAGTCAGAGGGAGTTTGCATTATCCTTTTGCAGTTTAGGGACAGCAGCACTCCTTCATGCTTCCCCTTTATTTTACCATCAGATGTAATTGCAAATTTTGTTTAATTTGATGTCCATTAATTCCAGCATTGCAGCTTTCCAAATCTCTTTCTCCCGTTAAATGTCTGTTAGCACAGCTGTAGACGCTTGAATTTTTCCTCATTGAATCTCATTTTTTTCCTGATCTTTTTGGATCCTTTCTATTATTTCTCTGGCCTTATTGGTGTTCACAACATCTTCTGTGTAGTATCATAATACAAGGTAGTGTCTAATCCTGTTGTGAGTATTCAATTCCTCACGGGCGGCTTTCAGCTCCACTGATTTTAGTGGGAGTTGGGGTTATTCAGCACTTCACAAGCTCAGACCCTAAAAGCAGGCTTAGTACCAATCTCAAGGGGATGCTTCCCTCTACTTGATTTACAGCAATTTATTATTAACTTTTGTTTATTGTCCAGCCAATTTCCAACCCTTTATCAAATATTATTAAATCTACTGCATTCCATTTAAAAGATGGGTGTCGTATCTACTTACACAACATCCCTGATAAAACCCATGTACTAAATTCAGTTGCTTTTTATGAAACTGACTTCTATTCTCAACTGTGAATTCTGCCTTCTCATACACTCTGCTAGGCTGCAGCACATGAAGGGAGCAACTGATTCCCCTACACATATATTCTTTTACATTACACTTTTTACATTAAGTGTCTATCTGCCCATCTGGTAGTTACAACATATGCAGTTTGGCAATGAATGACTCTTTGATCCAGGTTTGTCAGAACTAGATGCACCTAGTGTGCATCTTTTTTTAGCTACTTGTGTGAGTATGCAATAGTACCAAGAAATCTGACAAGCTTTGAAGTACAAACTTAACGCACTTCAAAACAAATGTGTACAATACACTCTTTGTTTCATCATTCATTTAGTAATCATATGGACTCATACAATTTTAAGCAGTGATAGTTGCATGAAGGATATTTGGTTACTATTTACATAATTTCATAACCTGATGCGGTCCAGAAGGTAGATTAAGCTATGAAGATTGCTCTTATGACTCACTTTTTTCCCTTTGCTTTACAGCAAACATTTGTGTTACAAAACAGTCACCAACATCAACTAGTCCTTAATACAAAATTAAGCCCCGCATATTTGTATTACCAGTTTGGTATACTGCAATTTCAGTCGAATATATTCTCCACCGCTTGTCCAAAACTGTTGTGTAAATAATGGTGTATGCTATTAAACAACTGCTACATTTCACCACCAAAGATAAGAGCATTTGGTAGTGGAGAAATGATTCTTGGATGGACATAGATATAGATACAGATATAGATATAGATAGATATAGATATAGAAACACACACACACACACTTCATACAGTGCTTGGGGAATTTATGGTATGAAATTAGAGAAGCTGATCTTAATGGAGCTAGTCACATGCATACTGTTAAGCACACGTGTGTGCAGGATTCTGGTGGTAACTATCCCACAAAGCTCAGCAATTGAGACAGCAGGTAATGTTTGTTGCAGGAAGACTTTAGAACAATTTTGCGCAGTAGAGGAGCAATCCTGCTGGCTGCTGAGCATTCTGGCCCAGTCCCTCACAGCACGTAAGCACATGCTTAACTTTAAGAATAGTTAAATAGTCCCATTGAAATAACAATTATGCATGTGGTTTGCTGGATCAGGGCCAAAGTGCTCAGCACCTTACAAGGTCAAGCCTTAGGCAAAGAGAAACGTCAGGGACTCGGTGAAGATCTGGCTAACACCTTGCTGGTGTTTGGTAGCATAGATGATCATGCCACCAATCTTTTTTCAGTGTGTCTGCTGAAGCCAATGAGAGCTCCTTGCTTTGTTCAGATCAGATCAAGTGGGGCTTGAGTGAAAATTTTATAACAGATGGGGAATTAGTGTAGTGGAAAGAGAAAGGCGAACTAATCCAGACAGCTGGTACAGCCACAGCATAGGACAGAGAGCCTGTGGAGGAGAGTAGGGAGAGGGAAACTAAGAGAAGGGCAGAACTGGCAGTCTGTAGGGAACCCAGTTGAGCTCACAAAAGTAGATGGGGTGCAGACATGATAGGTTTAAGAGTATAATTTTTTAGTTGAAAATGATGTAGATAAAGCTTGTACTAATTCTGATGTATGGCATCCAGCTAATCTGATGGTGGAAACATCAGAAATCAGTTGTTAGACTAATTAGATTAGAGACAGTTGAAATCTACCCTGAAGAGGGCATGATGTGAGTCTATTTCCAGACTGGAACAGACTGGAGTTTGAGTGACTTTTGAAGGAAGGAATTGGAGTTATCAAGGTGTGAAGTGTAGTGTCCTGTGCTTGAATGAGTGAGTCAGTAGAGTGTTTCAAAGCAAGGATGTGTGGAAGCCTCTGTTGCAGAGTTTATAGAAGGCAGATTTGCAGCATAGTATAGCAAATCAGAGATCAGTTAACGTAGATTTGAATATACTCTATGTATATCTATTTGGGTGTGTGCTTGTTAAAATAATGGAGTGTCACCGTTGCACAGATAAATTTTACACAAATGCAAAAAAAAAAAAACAAATTGTAAGCTTCCTGCAGTAATATTAATACAGCTATATCACACTTCCTGTGTTCTTCCTGTGTAACCTGGAGCCTCACTGACCCAAGGCAATGCAATCCCTCCCTGAGTTCCCTTGCGCACAGGGTAGTGTGAAGGTTTTTGTGATATTTGCTGGGTTTGTAAGTCTCAGCTCCTGGAGTCATGTGACTACATGAGAGTCTCAGTGTCACAGAAAGGAAATTTTTTGCCCTCAGGATAGTGAAGAAATATTTAAAAACATAAAACCTAAAGGCTAAAAATCCAGAAGGCAAACAGAAAAGGACATAAAATGTATTCTTCTTTTTATTTATTTATTTATTTATTTATTTATTTGAAACCTCATGATTTTAAGCCTATTTTGTGGCTTTATGGTGCTTGACGTAATTTTTGAATGATTGGGACCAGCAATACCGTGGTATGGATAAGGTCCAGCTTCTGTGTTTTAGAACATATGCTCAAGTAATACTGCTCTGCTTTTCCCCATGTCCCCAAGAAAGATGCTCAATAGGAAGGTCAAAACTTCAGTCTATAGAGTAATTTTTGCTCTTGACTTTCCATGGGTGCCAATAATGCTGTTGACCAATGGGTAATATACATTCCCGCCAACTGCTTTTTAGCTAGTGTGATTATAGTTTTCTATTACTTGGTGAACATTAACTTCTGTCAGTGCACACAACATTATTTTTGCTCTTCTCTACTGAACATTTAACTAGGTATTTATATTACATACAGTTTATACTTAAGTATCAGAGGGGGAGCCGTGTTAGTCTGGATCTGTAAAAGCAGCAAAGAATCCTGTGTCACCTTATAGACTAACAGACGTATTGGAGCACGAGCTTTCATGAGTACATGCATCCGACAAAGTGGGTATTCACCCACGAAAGCTCATGCTCCAATATGTCTGTTAGTCTATAAGGTGCCACAGGTCTCTTCACTGCTTTTATAGTTTATACTTATTTACACTGTATTCAATATCAAAAGCACTGCAGAGTACAGACTAATTTTTCCAGTACTTCTTTACTCATCAATAGTATTTTTCAGTATAAATATTTTGAATATTTTAACAAACAATTAAAATCCACTTACAATATACATTACAGTAATTCAGGATCAAATCCATGGATGTGGTTTCAAAAAATATTCTTCCACATTAGTTGATCTAGAGTCGACTAGCAAAGTGATTACACTAATATCAACCCCTCAATTATAGCAGGAGAGCATTATAAAGTGGATAGCTTTAGAAAGATAAAAGTGGAAGCTTGAACAAATGACCAGGGAGGAGTATAAAAATATTGCTCAGGCATGCAGGAGTGAAATCAGGAAGGCCAAATCACAACTGGAGTTGCAGCTAGCAAGGGATGTTAAGAGTAACAACAAGAAAAAGGTCAGGGAAAATGTGGGCCCCTTACTCAATGGGGGAGGCAACCTAGTGACAGAGGATGTGGAAAAAGCTAATATACTGAATGCTTCTTTTGCCTCTGTCTTCATGAACAAAGTCGGCTCCCAGCCTACTGCACTGGGCAGCACAGTATGGGGAGGTTTCAAAGTAGCAGCCGTGTTAGTCAGTATGCATCCGAAGAAGTGGGCTGTAGCCCATGAAATGTTATGCTCAAATAAATTTGTTAGTCTCTAAGGTGCCACAAGTACTCCTGTTCTTTTCACAGTATGGGGAAGCAGTGACCAGCCCTCTGTGGAGAAAGAAGTGGTTCAGGACTATTTAGAAAAGCTGGACGAGCACAAGTCCATGAGGCTGGATGTGCTGCATCCGAGGGTGCTAAAGGAGTTGGTGGATGTGATTGCAAAGCCATTGGCCATTATCTTTGAAAACTCATGGCGATCGGGGGAAGTCCCAGATGACTGCAAAAAGACTAATGTAGTGACCATCTTTTAAAAAGGGAAGAAGGAGGATCCATGGAACTCCAGGCTAGAGAGTCTCATCTCAGTCTCTGAAAAAATCATGGAGCAGGTCCTCAAGGAATCAATTTTGAAGCACTTAGAGGAGAGGAAAGAGATCAGCAACAGTCAGCATGGATTCACCAAGGGCAAGTCATGCCTGACTAACCTAATTGCCTTCTATGATGAGATAACTGGCTCTATGGATGAGGGGAAAGCAATGGACATGTTATTCCTTGACTTTAGCAAAGCTTTTGATACGGTCTCCCACAGTATTCTTGCCAGCAAGTTAAAGAAGTAAGGGCTGGATAATGGACTATAAGGTGGATAGAAAGCTGGCTAGATTGTCAGGCTCAGTGGGTAGTGGTCAATGGCTCCATGTCTAGTTGGCAGCCGGTATCAAGCGGAGTGCCCCAAGGGTCGGTCCTGTGGCTGGTTTTGTTCTATATCTTCATTAATGATCTGGAGGATGGCATGGACTGCACCCTAAGCAAGTTTGCAGATAACACTAAACTGGGAGGAGTGGTAGATCCGCTGAAGGGTAGGGATAGGATACAGAGGGACCTAGACAAATTAGAGGATTGGTTCAACAAGGACAAATGCAGAGTCCTGCACTTAGGACGGAAGAATCCCATGCACTGCTACAGACTAGGGACCAAGTGGCTAGGCAGCAGTTCTGCAGAAAAGGACCTAGGGGTTACAGTTGATGAGAAACTGGATATGAGTCAACAGTGTGCCCTTGCTGCAAAGAAAGCTAATAGCATTTTTGGGCTGTATAAGTAGGAGCACTGCCAGCAGACCGAGGGACGTGATTATTCCATTGGTGCGACCTCATCTGGAGTACTGTGTCCAGTTTTGGGCCCCACACTACAAGAAGGATGTGGAAAAATTGGAAAGAGCCCAGCAAAGGGCAACAAAAATGATTGCGGCTGGAGCACATGACTTATGAGGAGAGGCTAAGGAAACTGGGATTATTCAGTCTGCAGAAGATAAGAATGAGTGGAGGGTTGATAGCTGCTTTTAACTACCTGAAAGGAGGTTCCAAAGAGGAAGGATCTTGACTGTTCTCAGTGGTAGCAGATGACAGAACAAGGAGTAATGGTCTCAAGTTGCAGTGGGAGAGGTTTAGGTTGAATATTAGGAAAAACTTTTTCACTAAGAGGGTGGTGAAGCACTGGAATGGGTTACCTAGGGAGGTGGTGGGATCTCCTTCCTTAGAGATTTTTAAGGTCAGGCTTGACAAAGTCCTGGTTGGGATGATTTAGTTGGGGATTGGTCCTGCTTTGAGCAGGGGGTTGGACTAGATGATCTTCTCAGGTCCCTTGCAACCCTGATATTCTATTATTCTATAAAGATCTGTAAAATGCAGACAGGCTTTCAAAAGGTATCTTTCCCTAAAAAATAATGGGGGGAAAAAAACACAAAAAGAATCAAGATGGAGACATCAGTGACATATGAATGAAGTTAGGCATGGTTTTACTTATAAAGTACTGACTGATACCATCACTATAATGAATGTTTTCTGAGTCAAAAACCTAAGAAAAAATAAACTAAACTGCCTGTGTGAGTTTCTGGTTTCATTTGGCTGCCTTTGATAAAACTCTATACCTGTTCAGGCTCCTAAGACAACTAATCCCATTCTAACTAACGTTTTTATTGGCTGAAGCTCACCACATAAATCTAAATGTCTGGTTACATATTATTTTAGCACACTGTAGTAAAAATATTTTTTTGGAAATAAATTAAATAAAACAACCCCCATGAGCCTAAATTATTAATGGTTTATGCGAGTACAATTGCTGAAATAAGTACAATTAATCCCATTTTCAGCAGTTGTATGATAGAAAATAAAATAAAGTTTGTATTCTAAGTGATAGAACCTTTTCAGTAGCATAAAAAATTGTTTTAGCAAATTGTCCTTTGTGCCACATTGATGTTAAAATGTGTATCTTAAATTGAATCAGTTAAGTTCAATACTGGAGATCTTTCAACATGCAGCTTTTATTAAAATATAATGACCATTATTTTTCATATATGTCATGTGATACTAATTAAAAGCTACCTTCCTGCATTAGAGCTTAATTCTATTCCAGGATCCAGCACTTAATGTACTACTAAAATCATTATTTGATAGTCCAATCCTAGGAGATGCTGAATGCTCTCAGTCCTCAGTTCCCAGTGGACTTAATGGGCATTGAGGTTGCTTTGCTTGTTTTCCATAGATTTTTAAGGTCAAGATGGACGATTATGATTGTCGTGGTTACAGGGTTGCTGAATCTCTTTCTCCTTTCCGGTCTTTCTGAGTGCAACCCATCAAGTGTCCAGCCTTGTGCTTTTTCTTCTCCTGGCGTGGAATCCGGTAGTTCTCTCACTCTTAGAACAGGTGCTGAGAGACAATGCCCTGTGCCTCAACTATGCTTATCCAGCAGATCCAACTGAGCTTAGCACCTGTGGTTCTTCCCTTTGGGAATCTGGTTTTAAAAGGCTGCCTGGTCACTATATATTCACTAGTATTGTTTATTTTAACAGTAGGAACAAAGCTTTTGGAAAGAGGATTTTAAAACAACAGTCTATACATGTCTATCTTGCCTAAAGGCTTGCCATTCCCTCAGGGCAGCCTAAGCAGGCCCAGCTTCATCAGGCACCCCAGAGGGTGCCTGTATCACTCTGTTTTCCCCATCCCAGCAGCCCAACAACAGCCTCCTCTCCAGAGAGAATCCTTCTAACCTAACCAGAATTTCTCTGTTCTTGTCAGTTCCCAGGCCTTGGCCTGCATGGCCAAACCAGTTGGTAAGCTCCACAAGAGGCAGACTCCTCAGTACTAATGGCTCTGCCATTGTGCCACAACAACCCTCAGGTGTTTACTGTGGATGCTTGTCTTGAGCCATTGTTTCCTTCCCACTTGCTTTTCCTGCATCTATGCAGCAGCCCAGATCATCCAATACGTGATGGCTGTTTTGTATGGACTCTAGCATCATAAAGTAACCCTCAAGTTAACGTAGCCAGCCACTGGAGTCCTCTGAGTAGGTGAATCCTGGGATAATTTAGAGCAACCATAGCAGTTCCTGTGCCATCTCCACTACCAGATGGTAGCACATGGGCTGTGCCAGAGAAAAGTAACGAGGAACCCCTCACCCTGATAATCTCCAGCTGCTAGAACAATGCCTTGGGACCACAGGCAGAAAGGACAGATTAGGGAAGGGTGAGCAAATTTTTTGGCCAAGGGCCACATCTGGGTATGGAAATTGTATGGTGGACCATGAAGGCTCACAAAATTGGGGGTTGAGGTGGGGGGGTGAGGGCTCCAGCTGGGGGTGCAGGCTCTGGGGTGGGGCTAGGGATGAGCAGTTTAGCATGTAGGAGGGGGTGCTGGACTGGGCCCAAGGGGTTTGGAGGGTGGGAGGGGGATCAAGGCTGGGGCAGTGGGTTGAAGCAAGGGAGGAGGTCAAGGCGGGGGAGGCTGCAGGCAGCGCTTACCTCAGGCAGCTCCCAGAAGCAGCAGCATGTCCCCCCTCCAGCTCCTACATGGAGGCACGGCCAGGTGGTTCTGCATGCTGCCCCATCCACAGGTGCCACCCCCTGCAGTTCAGACTGGCCACAGTTCCCAGCCTATGGGAGCTGTGGAGGCCACGCTTGGGGTGGGGGCAGCTTGCAGATCCCCCTCACTGTCCCTACGCATAGGAGCCAGAGTAGGGACATGCTGTTGCTTCCAGGAGCCATATGGAGTGGGGAAAACGTCCAACTCCACTCTCTGGTTGGAGTGCCAGAGAAGGGCAAACCCCCAATCCCACTCCCCAGCTGGAGTTGTCACAGTCACAATAAAAATTGCCCCTCATGGGGTCCCCTGGGTAAGCACCAGTGTTGTATATTGCTAACACTTATATATGCATTAAAAAAATCTTTTACAGGGTTACAAATATAAATGTAAAGTAAAAAATTCTTTTGCAAATTGCAAAAAGCCAAAAAAATAAAACCTGAATTGACTCAACAATCCAGCTAGGCGCAAAAATAAAAAACAAAACTGCAGCCTAAGGCCAACACACACAAACAAGCTCTCTGCTACCTGCCAAACAGCTAAAAGCCTCTTAAAAAAACTAAGCCAAACAAACCTAACAAAATTGCAAAACTAAAATAATTGCAAAGGCCAGTACATTAAAAAACAACAGCCTCACAACCCTAAAGCTGACGTGTTTTAAAAAAACCTAAAAAAGCCACAAAAGGCCAGTTCAAACTGGTACAAAGTGCACAAAAAACAAGAGTCCCTAAACAAAAACACCTCCAAAAAAACCCAGGGCTTAAATCCCTCCCAAAAGCTAAAGCAAGTCAAAATTTACAGCAAACCCAAAACAACCCTGTGCACAGGGCAAAACTCTTGTTTACCCTTCCCCTGTCTTTTTCTTTCGTTATACCCAGACTTGGCCATCCTCGGGTTGTGTGTGTATAAATATAAAAGTGGGTTAGGGCTCCAGCACTAATGCTTTCTTCCTTCCTCCAAATAAGGTGGGGTGCACCCAGCACTCACCACTGTTATTTAATTAATAAAGCTTTAAAGTTAGTTACGTGGTGTGCTCCTTCATCTCCTCCCCTAAAAATCCTGTGGCCTCAGCCTAATCACCTAAAGCCCCAGGCAAATTGGTAACATAAATCTGTCACAGAGGGTCAGATTAAAACATCTGGAGGGCCAGATTTGCCCCTGGGCCATAGTTTGCCCAACCCTGGACTAGAGCATACCTGAAGCTGCTCTAATTTATCCTGGGGACTGAGCCAAGGACTGGACATACCCTGGATTAGGGGTTGAAGGGTACCCTCCCTGGATCCCTTCCGGTCCCCTCCCCTGTGCAGCTCAGCCACAGTTCAGGACCTGTACTCGTGCTTCTGACTAGCAGATTAGCACTGTCAGACACTGATGTAATTCTTGTAAGCACAGCTTTTGAGGTGATGATTATAGAAATGCCAGTCTCCAAGATGGGTGTGCCAGAGATTAAAAAGGGTCAGTATGTGCTGGCCTCTGATCTTCTTCGAGGGACTTTGTTGAAATGAACATTGGGGGAAAAGGTGGGTCAGTGGGCGAGTTAAATATACTTAGTGTTCAGAAAGTGCCAGAACAGGGAGCAAAGCAAACTCAAGTCCTCTGATTAGTCCCACAAGAAGCAGCAATAGTGTAAGCATCTCCCACATGGCACCATCTACATGCCTCAACAATAAACTGAAAGGACGATCTATTGAGAGGCAGAAGATGTTGTAGCCTCCATGATCTATGCTACTGAAACGGAAAAATCATGATAAGAACCTCTCAGTGTCTATTGAAACACTGGCCTGTGATATCAGCAAGTGTCTGATACTAACATGCAGAGACCATCAACTCATTTCACTCAATCCATTTAAACCTCATCAGGATAATGACATTTGTTCATTACTGAACTGGGTGAGATTCAGACCTTATCCCATTCTCAATCCCCTGGGCCATTCCAGCCCTCTGAAATGTGTTTAATAATATGGTTACAAAGATGTTACACATGGCAGGGTAAGGTTAACTTTATCTTTTTTACCAAACTAATAGCCATGCATTGCTAAAGGTCAATAAACTGGCAAGGAAAATATAGGACAACGCATAAAGAAGCTTTTCTGCAAAAGTGCTCTTGGATAAATAAACATAGGAGTTCTTGTAAACACTCTGTACTCTTCAGATGTAAATATTCAGAAGGTGTATTCAAAAAATTGAAATGGTTCCAGTACAGCATTTTATTAATAGGGGATGGTGAATTTTTGTCCAGTTATTAAGTATAGCTTGTATTGGCCAATATTAGAGAGTGTTTATTTGCCTAACAAGATTTACTACTTAAACCGAGCTGCCTCCAGTATTTCTGATAAGACTATAGCAAGAAGAAAAGAGATGTTTTACTTTGGATGTTAGCAAACACCTTCTGCAATATATAAAGATTAGATATGGGCACAG
The DNA here is from genome assembly GCF_025201925.1 of Gopherus flavomarginatus. Lineage (NCBI taxonomy): Eukaryota > Metazoa > Chordata > Testudines > Testudinidae > Gopherus > Gopherus flavomarginatus. Next base: position 331,363,487 of record NC_066617.1, read on the forward strand.
GCCATAAACTCACTAGGAATCACAGTTTTTTCAGAGTTCAGAGGGGAGTAGGAGTGGTTTGGATCTGAGATTTGGTTTCATGCAATTGAAGAGATGGGAACTAATAACAAAGTTTTTGGACCTGGATTTGGCTCTGAATGTCACCAAAGCTTGGGAGTCGTTTGAATCCATGACTGAGATGTGCCATGCAGGTGTGGAAGTTGGAGTATCCTCTCATAAGAGGGTAGGCCTGCTGACCCGCCTGCCAGGTAGTTCACAATACTTCATGAGCAAAGATTTCCACAAAAATGCCACTGAAATGAATGTAATTCTTTGCTGCAATGGGAGTTTGCGCATACGAGGAAGATGCTTGCTCAAATGCTAGTCTCTGAAAGGGTTAATTTGAAACCGGCTGGTTTCAGAAGCTACTAGAGACAGCATCAAGCCCTCTGTGTATGATCAGGGCCGCCCAGAGGTGGGGAGGCAAGTGGGGCAATTTGCCCCAGATCCCAGGCCCCGCAGAGGCCCCCACGAGAATATGGTATTCTATAGTATTACAACTTCTTTTATGAAAAGGCCCCATGAAATTGCTTCACCCCAGGCCCCCTGAATCCTCTGGGCAGCCCTGTGTATGTTTAGCCAGTGTGAGTTTGGTCTGACTGCTGATGGGTTCATTGCCTGAATACTGTCGTTTGGTATCCTTCTGGGAAGGTCCAGGAGTAGGCGCTCCCTCATGCAGCAGGTCAGTCAAGTCTTATTAAATTTGGTGCTTGTTTTCCTAACTTGCCTTCAGACTCTTAATTACTACTGTTCTAAACATCTCAGTGTCATAGTACACTGGAAGTTAGAGACAGAAAACACCTGTTAAGGTCATGCAGTTCACCTCATGCCTGATTCAGGATTATTCCTACGGTACATTTTTGAGCTTGTTTTTTCCCCAGTGTAATTCTAAAACTCCTAAACTACGAGAGTTTCTCCTTTCCCGGTGAAGACTGTAGAAAGGGCACCTTAGAAAGGAGAAGATCATAAAATATTTGAAAGAAAAGAAACAAAGAAAATGTGCTATTTCAACACCAAGGCTAGATTTTGGTTTGATGAAAGCCATAGAAAGATTCAGCAAAAACAGCTGTGTTCCTCTTAGTGGTTGGACTTCAAACCTAACGTATGCAGCATATATGTTATACACAACACATATATTGTTTGAAACTCCAATGTAAATCAATGTATGTATCACAGAAGCGCACCTTGGAACTACATAACAGAGAGACCATTATCCTTGTGTCACTCTGCATCACATTTTCATTTGCTCAGACAGGATGAAATTGCACTCAGTACAGTGGGCATGTGGAAAGCCCTAGGCTTTGCTTATGCTCCACTTAAACAACAAATAGAGCTTTGCAAGGGTCTCCTCCACCAGGTTGAATCTCACCTACAGTGCACACTGGGGCTGGCGGGAGAATCCTAGGGTCAAATTATCCCTGTCTTGGTTTGAAGGCCAGATACACATCTCAACATACTTAAAATGTCCTTCACTAAACAAGGACACTCCACCAGAGAAGTAGATCACATCAAGGAATGGGACACCCAAATAAGCCCTGCTTCAATACAGAAACCCCCCTGCCTCCAACTGCACACCCCAGCTGACACTTACCACTGCACACTGGAGCCCCTGGAGAGTATCATTAAACAATTACTCAATGGGGACCACTTCCTGAAATAAATCTTTCTCCAAACCCCTCTTCTGCCCGTCAAACACCGCCCCACCCCCACCCCCCAGCACATGCCCATCCTCACCAAGCTCATCATCAGAAGCAAACTCCTGGAGATCAGGACACACCAATTCCAAGCACCACTAGATCAACAGATGTAAAACCTGCTCCACTTCTACAACGATCAATATCCCCACAACACACCTTTCATGATCCCTGACCTACATATGCCTATTGCAATCTGTGGTGTACCTCATGAAATGCACTAAATACCCCCCAATAATAATTATGTGGGTGAAACCAGACAATCACTAAGCTTTCAAATGAACTCAAACAGAAAAATGATAAAAGATTAAAAACACCATCTCACCCATGGGTGAACACTTCTCACAAAATGATCACTCCATATCTGATCTCTCAGTCCTGGTCCTCAAAGGAAACCTACACAACACTTTCAAAAGACAAGTCTAGTAACTTAAATTCATAACTTTGCTACACACTAAAAATAATGGTCTTAATAAAGATAATGGATTTATGGCTTGTTTCAACAACCTGTAACTCACTAACCCTCTTGGCTTATGACTGCAGGGGTGTTAGTGGCCATTTCACCTTGAATGGTTCCTTGAAATATGTAACTACTTATGCTCAACAATCTGTTCCGTTTTGTATTTAGCTGTGATGCTCTGGGTATGTCTACACTGCGGTTAAAAACCTGTGGTTGGCCCATGCCAGCTGACTCCAGCTAAGGAGCTATTTAACTGCAGTATAAATGTTCAGGCTCAAGCCATGGCCTGGGCTGTTGGACCATGCTAGGTGGGAGGATCCCAGAACTTGGGCTGCAGCCTGAGCCCAAATGTCTATACCGCAATGAAACAGCCCCTTAGCCTGAACCCCATAAGCTCAAGTCCCCTGCCACAGGCAATTCACAGGTTTTTAATTGTAGTGTAGACATATCCCCTGAGTGCCATTCTCAGACCTGAAGAAGAGTTCTGTGTAGCCTGAAAGCTTGTCTCTTTCACCAACAGGAGTTGGTCCAATAAACAGTATTACTTAACCCATCTTGTCTCTCTAATAGCCTAGGACCAGCATGGCTACAAGAACACTGCAAACAACAAAAACTCAAAACAGTTCCTAATCCAGCATCTAAGGGCAGTCCAATACAGAGCTATGAAGATAAGTGTCCCACTGGCACCTTCAAGCCATCTTCCTGACCCTAGGCTACTGCAGCAATTACTAGCCCCCTGCCAGCTGCAGAATGTGTTTGCTGCCCAGCCTTCTCTCCATAGCCAGCTCCCAGTCTGCTGCCTGTGGCCCACTGCTCTGGATCCCATGCAACCTCCATCTTTCTTGTGAGTCCGCTTCCCTCCAACCTCAGGTTGTACTTCCCTTTCCCATCCTCTGGCAAGAATGGAACCATCTTCTGACCACATATCAAAGTGAAGGATAACACAGCACCAATAATGAGCCAGCAGGTTCATTACAATTTCTTCATTCTGCTCAAAGATCCCAAGTACCACCTTCAAGCTTATTTTTCTTTCTAAACATTGGGTTTAATGCAAAACATGTATTGTAATAATACTGGCCTAAGTCAAGACCTGGATTTTTTTTCTGCCTGGCAGTGTTTGCACTGCTTTGTTTATCTAGGTGTGTTTCTTTGTTTCTCTTTTTATACAAAAAGGTCATTTTAACAGGGACAGAAAGAGTTTTGCAATGCTATTTTGGAACCTGGGAATTTCCCACACTGTAACCAAGTGCATTGCCAGCATTCCACGGGTAAAAAATCCAGGAACAGGTGGGGAGAAATGTGACTGTCGGCAAGGAGTGGGAGATGATTGTGTTTCATAACAGTGTCACCAATGTGCACCACAGCTCTTACTTTATTTTGCACATATACATCTGTGCATATATTCCACTATTATTGCAAGGAGTGTGAGTGAATGGCTCACATTACTGGTAGCTGGATATTGAGTCCTTCACCCTCCAGTAGACTGATTCAGATGTGTCCAAAGTCAGTAGTGACCAAAACATGATTCCTAAATTGTCTTTCGAGGATGCTGAATGGGATTGTGGCTCCTGCAACAACCCCTTACACTGCTGCATGGGTGCACAGGATCCATAAAAGCCTTGCAGCCAATCAGGGTAAAGCACAGGACGCCTCACATGCCCTTATGTAAGCTGCAGGTGAGTATGTGTAACAGTCCCCCTCTGTACTCAATGTGCAGAGGTCATGAGTCCGTTACTGCCCCTACTAGAGAGCCTTGACTAGCACCCACTTATGTGATGGCCACCATCTTGGCAGACATACCAGGGATTGAAATGGGGACCTCTGGAGTTAAGCATGAGTTGCCATAGCTTAAGATGAAGAGTCAAAGCTGTCTAGGTGGGTCTGCAACAAACTCATATTTTCTGTGGATTGGCCTCAGAGGGGTGCCTGTAACACACACTCATCATGTGGGCACAAGGGAAGGGAAGTCCCTGTAATATACAGCACCGCGGGGGATTCCTGGGGCTGCAGAGCAGCCCATAAGCAGCGTTGATCAGGGCTGCAGTAAAGGATAGCTGCCCAGCCCTAGGCCCGGGGCTTCACTTGCTCTGAGAATAGTCTTAAAGCCACTTTTTTCTCCTCACAACCCAGGCAGTGTCTTCTTATGTACAGTTGCTTGATACTTTTTGTGGGGAAAATGTGCAGGTGGGCAGAGGAGGGGTCTATTTTTTGTTCTGGTTGAGAACACGTGTGTGTGTGTGTGTGTGTGTGTGTGTGTGTGTGTGTGTGTGTGTGTGTGTGTGTGTGTGTGTGTGTGTGTGTGTGTGTGTGTGTGTGAAGTGTTTTTTATCAACATATTTTGAAGAAAACACTATTATACTCTTCTTTCATTCTCAGTACAAAATAACTCATTGTAATTGTTTTTGTCAAATAACAAAAAAATATGCATGTAAATGTTAAATTCAGATATGGGGGTGGAGGTTGTTTGTGGGGTTTTTATTTTATTGTTGTGACATACACCATATTTTGGCCAGCTTTGCTTCTGTGCTGTGCCTCTGTGCCATTGAGGTCTGGCCTAGAGTGGCCCTAACCATTAAGACACTGATGAGAGTGTCTTCTCTGATCTCTACATCAGAAGATTTAAGCATCAAGGCTGAAGCAATGCAGAAAACAGCTGAAAAATTGAATCTTCTGGCAAAATCAGAAGACTTAACAGCTCTGGTCAATCCCTATTAGTATCATTATTATATTAATTAATTATTATTTTATTATTGCAGTGGTGCCTAGGAACCTCAATAGTGGACCAAAACCCAGTATGCTAGGCGCTGTACAACCACAGAACAAAAGACAGTCCCTGCCCCCAAAGAGCTTTTCCAAGCTAAGATAAGCATTGCAATGCCTACCTTTTAGGTGCTCTGCCACCTACCAGAATTCACAACCCCACGATAATCCCACCAAGCTCCCCATACAACACATGAGGAGAGTTAAGCCTCTAAAAATGGGATTCACGGAAATCATCAGGCTGAGTGAGGAGCTGCCTAAGCTAGGAAATGTCAAAGAAAGAGGTGGGACCTCGCAGGGAGTTAGGCTAGGGGAGGCACCTACCTGTACTCCTGTGAACCCTCTCGTGGAGTTAGGCACCTAAGCAAGGTCAGCCTTTTCTCCTGAAAATTAGAGAAAGAGGAGACTGTGTCCCCCTTATAAATAATAGCCTAATAGTTAGAACACTCACCTGGAATGTAGTACCATGTTCAATCCCTACGCTGCTGGATTTGGATCGGACATTCCCACCTCCCCAAGGAGTGTCCTAAGCACTGGGATATAGGCTCAGTCTCACTCTGTCTCTGGCCCAGTGACTATTTCAGCAATTACACAAAGCGGAAGAGCCTCAACAGGAGAGACTGAGACCCATTCCAGAGTATTGTAAAGCTGCGAGCTTAGGCACTCATTTGCAAATTGGGAGCCCCATCCATTCCCAGTGTATCTAGGTTAGTCTCAATGGCATTGTTCTATGTACTGAGGTTTTCCCCAGGTAGTGCAGCATTCTCTGATTTGCAGTGCATCTCTCTAGTCTGCATTCCTACTGCATATGGAAATCCATTTGGTGTTCAGGGAAATTCTGAATACTGAGGGAAGAATACACAATGTAGACGTCCCCCTCCTCCCTCTTGCTTCACCTGGATCATGGGGTTGGATGAGACAGGAGTCCCAGGGAAGCAGATAGGAAGTGAGGGCCGGGCCATGATCCCCTCCCCTAATCAGCCCTCCATACAATTTATGAAACCCGATGCAGCCCTCAGGCCAAAAAGTTTGCCCACCTCAATCTAGGTGTTCCTTTTCAACAATACAACACAGAACCGGCTCAAGCCCCCACCCAGTAACTTGGGAAAATTACACACTTCCCCATTGCAAGCACAGAGTCTGAGTGTAGAAAATAAACTTTTAATGAAAGGAGGGAAATCACTGAACACTAATTTGGGGAAATGCCTCAAGCAGGATTCATAATTATAAAACTGTGAGCAGGATGCCCACTCCAGAGTGAGTGGAGCAGTGCCTTCCACCTCATATTCTTGAGTTCTACCACCAAAAGTTCCTTTACTGTGCCCCTCTGTGCTCCCTCACCGTACCCCACTCATAGTGGTTGTCCTTGATCAGTGAGGACCCAGAGTTCAGAGGTGCATCTGTGTGAGTTCATTTTCCACTAGGGGAAGAAGCCACTTTGTCTGCGTCACCATCTGAGTACTTGCTCTGGCTGGCCACCCCCCAGCTGCGGTTCCTCTCTGCTGGTCACTCCACCAGCTGCTCCTTCCACTCCACTGGCCACCCTACCAGTTGTTCATTCCACTCCACTCACCACCCACCATTCTGCCACCTGCCTCTCTGCTGTAACCTCTGAAGGTCAGTTTCTTGAGATTCCACCCAGCTCTTAGTGATTTTCAGCTCTGAGGCTGGGCAGAGATTCTGACCCAACATAAGTGATTGTCAGCTCTTTTAAGCACTTAAAATAACCAAATGCTTCTACGAAGCCTATTCAGCCCAATCTTTGAACAGTAGGGAGAAGTAGGTTAAACCAGCCCAGAGAAATTTAGGGAGAGTCCACCCCTCCTGGCTGAGACACCTATCCCTACCCCTCTCTACTGTCACAAGGGGGCTGGCATTTGAGCCCCTGGCTTAATAAGGTCCTTTCAACTGAGGGTGACCTCCTCATTTGGGACAAGTTAACTCATAGACTCATAGACTCATAGACTCTAGGACTGGAAGGGACCTCGAGAGGTCATCGAGTCCAGTCCCCTGCCCTCATGGCAGGACCAAATACTGTCTAGACCATCCCTGATAGACATTTATCTAACCTACTCTTAAATATCTCCAGAGATGGAGATTCCACAACTTCCCTAGGCAATCTATTCCAGTGTTTAACTACCCTGACAGTTAGGAACTTTTTCCTAATGTCCAACCTAAATCTCCCTTGCTGCAGTTTAAGCCCATTGCTTCTTGTTCTATCATTGGAGGCTAAGGTGAACAAGTTTTCTCCCTCCTCCTGATGACACCCTTTTAGATACCTGAAAACTGCTATCATGTCCCCTCTCAGTCTTCTCTTTTCCAAACTAAACAAACCCAATTCCTTCAGCCTTCCTTCATAGGTCATGTTCTCAAGACCTTTAATCATTCTTGTTGCTCTTCTCTGGACCCTCTCCAATTTCTCCACATCTTTCTTGAAATGCGGTGCCCAGAACTGGACACAATACTCCAGTTGAGGCCTAACCAGCGCAGAGTAAAGCGGAAGAATGACTTCTCGTGTCTTGTTTACAACACACCTGTTAATGCATCCCAGAATCACGTTTGCTTTTTTTGCAACAGTATCACACTGTTGACTCATATTAAGCTTGTGGTCCACTATGACCCCTAGATCTCTTTCTGCCATACTCCTTCCTAGACAGTCTCCTCCCATTCTGTATGTGTGAAACTGATTGTTCCTTCCTAAGTGGAGCACTTTGCATTTATCTTTATTGAACTTCATCCTGTTTACCTCAGACCATTTCTCCAACTTGTCCAGATCATTTTGAATTTTGACCCTGTCCTCCAAAGCAGTTGCAATCCCTCCCAGTTTGGTATCATCTGCAAACTTAATAAGCGTACTTTCTATGCCAACATCTAAATCGTTGATGAAGATATTGAACAGAACCGGTCCCAAAACAGAACCCTGCGGAACCCCACTTGTTATACCTTTCCAGCAGGATTGGGAGCCATTAACAACTACTCTCTGAGTACGGTTATCCAGCCAGTTATGCACCCACCTTATAGTAGCCCCATCTAAATTGTACTTTCCTAGCTTATCTATAAGAATATCATGCGAGACTGTATCAAATGCCTTACTGAAGTCTAGATATATCACATCCACCGCTTCTCCCTTAGGCACAGTTCTGCTCCTCTTTACTCAGACAATAAAGACAACAACATTGATAACAACATTTCATTACTACTGCATTCAGTACTCAAGTGATTTGTAGCCCAGCACCAGCCAAAGTTGATCACTTGGAGCTACACAGTTCCTGTCTGATATATACCCATGCAGAGTAGATGTGTTCATGTAAACACAGTTTGCTCCTGAAGTCTCTCCCCCTCCCCAACTTGCTGTCAGGGGAAAGTTCATTCAGACCCTGCTTACATAAATAAAGGCATATCTTATTTCTAAAGATATGACCAGCTATGAACATTGGTTTTCTCTGTATTTTTGTATGTTTGTATTGGTTTTGTCTCTCTTTCTTGGGCACTTTTGAATAGATTTTTCAGAATTTTGCTAGTATCCTAAGTTAAGTCTTCAATAACTATTTCCAAATTTGTGGGAGAGGGCATGGAATGATCTTCACTAGGCTCAGTCAGATAAGGTGAACAGAGTTTGGCTGTCCTGAAGGAAATTTAGTACCTTCAGAGGCAAATATAGAAGGGTTCTACTGCGCAAGATCTGAGCAATAACAAGAAGCCCCTTCTCTGAAGGAAACCTTTAATAGGGATTTGGGAAAATTTTACCTGCATGCTCTTTTAATGGTATAAATTAATGAGTTTTTAAAATAAATTATACGAAGCTGGACAAAGAAAGAGAGCCAACAATATGCCAGGCACACTGCCATTAAGTTCATATATTATTTTTTATATATAAAAGCAACCTACTATCTACACTGACAGTGTAGCACATAAGCAAGAAGATACATGGCACTAGAATGGGCTGAGGCTGCAGGAGCACATGCTCATCTTGGTCCCATTCCCCTAAATACATCTGAAGAGGCACGGGGGGAGGGGGATCCCTTAAGGAAAAAGGAAGAAACAGTTTCGAGTTTGCTTGAAGGAGGCTTTTTTTAGCCAAATAAGGTCCAATCCTGCCCACATCTAACTTGCATTGATGTCAGTGGGAGTTCCGCACATGGAGAGCAGGGAGGATCAGACATGCAAGCTCCTGGGAACATTTCTGGGTCTTATTCTCCCCGCTCCCTTGTCTCTTGTGTAACTATTTGCAAAAAAAAGTAAGAAACATTGGGGGTGGGAAGTTAGTTGGAAAAAAGCATACAAGCCATAATTGCAGCATCTGACTTGCTTTGCGAATGACTGCATCAGTGCAGGCAAAAGAATAGCAGACCCTCAAAATGAAGCCTAAACCCCATCTCCTAGTGAATAGAAAACTAACAATGCTAATGCATTCAGCCCCTCTCTTTTTAGTCACCTATCTTCCCACTCTGGATAGATATCTCTTTTCATTATGCAGGGCCCTACCAATGTCAAGTATAGGACATTTCACAGAATGACAGTTTTATCATTCCAATTCACAAGCCTCATCAACCAGAAAGGGGAAGATGAAGGAAGGCACAGTTACATGTATTTCCTCTTAGTTCTGTAACCTGAATTTCTCATCTGGCCAGCTGCACTGGAATGCCCTTCCTAGCTTTTTGCATATTATAATAGAATCAATTCACTTGTGTGTGAAGTTACCTTTAATTGCAATTTTAGAAAATAAAAATCAACTGTATCTATATAATACTTACTTGAACTCCAAGAAATCAGAGTTTGTTTAAAATTGTGGTCACGGTATTCTGCATGTCAGTTCAAGTACTCTCTCTTTCCTAGCTTAAAAACTTTTCAATTTAGAGCCCTTTTAATTTTAAAATTAAAGTACCGTAATAATTCAGGACTTTGGAATTTTTACGAAGCTTATGTGTATTAACACAAATAATTCTGTTTATGAAAAGCCTCTTCTCTAAATTCAGAGGCCAAGATCCTGGCCTCCAATACAGGCCCTTTGCAATGTGTCAGTGGTGCAAGAAGACCAAAAAGTTGCCTGAAGCAGGATTTCTACTATCCACTTTTGCATTAACTTCTAGCCTAGATAGTCATGAAGTATCAAACTTTAAAATCACACTATTCTGATTACTACCATGCTTTCTATTCCAGACTTCAATTCTGCATGGATTTTAGAAACAACATTCTCAAACTCTTAGAAGTAGAACCAAAGCTGTACATCATCTAAAACTTTGGTATCCCAGCTTTCAAATGACATAAAGCATTAATCATGAACTCTAGTGGTTAATGAGAATTCACTATCCAAATCAGGCCAGAATTGAAATAGGGGGTTAGGAGTACAAAGTAAGGCATTAATTGGAGTAATCTGATTTTATAGTAGCAAAGAATCCTGTGGCACCTTATAGACTAACAGACGTTTTGGAGCATGAGCTTTCGTGGGTGAATACCCACTTCCTCAGATGCATGTAATGGAAATATCCAGGAGCAGGGATATATATGTGTGCTAGCAAGCAAGATAGAGATAACGAGGTCAGTTCAATCAGGGAGGATGAGGCCCTGTTCTAGCAGTTGAGGTGTGAAAACCAAGAGAGGAGAAACTGGTTCTGTAATTGGCAAGCCATTCACAGTCTTTGTTCAATCCTGAGCTGATGGTGTCAAATTTGCAGATGAACTGAAGCTCAGCAGTTTCTCTTTGAAGTCTGGTCCTGAAGTTTTTTTGCTGCAGGATGGCCACCTTAAGGTCTGCTATAGTGTGGCCAGGGAGGTTGAAGTGCTCTCCTACAGGTTTTTGTATATTGCCCCTCTGCTATGTACATCGGCCAAACTGGACAGTCTCTACGGAAAAGGATAAATGGACACAAATCAGACATTAGGAATGGCAATATACAAAAACCTGTAGGAGAGCACTTCAACCTCCCTGGCCACACTATAGCAGACCTTAAGGTGGCCATCCTGCAGCAAAAAAACTTCAGGACCAGACTTCAAAGAGAAACTGCTGAGCTTCAGTTCATCTGCAAATTTGACACCATCAGCTCAGGATTGAACAAAGACTGTGAATGGCTTGCCAATTACAGAACCAGTTTCTCCTCTCTTGGTTTTCACACCTCAACTGCTAGAACAGGGCCTCATCCTCCCTGATTGAACTGACCTCGTTATCTCTAGCTTGCTTGCTAGCACACATATATATCCCTGCTCCTGGATATTTCCATTACACGCATCTGAGGAAGTGGGTATTCACCCACGAAAGCTCATGCTCCAAAACGTCTGTTAGTCTATAAGGTGCCACAGGATTCTTTGCTGCTTTTACAGATCCAGACTAACACGGCTACCCTCTGATACTTGATTTTAAAGTGTAGGTGTTGCTTAACTTATTAAAATATATTTTTACAATATTATTAAGCTTTAACTGTATAAAATTTCATAAAACATAAAAGAAAGATAATATTTGTGCTTCTGCTTATAAGAGACAGTTTGCTCCTGGCATTACAAGCAGTTCTTTTTTGGTACCTTCAAGAGAAACTAAAATGTTCCAATGAAATATCAGATTTTCTTCTTTTTTTCGGAGCCTATTTTCTCTACTTAACTTCAATTGGTTATTACAGCTCCTTCGCCCTGTGAAAACAGTCACAGCCTGTGGAAACAGCATGCAACTAATAGAGGCCTCTTAAATTTTGCTGAGAGAAGGAGCCACAGCAGAGGTCTGAATATTAATTTTCCTCAGTTCCATGAAACTATCAGTATTTGACGCAGTTTAACATAACAAAAATATTGAAAATATATTTTAATAAATTAGATCACACCCACACTTTAAGGATCAACAAATCAGAACAAAAAATGGTTAGAACCAGTATACTTTTCAGAGACCCGTGACCAAAGAGAAAAACAGCTTTCTGTCATAACACTTTTAGTGGGCAAACGTGGAAGAAAAAAATAGATGAGTTTCATTTTGTTAATTTCAGCAACTGCATTGCTTGCCAGATTGGCGTGCTTTGTGTTAGTTTCAAACGCCTGAGTTATGATTCTAAAACTGAAAATGTGCTCCAAGCCAAGTGGTTTCCACTAAGTTAAAAAAAAATTAGTGTTTGGCCTAATGCTGGAAATCTCTGCACATTCCATAGAACTTGGGGCAGATGTAAACCAAGTTGTCATTCACATACAAAACAAAGTTCCCAACTTACCTACAAAGAGCAAAAGTGTCTGGGAATTTTAAAAGTGTGGTGTTCTTGGAAACTATATTCCATGCCAACTCTTTCTAAGCATAAACTTTCCTGGAGATGTAAATAATGAAGCAGTAATGACATTTGCTGACTTACAGAGAAAATTCAAACAATCAGGTAGGCATTTCTTCAAGAGCATCCATGTTAAGTACTTTGGGTCTGATTCTCTTCTCACAGCAGTCTTACACTGGTGTAACTACTAACTTTAATGGAGTTAATCCTGATGTATGCTGCTGTGAAAAGAAAATCTGGCCCTGTATGTCTCTCCCTATATCTAATTAGTATATTTCACTTCATGAAGTTGTACCACATAATCATCTGTGCACAGAGATTAAACCTGATGGGAACTTGACCTGGAACAGTATAGCCAGTCCTTGGTCTCATTCTCAAGAAAGATATTGTCACACTTGAAAATCATAAGAAGAGAAACAAAATTATTAGTGGGCTGGAACTGTGCCTATTGTGTAATTCAAAATTACTAGGATATCAGGAAGTCATCTAGTCCAACCTGCTGCTCAAAACAGGACCAATCCCCAGACAGATTTTCACCCCAGTTCCCTAAATGGCCCTCTCAAGGAGGGAACTCACAACCCTGGGTTTAGCAGGCCAATGGTCCAATCACTGAGCTATCCCGCCCACCCCTAAATCAACTTTGGTTAGATTTTGAGCTGCAATGATAAACCTCCAGAGAATGAAGAATGGGAGCAGAAGGTAGATGAGTGCAGGCCACATATCAGTGATGTGTGAGCCAATCTGCAGCATCCACTGAGTGCTGTGTGTGAGAAGAATAGTGGCATTGTAATCTGTCCATTTATATGGATGGATCAGGAAAAATATTTTTCTAGCAGGCAGGTGATGCAAGTTTCATCCTAGCTCACTGCCTTGATTGCAACTAAAATGGCTGCTAGGTAGCATACAGACTCACCAATATAAAAGTCATAGATGTACATAGGTGCCATATTCAGCTGGTATTCACCTTGGCATGACTGTTCATACAACTGGTAGGAGAACCCAGGCATGCTCTCTACTCTGGGTTCTAGTTCAGAGACCCTCCAATCAGCAGCCAAGGTCTGCACCATCTTAAACCTTGCTGCCCTTTCCTACACCCACTCCATCTAGTTTCTCTGCTTTCCCTCTCTAATGTCCAGAGCTTGGCTACAGGCTCCCTCACTACAGCCAGCCCCATTCTACTGATAGATTCCTGGCTTTATTCTAGCTTTGCCTGTTCTTTCTCTGCTTGGTTCTATCGTTCTTCAAGAGGTTAGTTATGACAACTAATTCCCCTCAGCTCTGGCCTATCCAGTTAACTGGCCTCTTCTAGGCTGATGTGGGGGTGAACACTCCATCACATGGCCCCTTAGTCATCTCTTTTCTAAGATGAACTGTCCCAGTTTTTTTAATCTCTTCTCATATGGAAGCTGTTCCATACCCTTAATCAATTCCATATCCTCTGTACCTTTTCCAATTCTAAGATATCTTTTTTGTGATAGGACAACCAGAACTGCATGCAGTATTCAAGGTGTGGGCATACCCTGGATTTATATAGAGACATTATGATATTTTCTGCCTTATTATCTATCCCTTTCCAAATGGTTCCTAATATTCTGTTGGCTTTTTTGACTGACACTGCACATTGAGCAGATGATTTCAAAGAACTATCCACAATGGCTCCAAGATCTCTTTCATGAGTGGTAACAGCTAATTTAGACCCAATTATTTTGTATGTATAGTTAAAATTATGTTTTCCAATTACTTCACATTTATCAACATTGAATTTCATCTGCCATTTTGTTGCCTAGTCACCCAGTTTTATGAGATCCCTTTGTAACGCTTCACAGTCTGCTTTGGAATTAATTATCCTGAGTAATTTTGTATCATCTGCAAACTTTGCCACCGCACTGCTTACCCCTTTTTTCAGATCATTTATGATTATGTTGAACAGTGCTGCTCCCCGTACAGATCCTTAAACCACCCTCTCTTAGCTGAGCTTACATGATCATACAAATATACAAATGTGAGAAGTCTCCCATCCAACTGCATGTTCCTTCCTGTTTTGTTCCATGTGGAACAAAAAAATGCATGTAAAATTAGAATACTATTTGTGGACTTAAGTGAGATCTAATGTTGACTCGTATAAATATGAAAGCAGCAAACTTTCATGTTATCCACACTTATAACATATTTTAAAAGACATATTTAAACACATACTTTCTATATAGGCATCAAACTGCCTTGTCACGAGCAGACATTTTCTCTGTGAAGCCCTGATACCATCATTCTTCTACATTAGTGACTGAGACCTCAAGTCCCTTCGGAGATGCTTGTTTTGGGATGGTTGGTTTTGTTTGTTTGTTTTTTGCGGTGGGAGTAGTATTTAAAACCTGCAATGAACAGTCCTGCCTGTTTAAGAAGACAGACTGAATGGCCTAATAGGTCTTCTTCGTCTCTAACTTTATGTTTCCTAATTTAACCTACCAAATCTGTGACTTTCAGAAAGTCAGACTAGATGATCACCATGGTCTCTTCTTTGTGCCTTATTATTTATGAATCTATGAAAATGGAAAAACTCTCATTAACTTAAACAGGACCAGGATTTCATCCTGAATCTATACTGTAAAATCATTACTGGCAGCCTCTGTCAGGACTGAAGTCATAGGATTGTTGTAGTCAAGATGGAGGGATATTTGCAGAGCTGTGCAGGGCATCCTGCGAAATGCTGCACTTAGTACTAATCCTTCATAAATATTATGTTTACACATTTTTAAGAGTGTATGTGTAGTAGTAGTAGTATTTTATTTGCTAAGAACAGGCAGGATGTTCCCTGGTCCAGGGAGCTTATCATCTAAACAAGTAACAGAAAGAAAGGGTGCAATGAGGAGCCTAGATGAAAGATAAACTTATCAACATTACCAGTGCAGTTAGCTATTGTATCTCTCTATTTTATCTCTTGCCCAGAACACTTTAAAAAGATTTAGAAGAGGTGAAAGATCTGTTAGAAAAGGCTTTGGGAAAGGTTGAAAATAGATATAGTATCTAGAGCAATGTGAGTGTGCAGTTTATTACATTCATCTATTTTTCAGAAAAGGAGGAAGTGGAGTTGACAGCATGGTCACTTATATAACAGCAGGGAACCTGCTTGGCTGAATACTGACTCATGCTGCGGGTCTTGCCTGTACTCCACTGCTATTCTTTTGCTGACTCACTGCAGCATCAGTAAAAGAAAATCAAACCCAACACTGTAGAAAAGACCCAAGGTCTGCCAGGATGAGCTGCATATCAGCTGTTTTTATACCAGCCTGTCTGAGCCAAATCATCAGCTGTGCTGAGCATTCCTTGCTGAGGTTTAGGAAGGTGACAAAAAGGTACACTTTCAATTTCTCCCAAGCCTAGAGCTACTATGCACCAGGCTATATCCATAAACACATTTTAGAGCAGCCTCAAGGCTCCTATAATCTATGCCATCCATCTGTCCTCAAGCTGTTACATCAGCCAGGGATGACTCAGTCACTACAATCACCACCACCCTGCACTGGTCTCAGGGACATGGAGTGCAATAGGAGTCACTATAGTGGTTCTATGCTCCTTAAGGATCTCTCTGTGCAGGGGCACTCTTATAGAGGCTAGATCTGCATGGTTTAAAACCACTTTATGCTGCTGGATTGGTGCAAAGTGGTTGGACGGTGGCCTAGGATTGGGCCCTGTGACACAATACAGTGCCCGTTCTGTGCTCAAACCACTGATACATTCAAATAATTTTGCAAGTAGAAACATAGCCCATCTTGTTGCATGATAAAGACAGGAGTAAAACTCAGGAGGTCAGTGCTTGGACTCCTGTGCTTAAGCCATGCTGCCTCGTCAGTAGTTTTAAAGTAAGTGATTAACATTATGCAATGTTCAAGCAATGGGAACTGAAAATATATTTTGATATATTGCTTTTCTTAGTTTTTCAGCTATCTCTTTTAATGCAGTTCAGTCATGATTTGGTTCTGTGTTTAACAATGTATGCTTAACAAACCCCATAAAACCTCTTCATGTTAAGAGTAATGAGAAGAATTCTAGTAAACCTCTGTCAGTCAGATTTCCATGGTAAATTATGGATATTTCCACCTCAAATATGCATTGTCATTAACACAAATTAAAACCAAGCTGGATAGCCAGCTAACTGTAGATTAATTAACATTCCAAGGTCATGTTTTTGTTTTCAAAGAAAGGATTGAAGTAATCAAGGTCACTTTGCTCTCGAGCAGCTGGGAAGAATGCACTTTGCTACACCAGACTTTGCAGGTCTTGCTGACGTTTAATAATGTGAACAAATGTTTTTGGCAAGTTTCAGAATGTTTAATGCACATTCATAATGATGTTGCATGATGCTTTGATCTAAAAGTTAAACCTAATCAAATCTAAACCTGGAATAGGGTTAGAGTTCAGTCTTCTTACCCATGTTCAGGTAAGTAGAACTTATGCAAGACAGTTGTCCCACTGTACTCACTGTGCCTACTTGCTTGAGCAAGGGCTGCAATTCAAGTTCCTAAGCTAAAAACTGCCTGCTTCCATTCAAACCAATGTGAGTTTTGCCTTTGACTTCACTGGGAGCAAGATTGGGACTTTTATTGCTCTGAATACTAATATGCTGCTGCTATGTTTTAGTGTAGAAGATAGTAGTAAATATTGTCTATATGGCATATATTGCATTGCTAGCCATTATAACTTGGTGTTTTTCATTAACATTCAAATGCTGACTCAATAATTACTGTTCTAACACCTTCATGAGAACTTATCTGCTGGAATAACAAGCAAACAAATGACTAAAGTGTTCAGGCAAAAGGCCACCTGAACATGAAAGCCCATATGATGGCCTGACAGTCACTCTAGGTGGGCTTTTTTAGACTATGCTAAGTGCCAAGAGTGGGAGCACTCTGTCACTGGCCCTGGATAACTTGAACTCCAGGCACAGACAGCTTGCACAAATGTGCACACACTTACATGCTATTGGACTGCAACTGCTTTGGCAAGATCAAAAAAAAAAAAAAAGAGAGAGAGAGAAGTAATAAGGAAATGACCACTGCAGATTCTTCCATTGCAAGTGCCATGTGGCTGGAAGTAGGGGCCTGATTCTTCACTTCCTTGTGGCTTGGGCCAGATGCTCAGCCTGCAGTGCAGAACCTGCCTTCCTAAGGATTCCTCCAGCAAGGGGTAAACCTCTTGGTGGCATAGAGCAGGTATCACCAGCTTAACCCTGCTGCCTAGTGCAGGGTCATAGAATATCAGGGTTGGAAGAGACCTCAGGAGGTCATATAGTCCACCCCCTACTCAAAGGGATACCAATCCCCAGACAGATTTTTACCCCTGAACGGCCCCCTCAAGGATTGAACTCACAAGCCTGGATTTAGCAGGCCAATGCTCAAACCACTGAGCTATCCCTCCCCTCACAAGACATGAAAGGTCAAAAGAAAGGAGGCATGGCCAGAGCACCGTACACTCCAGTGCTGCTTAATGATCTCTTGAGGAGCCATTACACCTGGTGCAACTTAAAGCAGCCCATTGGGCCCACATAATCTGTAGTTCCATGTCATTCCTAGATTTTATGCATTGTGCCTAATGATACCCATCTGTACTCTCCACAACTGATCTTGACTATCTCCAGATAAGTGGATTAAAAAGGAGGGAGATATTGCCCCTTCACCCAGTTGTTCATGTCCTGGAGTGTCATATGGACATATCAGGAACAAATGTCCTTAGTGTAAATTATTTCCCAAGCCATCTTGTTTAGCTAATCTCTAGTAGGCAACTGTCTGGCTATGAGTGATTTTACATAGCTTTCATGTGATTCTGAGGCTCTTCAGCCTTAGTCTAGCCAGGGCAGAGCTCCCAATACTCAATACTCTGTGTAAAACAAGTATGACCAGGCAGCTATATTGTACCATTAGATTTCAAGCAGAAGTCCCCATTGAAAGTCAAAGGTGAGTTCCACTTAGGATCTGATGGCATGATACAACTCAGGATTTGTGTCAAAACTAAGAGTTCCCTGCAGAGAAAAGGAGACTTTTAGATCAGTTGCAAACAATACCAGCCACAACCCATTGAGCTAAAATTATTATCCATTTGCTAGTCTGTTCCCCTTTGGACGCCCTTGTTTGTATTTGTTTGAGATGTTTTTTGTTTTTAAAGGACAAATCCAAGTGAGCTGGTAACATTCTTATTCTCATTTATATTGCTTTTTCTTCAGTGGAGTTAGTCTGGATTTACAGTGGTATAAGTAATCTTGTGCCTGATCTTTCACTCTATAGGATGCTGGGGCAAAGAGTGCTGTGGAGGCAATACACTCAGCAGCTGGGAAATAGAAACCACAAACTCCTTTGTGTCTTTCAACAGCAGCCTCTCTAGCCAAATAAGGAACACCCTTGATCCGCCTCAGAGGAGCCCTGTCCGCCTCAACCAAAGATGTGTTGACAGCAGTATGGGCTTCAAGGTTAGAGCATGAAGAACAGTTTTCTCCATGTGTAAGAGTCAGTCAATGATGGCTATGGGAAGGTGAAGGGAGGAGGAGGATGAGCATGAAGCACTGTAAGATGCAGCTCCTAATCAGGGGCATCGTTTCAGAAAAATGCGGGGTGGGGGAAGCTGTGTCAGCATAATGAACAATATATATGATGCTATTATGTCCTGCAAAGTGTGGGGGATGGGAGGGGCACAAAAAAATGTAAGACATAATGAAACATATAGACCTCTGAAAAGTTGGGGAGGGGGGTGTCAGCTGCCTCCTTTTCCCCACAGCAAGTGACACCCTGCTCCTAATCAGAAAATCACATAAGAGAATGTGGCCCTTCAAGATATTTTTTTTTGATCAAATCATGTGGTACAACAGAACTGAGAAAATGAAACTAATTATCTGGCACTTCCATAAATGTCACTTATAAGAACAGCAGATGACAAGCTGTGCTTTTCAGACATTTTCCAAAATCATAACAAATATCTGTTACAGGGAACAAGTGAAAGGATACTCCCTCCCTCCCCGATGGAAGAGCCAAGTAACAAATGGGGACTAGAAGACTCAACCATGATTTATTGTCAATGTTTGAAGACTTTGTAAACATGATCATTTTCTCCCTTGAGAAAGGTGAGGGGACTCTAAAGTATCTGCTCTTCTCCTTTTCTTAATCTGCTGTCCCTACTTCCTTGACCTTATTGTCCTGTTGCAGTGATTCTCCATTAGGTTTCAGCACTATGGCCACATGATTAGGGCCTCACACCTGGAGTCATGTGAGGCCATCAGAGTCTCACAGGATGGCTCCTTCCTGCTATCCCTGCAGGGCTCTGTGGAGGTTGTTGGCCTGCACACACAGATTATGCTGCTCAAGTGTATGAGGGCTGAGTCTTTCTTCCTCTGGAATGGACCCATCTCACATGAAGACAGGGAGCAGTGGTCCAGAGTGTGGGGAGTCTCAGTCTGCCCAGAGGGGAGGGGTGACAAGTCCACCACCAGATCTCTCTTGTGTGCATGGTCCCACCCCTTCCCTAGTAGGACTACAGTGAAGGGAGAGGGCTAGGGTGGCCTTTTTGAGGCCAGAATAGTTCATATACATATCTGAATTTCCACAGTACACAGGAGTGTTTGGTTTGTGGTTTTGGTTCAGGCCCATCTGTAATTAAAATGGCACTTTCCAAAGGGAACTCTCTTGCTACATATTTCTGCGGCAACACTTAGGCCTAGTCTACATTAGTCAGTTATTTCAGAATTAGCCGAATGAATTCGAAAAAAAAATGATTCCATCCACACGACCAAACCATTTTTTTCTATTTAAAGGGCTCTTTACTCCGATTTCTGTACTCCGACTTGGCAAGTGGAGTAGCACTTAAATCGAGATTGCAATCCCGGGTTAAAGGCATTGTGGACGCAATTCAACGTTATTGGCCTCCGGGAGCTATCCCAGAATGCTCCCTTGTGACCGCTCTGGACAACACTCTCAACTCCGATGCACTAGCCAGGTGGGCAGGAAAAGCCCTGGAAACTTTTGAATTTCATTTCATGTTTGGTCACCACCAGCACAGGTGACCATCAGCACAGTCCACCATCACAAAAGACCATGCAGTCCTGGATTCGCAGATGAGCTCCAGCATGGTCCGAATGGGAGGTACTGGATCTCATCACAGGTTGGGGAGACGAATCAGTTATGGCAGAACTAAGTTCCATAAAAAGGAATGCTAATAGGTACGCTAAAGTCTCCAGGGCCATGAGGGAAAGAGGCTACTCCAGGGACACAGAGCAGTGTCGTACAAAAATCTAGGACCTCAGGCAAGTGTACCAAGAAGCCAGGGAGGCAAATGGGTGCTCTGGGTCACAGTCCCATACATGCTGTTCTACAGTGAACTGCATGCAGTTATGGAGGGTGACGTCACCACTACCCCACCACTGTCTGTGGACACCTGCAAGGGGGGAGTTGCATGCAGCAGCAGCTCCAGGCACCAGCACTCCAAGCACGTGCCTGGGGCGGCAAGCCGCAGGGAGCACCCTGCCGGTCCTTGAAAGGGTGGCAGCCAGGCAGCCTTTGGTGGCTTGCCTGCAGAAGGTTCACTGGTGCCGCAGCTTCGGCAGCAATTCGGCAGCGGGTACGCTGATGCCGCGGGACCGGCGGACCTCCCGCAGGCAAGCCACTGAAGGCAGCCTGCCTGCCCTGCTTGGGGCGGCAAAAAAGCTAGAGCCACCCCTGGTTGCACAGAGAGAGGAGGATGAGTTATTGGAGGACAAAGAGGAGGAGGAGGACAGTGCATAGGCGGCAAGTGGGGAATCCATTTTCTCCCCTAGCCAGGAACTATTCTTAACGCTGGGCCAATAGCCTCCCCCTACTCCCAAGGTTGGCTCCTGGGCCATGACCCTGGAGAAGTTACTTCTGGTGAGTGAGAGCCTGATGGGAGCCATGCGGTGGCGGGTGGGGGAAACCCAGCCGCGTTGAGCTGTTCGCGTTTAGTTTAAAGGGCTCATCCTTGCTCAAACCCTCATCAGAGCCACACGGTGGCTGTGGGGACGGAAGGGGGGGTTGTGTGAAGTGATCATCCCAGAGACCCTACTGGTCCTCCTTTTATATGGCAAACCCACCAGGCATCGCTTGCTATGGGAAAGGGGGCCCGGCCCTTTGAAAGCATTGAAATGAATGCGGAAGAAGCAGAACCCCACCTGCCGCTAGGGCTTACCATGGCTGCCTGCAAGCTGAATTCTGTTGCCCAGCCATGTGTGATGGCTTACTCACACCAAAGTGGCAGGCACTTCAGTAGAAGAGGCAAAATACTAACTTGTACAGAAAGAACATGTGCTGTGTACTATGAATCGCCTGTTTCACTGAGAAGGAGTGTCCCCTTTGTTCTCTGAAATGTATCTTTTAAAATATTACCCTCCCTTTTTCTCCTCCCACAAGTGCAAATGTTTCAACAGGGCCCCTATCTGCTCCGTCCCTGAAGCTGGTCCGGATTAAAAGGCAGAAAAAATGAACTCAGGACAACATGTTCACTGAGCTCATGCAGTCCACCCACACTGATAGGGCCCAGCTGAATGCATGGAGGCAACCAATTGCGGAGTCCTGTAAAGCATTACAGGAACACAAAGAGAGGATGGATGCTCGTGATGAGAGCAGGCAGGACACTATGGTCAAGCTTATGGGAGAGCAAACTGACATGCTGCGCTGTATGGTGGATCTAATGCCGGAAAGGCAGCAAGACCACAGACTGCTGCTGCAGCCTCCCTCCCTCCTCCCCAAGTTCTGTAGCCTCTTCACCCAGATGCCCAAGAACATGAGTGGGGAGGCTATGGAGACTCACACACTCAACCCCAGAGGATCGCCCAAGCAGCAGAAAGCTGGCATATGCGAACTTTTGATTTGGTTTCTGGACTTGTCCTTCCCTCCTCCTCCACACCCCAACCCAATACCCCTACCCCCCGGTCTACCTTCTGATTTCTCTCAATGTGTCGTGCAACAAATAATAAAGAACGATTTTTAAACAATTGTGATTTTATTTCCTTTCAGATATATAGGGGGCGGGTAACTTAAAGAGAAACAAACACAACTGTCACACCATACCCTGGCCAGTCATGAAACTGGTTTTCAAAGCTTCTCTGATGCGCAGCGCGCCCTGCTGCACTCTTCTAATCGTCCTGTTGTCTGGCTGTGCAAAACTGACCACCAGGCAAGTTGCCTCAACCTCCAACCCCGCCATAAACGTCTCCCACTTACTCTCACAGAGATTGTGCAGCACACAACAAACAGCAATTACAATTGGAATATTGGTTGTGCTGAGATGTAACTGAGTCAGTAAACTACACCAGCATGCTTTCAAAGATCCAAAAGCACATTCTACCACCATTCTGCACTTGCTCAGCCTATAGTTGAACTGCTCCTTACTACTGTCCAGGCTGCCTGTGTATGGCTTCATGAGCCATGGCATTAATGGGTAGGCTGGGTCCCCAAGGATAACTACAGGCATTTCAACATCCCCAACAGTAATTTTCTGGTCTGGGAAGTAAGTCCCTTCCTGTAGCTGTTCAAACAGTCCAGAGTTCCTGAAGACGAGAGCATCATGCACCTTTCCCGGCCATCCCACATTGATGTCGGTGAAACATTCCTTGTGATCCACCAGTGCTTGCAGAACCATGGAAAAGTACCCCTGGCGGTTTATGTACTGGCTGCCCCGGTGTTCTGGGGACAAGATAGGGATATGTGTTCCATCTATTGCCCCGCCGCAGTTAGGGAACCCCAGTGCATTAAAGTCATTCACAATGGTCTGCACATTTCCCAAAGTCACTATCCTTGATAGCAGCTTGTCAATGATTGCATTGGCTACTTGCAGCATAGCAGCCCCCACAGTAGATTTGCCCACCCCAAATTGATTCTCGACTGACCAGTAGCAGTCGGGCGCTGCAAGCTTCCATGGTGCTATGGCCACTCGCTTCTCAACTGTGAGGGCTGCTCTCATTTTGGTGTCTTTGCACTTCAGGGCAGGGGACAGCAAGTCACAAAGTTTCATGAAAGTGGCCCTACACATAAGAAAGTTTCACAGCCACTGGGAATCATCCCAGACCTGCAACATTATGCGGTCCCACCAGTCTGTGCTTGTTTCCCGGGCCCAGAATTGGCGTTCCACAGCATGAACCTGGCCCAAGGCCACCATGATCTCCCAATCACCACATGCCATGCTTCTAGGAACGTCTGTGTCCGTGTCCTCATCAATATAGTAATCAAACTGTCATCGCTTCCTCGCCCAGTTTTGCAGGTACTGCACTTATTGCTGGATAACGCGTGAGGTATTTACAATGGTCAAAACTGCAGTGGAGATCTGAGCAGGCTCTACGCTTGCCGCGCTATGGGGCCTGCACAGGTAATCCTGGAAAAAGGGCACAAAACGTAGGAGAGCTGTTTGGTTCAAGATGGCCAATAAAAGGCAGGAAGTGGTTGCCTTCTGTAGCATCTGCCATAGCTTTCACAGAAGGACGAGCAAGTGACGACAAACATCGAGAAACACCCATGAGAATGTTTTTGCCCCATCGTGCACTGGGAGCTTAACCCAGAATTCCAGTGGGCAGCGGGGACTGAGGGAACTGTGGGATAGCTACCCACAGTGCACCGCTCCGACATTCAATGCTAGCCTCAGTACTGTGGACGCACTCTGCCGAATTCACGTGCTTTAGTGAAGACACACAACACCGAATGTATAAAATCGATTCCAAAATTTCGAATAGAATAATCTGCATACTGTAGATATACTCTTAGGCTCACATGCCATCGTTTGCTTTCAGAGTTCTCTATTGAAATACAGCTCTGTACAATTAATCAATACTGTCAAAACCGTTGGGAGGCATTTCTCAGAAAATGACCTCACTTCTGTGGGGAGCCACTGCAATACCATGAATAGGCATGAAAGAAAGGGAATTCCTGGTTCAGGATTATCCTGTCTTCTCTAAGAAATAAAATCCATTCATCATTTCATTGATTATACTGAATTTCTCTATTTTAATTTTCCCCGCAGATAGGATTTTGCTACAAATGTCTTTATAAGAACAAGTTCTCCACAGCATTCTTCTCTGCCTCCATCCTGCTAAGCATTGCTAAAAATCAGCACAGACATGCAATGGTCCAGTTGTTCCACAGGAATTCCTCTTACTCACCCACTACCCTCATTATTATAAAAACAGGCCTGTGTACATGTAGTTCTGGCCAGGTTTTGAATTCCAGACCTGATCCAGACAGGTCAACTGAAAGAATCCCATTGACCTAAGTGTTGATAGAAGCCCCAAAGTTGTTTGGCCCTTGGTCTGTAAAGCAAAAACCCATAGTGTGAGCTTGATCTTTTTGGTGTTTTTTGAAATGTAAAACAGACCAGTTATTCATTATTAGAAAGATCAGCTATTAAACACACAATGAGGAATCATTATAACCTCGCTAACACATAGGGCTTAAATTCAGCCGGAGCCATCTGGAGTGGATCTCCGGTAAATATTTTCAAACCCATGGGAGCCCCAGCGTGTTCCACTGGGCTGAAGCCCCAAACCCTGGCACCTCCCTGCAGCTGAAGGCTGGGGCCCTGAATGGGGTTGGGGCATGGGGGCCTCCAGGAAATAGTCTCTGAGACCTTAAGCCCAGCTCACACACACTAGTTAGCTTCACAATAATGTCCATCTCCACTACAGAATGATAAGGGGACACAATGAAAAGAGAGTTGCTTCCAGATTGTATTCATTTAATCTAAATTTTCCAGGGAACCCAGGACCAGCTCTTCCCTGCACATGCTGAAGTATGCCCCCATTAACCCAGCTCCTTTCCTTGCTAACTCTTCTTCCTTTGTTCTCAGAAGCAACCTATCTGGCCCTTTTTCAGAAGGAAGTTTCTTGTATAGCTGAGTAGCATCCTCTGAGGGACTTTACCTAGCTCCAATGGAAGTTCCATCCATGCTCTCAGCTGAGTGCAGGAATTGAGAAAACTGAGAAAGCCTCTAGGCTCCTCATGGAGAAATATTTTTGTAGCAAATGAACCATGCCCAATTTTATCAAGCACTGAGGTCTCAGTACACCTGTGTAATGACTGAATCTGATCTGAAGACTACATTTCTGCCAACAATCCCATTTTTCATCAGGAAACAATCATGTTTTAGTTGGTGCATTACAAATAACAAGGCTTGAATTTATTAAGTTTCCATCCAAGAGTAACTTGATTAATTTTTTTTAAAGCTGCATGTTCAAGTAATACAAAAACAGAGGGGAAGAGGGCCAGTTTGATGTACATTTGTTCTACTTCTCTGAACTTTATTTTTTCCCTTTCTTTTTGTTTTGGCATGGCCACCCAAAGTTTGCCCAGCAGAGGGTCTTACAGGCAGCCTGCTGGGGCAGAAGGACTCTGCCTACTTGGCCTAAAAATACTGTAGATGCTCTAATGTTCAGGCCAGAGGCATGGCTCACAGAGAATACAAGTCCCAGCATACAGTGCTGCATCTTGAGCTGAATAGCTTATCTATAGTTTGTTTCAAAGAGCTGGGAGGCTGCAGGCTGCATTTAACCTTTTCTGAACTAGGCTTAAACAAAATAAAGTAAAAGGTTATGCAATTTTTTTTATAAAAGTAAGCAATGTTGCAAGATATACCCAAGTGTTAGCATGGTAATTTGTTTATGAAAGGTCATGAAATGTTGCAACAATTTCCAAACTATACAAGAGTTATTGTGGTAGGAAGTTTTACTGAAAGAAAAAATAAAGGCCAGGGTGGAGTGGCAAGGAGGGGAACCACTCATTAGTGTCTTCACAGAAAAACCATACGAAAATTAGTACAGCCAAGGAGGACAATAACATAGAACTGGCTACAACTGAGTCACAGTGTGCAGAGTACCAACCTACAGTACAATTTGAAAAAAAGAAGTAGGAGTTGGGTAAGAGAAAAAAAAACACAAAATAAAGAAGTAAGCAAGGAAGAACACAGCTTCAAGGAGAGCTGGTAGAGAGAGGTTCAGGGCACTCCTTCAATATTTAGAACCATCCTCGAAACAATGTTTATCAGCAATTGCCTGTGTAGCTACAGAAAGCCTAGGCGTTAATGAATGCCCTTTTTAAGAAGATGCATGAACGATAACGCTTGAGAAATGCTCTCTTTTCATAGACGTATTGCCTCCATTAATAGGACATATATATAAGACTGTGTTTTGAAGGATGGAAATGATTTATGGGTCATGTTTTGCGCATCACCTCAATTTGATGGTCTGTGATTTCTCAAGCAAACATAAAAACATGAAACACTGACAAGTGAATTCACTTCTAAGCTTCTTTCAATAGCTCATTCATAGTCACACCTCATAAGACTGCACACAAAAAAATAATTTCCCTCTACCCCAGCAAAGAGTTTTGAAAGAGGTGAAATTCTTCTTTTTACTAAGCAATATACAACTAATTATTACTTTATTGCAATGAAAACCAGATAGGATATGTGTGAGTGTAAGAGGGAGCAAGAGATACCTATTTAGTAGCATCTTATAGAAAGACTGTGTACTCTTATTCTTCAGAACCGTTTCAGGAGATCTCATTCATGATCAGCCCCAACATGAAACATGAAAGAATAAATAAATGTTGTTGCCTCACATGTGCTGGCTATAGTGAGACAGGACATTCATACAAGGTACATCAGCAGATCAGAGTACAACATCCTTTGCAATACATACAGATCCTTTCACCTCTCCAAAGATGAGGTGTTGGATTTTCTGAATCCTTCAGTGGGAGATTAAAACAGATAATGCACCTCAAAAATGATGAGCGGGGGAAAAAAAGAACACTGATCTGCAAGGATCAAGGCCAGGTAAAGGAAAATGCAAAAAAGCTATTTAAAAAAATACACAAGCACCAAAAAAGGTAACAAGATTGGATTTACACAGTATGATGCAAATGAGACATAATCATCACAGTCCAGGTTCCATCCTCAAGTTTTCCTCTCACTAAAAACAAACACATTTTCTACTCTGATCAAAATCTGTGGCCAATGCAGGATTGATCTGAACTGCAATGACAAAGTGTAGCGAGGACAACATGTACTGTTACTTCTTTGTTTTTGACTAATTTTCTTCTCATGTCTTTGATGGGTGAAGACAAAATAATCCTATATTCTAAATATTAAATTAATTAGCAGTGCCACAACCACTGCATTCACATCCACTCAGAGTATGAAGGAAATGGACTCCCTGTAGAACACGAGTGTATGGTGAAGGAACAGATGTTGCTGGCATATCTTCCCCTGCATCCTGCTATGTTCTGTTTATAGAGGAAACCTAAAGACTATCTTAGAGGAGTACTTCATATTGTCATCTCTCACCAACCTGTGTTTTTATTAAACACACTTTTACCCCCATTCACAGACCCCATTGTTAATGCTCACTCTTTCTCCAATGATTGCTGCCTTTTCCCCTTCCCCATCTCCACACACTTTATACCCAGTCATCAAACAAAAATGTACTTTTCCTCTAAGTAAAAGAGTGGGTAAAATTCCACTCTGATTGGTAACAATGGAAGACTTTTTTTTTCCTGAAATTTGTCTTCTTACCCTCTGCACCTTTCTTCTTTGCCAAGCCTCCCACCCACTCTTTGCTATTTTTTGAATACTGCTGGTCACATACCAGGCTTAGATCAGAACCAAGAGATGCATCCAACTAAATTTGGATCTTAACACATTTTTTCCATACTGACTGCCCAATAGGTTACAGGTTTACTTGCAGTGAAATCCCCAAAACAACTCCTGTCAGAAAGAAATTTTTCCTCATATCCCAAATTAGCAAAAAGATATATACGTTCATGATTTTGCTCTGTGTGGAATTTTCTCACGTCTCCTGTAAGAGCTAGCAGAAATATTATTAAACGCCATAATTACATATATGCACAGTTGTAAGAAACAATTCTAATGGAACATCAAGTAAATAATACCAATTTTCAAAATTCTATAACAATATATTTATACAAATTACATAATTCTGTACGTATTTACACACCATTACAGATTATCAAGTAAATAACACCAATTTTTTTCAGATTTTTCTCCAAGTGAATTTTAGTGCTCAAAAAAGATGCCAGACTGACAGCACTAGAAAATGAAGACTTCTCTTTGTCCACAGCACAGGAACAGCAGTAGTGCAAGCTTCCCCACTTTGCCCCATCAATTATCTTCACACTTGATTTAGAAGGATCACATGAGGAATGGAAGGGCATTTGAGTCTCCATGCCCATTTAGTCCCTGGCAAGGGTGCTAACTGGCACCCATGTAATAGTGGTTTTGTTATGTGAACCTCGCTCCATTAGAAAACAAACATTTTACATAAGTGACTGAACAAATTTTTGTTCACTACTTGACATGAGCTGAACCTGAGAAGAAAGGCTCTGTGGCCCACTGCCAATCCCCGGACAGTCCAGTCTCACAATAATGCCTATGTTAAATTCCATATTTCTATATTTACATAAATTCAGTATTTACACACCATTATGGGTTACTTGAGTAAATTGGTTACATTTTATTGTATCGACTGCCATAAACGCATAAAACATTTTTTCTTGGTTTTTAATCCTTTCTTTAAAAAAATACAAAAAATAAATTAAATAAAAACATGTTAAGTGATATAAATGGTCTGACTATGACTAAAAACCCAAGGAAACTCAATGTTAAGACTCAGACTGTGGTCTCAACTCATGACATTTTCAACTTTTGTCATGAATGTCTTACGTTAGTGGATTTAGTGTACATTCAGTTATAATCCACCTTTTTGCAGTTCAATTAAGTTAACCTCTAATGTTGAATGATGAACCTGGTATGTCCTGGAAACTCATTCCTCCATTTTGACCAGATAAGTTTTTAATACCTTCTGCTCAAATGATTCAGTGTTCTGTCAACCTGCATCCAGACTCCCTGCCTGTTTCAGCAACAGTGAAGAGGGTTAAAAATAAACAAATGAATGATCTTATAAGCTATTATAAAATGCTGTAAATTCTTAAATGAGAACATAGTCCCTACACAAATAAACAAACAGGCAATGCCTAACTATATCTTAAATCAACTACGTTAATTTAGATAACTTTAGCATTCAAAAACAATTATTATAAAATGCCACATTTTTATTTGATTTAGTTTACTAGTGGTGTGAGTCAAGACACAGTCTCTGCTACCTATTATACCTGGGAGCACAGAAAAGTCATGTGTCAATGACATTAAGCCATATGCTGTTCCATAATAGATTTAAGTTTCAAATTACATAGTTTTATACCACATAGACAATTATGCATCAGAGCAAAAAAAAGATTAATAATCAAAAGTGAGTTAGAAATGATAAGTATGGCTACTGCAAAATATGTCTATGATCACAGTCAGTCTCTGTATGAAGTCGGCTAGGAATATTAAGGCCATATCTCTCTCCCAGTGAATTCAGTGGCAAAGTGAAGTAAGGTCAAAACTTAAGTAATACAAAAATTATAAATTCCATTTTGTTAAATATGCTAACAATTTTGCTCCTTTTTCCTCAGAGTATTGTGAAAAATAGTCTCTTTCCTAACAAGAAGTTCCAGAATTATTACCAGTAACAATATATGTTTATGTGCTTAACATAAAATGATACAAAATCCATATAAAGTATATTACATATTGTAATCTCATTTATAGTTTATGAATATTTGAAGGTAACTTCAGGGAAAAAAAACAAGTATAATACTTTCCCCCTCATTGTCATTACTGATAGAGATTTATTAGTTTCATTTTGCAAGTTTGACTTTAAGAAGGGTGCTAATATCATGTATTATGACAGTTCACATTGAAAGCAATTTTCCATAAAAGATGTTACAATGACCCCTATGGAACTTGTATAATTTCATAGCAGATAGCCAAGTGCACAAATAAATATGTTTACAAGAGAGATCCTGTTACCTGGTTCTTGCCCTCTTAAACCATTCTGTGCTATCTGTGATAATCTTAATTAGTACAACCGTTTATATTAGTTATGTTGTTTCTGGTGTTTTGCTTAAAAAAAGCATATTTATCATTTAGCTTTGGTATAATCTGCAATAGGTTTTAACAAGTAGAGTATATACCAACCCCTATATTTTCCACAACTGAAGTTTACAATGATGGAATAAGTCACTTTATCAGAGAGGAAATATTACAAACACAGAATAAAAGTTGAAGACCCAGTTTTATCTTTAATCCTCTTGGGGTAAGCTATGAAACAAGCAGTCAGAAGAGTGAATACTCAGTGTCATGAGTGGTGTGCATACTTTTACAATAATATGGGCACAGAATAGATTGTCACCTTTAGTACATTAGGGTCACTAGATTGTTTTTGTATCCATGCACCTTTTATATTTACTTGCATGAATTTACCACAGGTTCATAGTGGCCTTGGCCATTTTAATGCTTACAGAGCCTAAAGCTTCCAAAATGCCTATCTGGCCTGTACATATTTCATTAAAAATAAACTCTCTATAATAAATAAATATATAAAATAAATAAAATGTTGCCTTTGGAATTTCTATAAATAAATTTAACTTTTTAGTTTTTCACTAAGAGGTCTTTGCTTTAAACTCAAGGGGACAATACCCCGAGAGCAGTTAACTGAAAAGTCTCTTGTTTAAGTAAGACTGCACCCTCCATGCCTTTGTAAATGCAGCGTACACTTGAGCAGGCCGCCAGCCAAAAATCCTGATGAATCAAAGTATGGCAGCTATACTGATATATGATGAAGTACAACTGATCAAAAATTTAAAAGCGTGTCTATTTCCCAGCATGCATCAGTCCTTTTTCCTCTTTGCTTCTGCTTCTTTCTTTCTCTTTCATTCTCTCTCACTCTCTCTCACACACACTCTTTTCTCTCTCTCATAATAAATCAAGCAAGTGGGCATAGGCTCTCCTCCAGGAGGAGAAACCTTTAAGTGCAGAACAAAATCAGCATGTTCCATCCAAGCCTCCATCATACATTATGCATGCGACAAAGTTTGGCAACAGTGGAGCTGATGTGATGGCACAGCTAATCAATAAGAACCCACCGCATTAAACCTTTATAGTGGTTACTTTTTAAGGGCTCAAGTGAAGGAATTGTCTTTGTCAACTTTGGCTTAAAATATCCTTATATAGTTCAGGTACTTTCTCAGGGTCCACGGGTCTAGGTAAAAAATGTGTAAATTTTTGATGCCGTTTAGTCCTAGTCCCTTCTCTTGGAGTCCCATCTTTATTTAATGCAACATAATATCGTCTTCCAGTGTCCACATGTTTATATAGATTTGATGAATATGTATTATACCAGTTTTCTTCAAACTGCTCTCTGAATACGCATTCCTGGGTTAATTTTTCCTGAGAAGACAAAAGAAAAAGAGGTAAGAAACCAGTATTAAAAATAACTAACTTTCTATCCATTTAATACATGTATTACCATATTTAAAGGAAACATTACAAGATTATCTTTACTTCTCGATACCAGTGACTCATTGCAAGTATAGTGAAATGTGCTAGATAACAATTCCTAATGTCAACTATAGCAAAGATGCAACAGAGCTCTATTATTTCTATGTGTTGCCTAAAGCAATCACAACTTAGACAACGGTGTGTGAAAGCTAAAAAGCTCTTTCAATAACCTGTTTTAAAAAACAATAAAAATAGCAATGCTTTCACTACCACTCATTCTAGAGAGAAAAGCAGCTCACAGCCAGGTGATGTTAATGGACTTTTTATCTTAAAAATCTTTTTTTTTTTTTTTTTTTTTTTTTTTGCTGCAAAGGATTTGAATTGTGAGATACAACAAAAGGAAAACAGAATTCTTTTGTGGGTTTCAAATATAATTTAATGCCTTAAAATCCAAGTGAGTTTGTTCCAAAGAGTAATCGAAATATTGAATTGAAAGAAATACTATTTGAATATCTGTTACTTGGCTTATTAAAACAGAATTTAGGGTCTGACCAATTTACTAAGCGATAATTCTTCATAGAGGTATGTAGGATGCCTAGGTTTGTCTTTTGTTCCCTTTGCACCTGATCCTCCTGTCCTCAGCCTAGGCATAACTCACATGGGCAACAAAACAAAAACTCCAGGATCTTGTCCTTCAAAGGCTAAAGTAAGCAGAGCTGTAGAGCCAATGAATTCAGAATTGAGGGCCACTGCTCAACACACATTGTGGCACAGAGTTATCAAGTCCCTGAGAGAGCCTCATATCAGAACACAAGACCTATAGAGTGAGGGAAAGAACTTAAGAGAAAGTGAAGAAGAGCCTCTGATCTTTATAACATGCGAAGAACTCTGAGCCTCCAAGAAGAAAAAAGAATTTAGAGCCACTTTTTGCCCTAGATTCATATGCCCAGTTGTCAGTTAAATGAATAGAAGGGACACCTATCTATCGGCCAAATTCTGTTTTCAGCTGTAACACCAGTGGAATCACTCAGATTATTCTGGGTTTATACCACATAAGACTGAGACTAGAATTAGGTCCTAGGGGACAGATCTTCAACTGTTGTAAATCAGCATAGTTCCATTGACTTCAACTCAAGCTCTGGCCTTAATTATTATAGAACTCCAATCATTGTAATATTTTGCACAAATGATGATAATGCTTTGTATGTTACATGCATTTATTACCGTAAATCAGAAGATCTCCAAGCGCTTTGCAGACATTAACAAATTAAACCTTAAAAAACACACCTGTACAATAGGTATTACATTTTTACAGATAAGGAAACAAAAACAGAGTGACATAAGTGAAATGACTTGTCCAACGTCACAAAGGAAATCTGTGACAAAGACAGGAATAGAATCCTGACTCTCAGCTCTGGTCTTTAAGCACATGACCATCCTCTCCCACGTGTGTGCATCCTAGATCACAATTTGTAGGCAACTTTTTAAGATGGTTGTATTTATCTTTTTTTTAAGTATCAGAGAGGTAGCCATGTTAGTCTGGATCTGTAAAATCAGCAGAGAGTCCTGTGGCACCTTACAGACTAACAGACGTATTGGAGCATGAGCTTTCATGGGTGAATACCCACTTCGTTGGATGCATGTATAAGGTGCCACAGGAGTCTTTGCTGCTTTATCTTTTTTGGCGCTTTTGATGGCAATTTAGTGAAATATTTTATACATAGCAACACTGCTCAGGTTTTTGTTTCTGTTTAGAAAATGAAGAAAAAAATATTTATTTTCAATAAATCCTCAAGCATCAGTGGGACCAATTTGCAACCTGCTACTTGTGTAAGATTTAATCACACAAGATGCCCCATTGACTTTGAGAGCTGGGATTGCACCAATAACACATTTTTACTGAATTTTTTAAAAAGTTGAGAATTAAATGTGTTCTAGTAGCCTCCCACAATATATATAGAACATTACACATGCATCTTTAAGATCAAGATCTTTCTTATACTAACTAAATAATCTTTAAATACTGATCTTGTCTTAACATTTCTTTTACTTTGGGTGATTTTTAAAATTACTTCGTATTTTTTAACAGCAAAAGCAGATGCTGATTGGTGTTGTATGCTGTGCCTTTAGCTCCACAGGGGACATGAAACTAATTCAAATTAAGTTTTCTGCTCTCTGCAGGGAATCAGATCACATGACACGCACTGCAGAATGAGTCCTTGTTAAAAATAGAGATCTTGATAAAATGTTATTCTGTCCTTTCTTGAATCCATTAATTATTTATTCACTTCATCTACATTTCATACATACTGAGATATGGTCTTTTAGTACTATCAAATGTATAGTTTTATAAGTATTTTCCCATACCCAGGTATACAGTTTACAATACTCTATCCCTTCATATGGAAGGCTTAATCAATTATGACAACACTACAGTATACTTAATCATCAGACCTTGATTGATTTTATTTATTATACTGCATTCTGTATTTGTTCCACATATTTTTCACCTTACAGTTTCAATATCTATGTTATGAAGAGTTCCCAATTTTCCCATATTTTCCTTCTGGAACATAGCTAGGCCTTTTTTGTACCATATCAAAATAATTGATTTAGGAAAAATTGGTATGAGATCTATATAGTACACACTGTAATATTTTTCTTCCCAGGATATGGGTGATAATTTATACATATATAAACAATCATATTTTTATGTGAAATGTGTATTTAAAATATCATGAACTGATATGGTATGGCAGTCTCAGACAGTTGGGAATTTGGGGTTTGGTCTACAGATCACTACAGTAAATAGACTGCCATTGACTTCGATGGACTTTGGACAAGGTGCTTTGTTAGCTAGTGATGTAACACTAATCCACGACCAAATGTGGACTGCATCTGATTTTCCCCTCCCTATCCTCTCCCGACATGGCTGCCACAACAATAGAGGCCATATAAGTTCTTAGATAGATAGAAATTGCTATAAATCAATATTGCAAAAAGCTGCAGCAGTTTACACCCATATCATGAGTGCTCGTGCATCTTATTCAAGACAGAAGCACACATAATTTAGGTGGAGGAGAATACATAGGAGCAGAGAATGATGCATGCATGCAGTAGTTTTGAGCAATAACATACGTGAACCCATCTGGAATACCCTTTTGTCCTTCCAGCTGTGTGTGTGAACCATTCACAAAAAGCCAACCCTGAGGTTTTGGGAGGGAATATTATTGGTAAGTGTTTCCCCCTTTGGCTGTGATTTTCTGGAAGTACATTGTGCATAGCCTGAAAGCAGAAGTTGGCGTTAGAATACTCCATTGCTTCTCTGTGGTGTGATCTGTAACTTATTTCATTTTTTTTTGTAATTACTCATCTGTGCATACTTTACAGTACAATGTATTATTTAATCTTACTAGATGAATTCTGCTAGAGATCGACACATACACCAAGCATATCAGTGGGATAGCAGTGGAAACTCTAACCTTTACTCCTGCGAGAGAAAAGGCTGTTTGCCTTCACCAAACTGTTCAATTTGGTGGCCAAATCTGGAGGTGCTAATCAAGTAAGGCTCTGCTCAAGATTTGACCTTGGAACTATACAAATCAGATGTTGCACAACACACCATGTTTCCAGCTAAGACAGTTTATAGAGTATTCCACTATAAAGCGATCAAGTCTCGTTTTACTGTATTTCCATGTTTTACCTCTTTTAGCTTATTTAACTGTAGCTGTTAATATAATATGTATCTTTGAACTATTCAATTATATCACAGGGCCCAAGTGATGAATATGGATTTAATTCAGAAGTCTGCTAACCTGGTGCTTTAGAAGAAAATCTGGTGAACATTAGCTACTATGGAAACTCCTTCCTCTTTTTATATATTATCCACTACTTAGCAGGGAGAAAACAGTAATTACAACATCAAAACTTTCAGCCAGTCCCATTAAAAGTAAGACTATGAATTAATAAAGTGTAGGACTATCAGACACCACAATGGATGCCTGACTAGAAGATTTTTAAAATATATTCTTGTGGAGCAGCTAATGTAAAATGTAGAATAATAAAATAAGAAAATGTTTAAGTTTAATCCATATAGATATTACTCTGAAAATGACTTCATTCTAAGGCTAATTACTTTTATTGGACAAATATTTCGTATTATATATTTGTGTTGCTTAGTAAATAAAAACAAAATATAGTATCCTGTGCAAAAATATTCAGTATGTTTTTTTCCCTTTTAAGGCCTGTTAATTGGGACTACATTTAAAGTTGTATAATTGATTTTGAAAACTGACCATTTACCCCATCCTTACTAAAATGACAATAAACATGCCATCTATCCTGCTTGTTGTACACTCTTATTTCTGTGCAACACATCATTTTGTCCTTCTTCACATGGACTACTACATTATTCGAATCAAAGAAGACACTTTACATGTAAATGCTTAATCCAAAAGTCCCAGCACATTATAAAAATAAGTAAATTTGATTTGGTCAAAGCTCTTTCTATATCTACTCTACATCACAACCATGAGAGTTAACTCTCTCTTAAGAAGAGTTATGTTTTCAGACATATTCTCCCCTAAATATGTGCTTGCAATGGTTTGAGCATTGGCCTGCTAAACCCAGAGTTAGGAGTTCAATCCTTGAGGGGACCATTTAGGGATCTGGGGCAAAAATTTGTCTGGGACAGTACTTGGTCCTGCTGTGAAGGCAGGGGACTGGATTCTATGACCTTTCAAGGTCACTGCCAGTTCTATGAGATAGGTATATCACAATAATGAAAGGTATGTGTTCAATGAGAGGAAAGCATAACTATACAAAATGTAATGAACAGACCCTTTTAATTTTTAAGCACTTTTCCTCACTTTTTTACTTGTAAATTAGGGCATTATATATAAAATTGGTCTCATACTCAGTCTGAATAGGCTATTAAACATAAACATATTACATTATTTACTCTAACTGAAGAGCTATCATAAATGTTACAGAAGCCATACACAGGGCTACTTTCTTGTCTGATCTCACATATTTAGCAAGATTGGTCCCTGGTTGGATGGAAGACCTCTCGGGAAACCACAGCTATTATTGGAAGAGGTACTGGTGACTGAGGAGTGTCACTTTTCTTTCCGAATTTGTGAGCGGAGCTGGATAAGCACTTTAGTTGAATATATTATTTCCTGCACATTGCCATTTTTCTCTGACAAATATGTTCAAGCAATAGTTTTGGCAATATTCACCCAGAATGCTATCATACCTAATACTATTTATTAAATCATTTGACAAACGATGACAAAAACATTATTTTTTTAAACTTTTATTGCTGCTGAAAGAATGCATTATATAGCTGAAGGAGACGACAACCAAATAATGCATCAAACTGAAATCCAGTCCAGCTATGATTATTAAATATTCCATGACACTTTTCACAAAAGCAGGGATGTTAGGCCAAGTGCCTTGGCTGAATCCCAATAGGGTAATTACATTTTGTCTATCTCGAGTCACTTTGTACTTTCAATTGGCTATGGTTTTAATCTTAGCTTCCTGTTCTAAAGGGTTGTGTACTGACAAACAATTGCATTGTGTTACATGTGTTAAGGTTTTATTATGCATACACCTTCACTTACTATATTCTGCGTTTGTTTATCTTCAATCATCTGGAAGCATTTTTCAAGCATTATTGTATCCAACATCTTCTATCCAAAATGATCCTACAATTACCAACATAGCTGGTAAAACACGGTCTGCTTGTTGGCAGTATGAGCAGAAGGGCCAATGACTGACTAGACATAGAAACTATGGTCTCTCTAGCTCAGAGATGAGACATATTGGCAGGGCAGTGAAACTTGCTGTCCTTTATATAAGGAGAAGATTTCGGCATTGATGGTTAAATCCTGGGAGTTTTGCCATTAACTTCACTAGAGACAGAATATCTATTGGGGTGCTGGAACAATTTTCACAGTGGGGATGCTCAGAGCCATTGAACCAAACTGTAAACCCTATGTATAATAGAAACCAATTCAAGCAGCAGCATCCCTAGTTCCAGGACCTATAATATCTATCAAATCAATACATCACTCTCTCTCACACACACCCACACACACCCACACCCCTCCACAAGACAGTCTTTCATTTTACTGACACTCACTCTATTTGGATTGCAACTTTCCTAAGGCATTAGGGAAGTTGTTAATATGTACTTTCACTGGATATGTAATCATTTATTTAAACATTTAAAATAACTCCAGTGTGGATGGATTTACTTCTGCCAGCAGTGACTGTGCACTGAGTACATCTGTTTACTTGTTCTAATGTATATATAGGAACACTTTAATTATAGTCAGTTGAATGAAGTAGATAACTGCTTTTACTTCAATGTTTGGATACTGAGATACTTGCAAACTCATCCACAGTGAGATGATCATGCTGAAGGCCTCCACAGGCTTCCATTGAAAGCAACTGCAGAACTTTCAGGGGAGAGCCTCAGCTGTATAAATTGTCATAGATCTATTGACTTTAAAAGTTGAAGATCTGCTCAAAATTTACTTAGGCAGGATTGGGACTTGTGTTGATTTCTTTACCAGCATTGCCCAACAAAGTCAGTCTGTAAGGAAAACAATCAAAGGGCCAATTCTTGAGTGTTTTCCCATTGTCTTCAGTGCCAACAGGATTGAGATTATTCTGTGCCATATACTATTTACACCACTGACTTCTTTATTTTAGGGTTGCCTTCCATACCCAAGAGTACAGCTGCCAACATGATCAGTGCATCTGATTCAGAACACTTGGCTGAATGAGTCTCAGGGAGCCCTTCCAAGAATCTGAAAACAAGGTTTACATGTTTATATTATGCAAACTGACATCAGACCCAGCCCAATTTCTACTGAAGGCAGTAGAAAAATTCTCATTAACTTAAGTGGGAGTTGGATCAGGCTTATAATGATAACAGGAAAAAAATCAAAACACTAAGTGAATCATTTCAGACACATTCAGATTATTGAAGAGTGTAACTTGACCCAGGCCATCCTCGCTCCCCACATTCTATGGGGTCAAAGGATATCAAATCAGGTATATTGCCCTGCAATCATACAATATATTCAGAATACTATACTATATACTATGTTGTAAGACACAGTAATATGAAATAGCTTTTTTAATATATACAGAAATATTATCGTATATATTCATTCATAAGCCAAATTTTTTTTAGTAAAAAAGGGAAGCACCAGAGACGGGGGTTGGCTTATGAACAGGTATAGAGAGGGAGAGGTGGGACCTAGCCCCTCCCCCCCCAACAGAGGGAGCAAGGAGAGGCAGCAGAGCCAGAAGGGAAGAGACGGCCCCAGAGTCTCTCCACTTCTGGCCACGCTGCTCTGCCCTCAGCCTCCAAAGCAGCTCCGGGGCTGGCAGGCTGCAGCTGTGCCACCTAGCCCCACCCCCAAGAGCAGGATGTGGCCACGTCACCAGAGCACTGGAGCACGCTGCAGCTGTGCCGCCTGGCCCAGCCCGCTGGAATATGCTGCAGCTGCGCTGCCCCGGTCCGGCCCACCGGAGCAGGCTGCAGCCACACTGCCCAGCCTGATGGAGCAACTCTAGTCAGGTCAGGAGATATCCTCCCCTGACCCTCCCCAGATAAAGTGGGAAGGGATGGAATGGGGAGTGTGGGGTACGTGGGCTAGGGGTGGGGTTATGTGGGGGGTAGTCACAGGGTTTACTCCCCTGACTCCCAGCTTCTCCCCCCAAAAATTTCCCCACTAGTTGCTGTCTCAGCCCGTCAGGGTAAGTAGCTGGTGCGCCGGGACACTTTGTTTATTTAGGTTTACCTGCGGATGCTCGAGGTAAACAAACCATCTCTGACCACCAGTGGCTTACTCTGATGGCCCAGGAGCCAGATTTTGCTGACCCCTGAATTATAGGGTTAGATTCTTTCAGTAAAATAGTTTGTTCAAGCTCGGGTAAATTAGATTTCTAGGCCCCAATCCTTCTACAGGCTCTTTGGTGGCTTACCCGCACATTATACAGGATTGGGATCTTATAACACTATAATTCTAGAATCAAAACTGTGGCTGCAATTCAAACTCCTGTGTTGGACAAGATTTTACGTCTATTAAAAAAAACTCATACTATTAATTTTGAATAGATCTAGTCATGCAAAGCCTCCGCTGGAGTCTGGGAAGATCTTTCTGAGTTTGCTGGGTACTGCGTACCCGATGCCATATCTAATGTTAGTCTCCACAGAATCTACTTGAGGCCATTAAATGTAACCCTTTCGTTGGTCAGCTAAGTAGAAATAAATTGATATTAAGGCCATTGTGTCACACTTGCTCCCTAACCCACCGCCCCAAACCACCATCACCACTTTTACCTGGCAGGACTCATTATCTTCTTACATTTTAGCTATTTAAAGATTATGGGTCTGGGTTTGTCAGCATCCCACTTTTTTGGTCTTATACTTTGGTGACTTAAAGACCCAATTTAAATATTTCAGGTAGCAACTACTGAAGAAAACTAATTATATTTTTCCCTTTAAGACAATCAGCGATCCTTTTTCAGAGTAGCAGCCGTGTTAGTCTGTATCCGCAAGTGATCCTTAACATTCAAAGGCTGTTGCTTCTAGTTTTGTTTTCCAGATTATGCACTTTTCACTTTGTCCATTCTGAGTTTCAATGAAATAATTTTGCCCTAAGATCACTTGTTTCAATATTGTTTGTCATTCATTTTCTAAATAGGACATATGAGATTTAACATCAGAGTTCTCTCAGAAAGGCCAGGAATATCTTCTGTGCTGTTGTGATTTAAGTTAGGCTCTAAGAGGTGCAACTGTTTCAGCCATCAATGATGGCATAGGGTACGTCCATACTACCCGCCGGATCGGCGGGTATTATTTGATGCATCAGGGATCGATTTAGGGTTAGGGTCTGGACACAATAAATCGATCCGCTAATCAATGTCTGTACTCCATCTCAGCAGGAGTAAGTGGAGTCGATCGGGGAGCCGCGCCAGTCGACTTGCCGCCGTGAGGACAGCCAGGTAAGTCAAACTAAGATACTTCGACTTCAGCTACACAAATAGCGTAGCTGAAGTTGCTTCTCTTAGTTTGAATCCCCCTGCTAGTATAGTCCAGGCCTTAGACAAGTCAGCTGCCTTGGGTGTTTTGTTAACTACACTCTCGCCCACCCCCCAACCCTGAAAAAACAGTGGAATCCATCTTTAATTATTCAAAATTTATCCAGGCAATTAATTGCAGAGTTGATGACAGAAACTTTCTCTGGTAAACTTTTTATAAGACCTACTGTACAATTTAGCATAATTAACATTCCTTGCTTCAGAAAAGTTTGGGATTCAAATAGCTGGGGAGCAGCAAATCAGGAATGCGTTATGCTTTAAAAAGGTACACAGGGAAGCTCGCACACTTGCCAATTTCTTTTGGCCCCCAACTTTCATGAGCATCCAAAATTTGAACACATTTTTTAAACAACAAAGTGGGGGAGGGGAAAGGTCAGTAAATCAAGGATTAAGGAATGTCCTGCTTTGGTATATTTTAGTTTATGATGTTTCTGTCATTTAACTAAAAAAAATAATGCTACTTCTTCTTTCATATGGCTTGGGTAGGTAGCAATGATTACAAATCTATATCTAGGTTTGATAGTCAGCATGTTGCTGCAGCAGTGAGCTGGGGAATGTCCTTGAGGTCTCTGGTGAAAGAATGAAGGGGACACTCAGATATGATGTGCTCCATTGTTTGTGCCTGGTGACAACAGTTGCATAAAGGTGCTTGCCTCATTTTCTATTTAAAGGGGGTTTGTCCACATCTCCAATGAGATGTCCTGATGCAATTCAATCTGCACCAGTCTTTCCAACATAAGTCAAAACCCAGTGGTTCCTCAGCAGGGTCAACAACGAGCTATTTGTTTTGAGTTGTTGAAATGTTCCATGTGGCTCTCCATTGAGCCTCAGCATCAAAGTTGAGTGTGAGGGTATTGATGCAGTTCTGCAGAGGGTTGCAGGATTTTAATCTTGTGTTTGGTGGGTTCTGCAGGTCATCGTGCAATGGGATCCTTGCGTTTGCATTGACATGGTTGAGAAAGCCAGATTTTTGGGCAGCTTTTCCAATCTGTGGAGACTGGATGTGTGATAGGACTGGGAGCCAGTCTATTGGGATCGATTTGAGCATCCCTGACACTATACATATGGCATTATTCATTCAATAACACTACTACATGACTGGTATGTTGCATTGTAAGAAGTTGATCATAGAATAGAATCACTTATGAAACTGAAAGGGATAAGACTGAATGACCTAAGACTATGCTGAGGCCTTGTCAATATTTCAAGTGAAGCCCTATAAAGAAAATCTAGGTGCTGTAGGTAGTAATGCTGGTGATTAATTAGCGCTTCCCTTTAAATCAATAGTGAACCAATGTCCCTGCACAGTGTCAAGGATTATAAGTGAATTTTAGACAACACAACCAGGGCCAATTTCCAGTTTTACTAAAAAAGTTAATCTGCCCAGCTGAACAGAGAGTATACCCACATTCTCTAAACTAGGTATACAAGTTCATATGCTGATTTCAGATGGCACGGTATCCCCACACCCCAAAAATCCCCCTTTCTTTTCCATATAGATTCCTCAGTACCTTTTCTACCATCTCAGTTACTGGCTGAAGCATCCTTCAACCTGCACCCACTCCCACCCCTTATATCCTGGAGGAATAGCACTGGGCTGATAACACTACTGAAGTTTTAACAGGGCTGCCCCATACAAATCCTAAAAGGGTCATCTGGGAAGCTGAAGGCAGACTAGAAACCTTAGGCAGGTTTTCCCTACCTACAGCTACTGAGGATCAGAGGGCATCTTTCAGGCCTGGAGCCTCAAAGATGGAACCAGCAGCAGGGCAGGCTGTTTCCTGCCCCACCACAGACGGAGAGAGAAAGGCTCAAGCTTCTCTTCCCTTCCCCTCCAACAAAGACCCTTTTAGAACTGGGAGTCAGAAGAAAAGTGGCCACATCCAGGGCTGCCTGGGGGGGGGGGGCAAGTTGGGCAATTTTCCCCAGGCCCCGGGCCCCACAGGGGCCCTCATGAGAGTTTTTCGGGGCCCCTGGAGTGGGGTCCTTCACGCGCTCCAGGGGCCCCAGAAAACTCTTGTGGGGCCCAGGCCCCGGAGCATCTTCCACGGTAATTCGGCAGCGGGGGGTCCTTCCGCTCCAGGACCCGCCGCCGAAGTGCCAGGCCTTCAGCGGCAATTCGGCAGCGGGGTCCCCCCGCTGCCAAAGACCCCAGGCCCCCTGAATTCTCTGGGCAGCCCTAGCCACATCAACTCTTGCAGAAAAAGAGATGAGATAATGAGCACCTTTGGTTACACCAGAGTGTGGCGGAAGGCAGTAATGAAAGCCGACAGGTCACTGCCTTGAAAAACACAAAAGAAAAGAGGGGATTCCTGCAGGAGGGGAACAAAATTGCAACACCTGTAAATTTCAGATGAAACCTGTGAATTTCATCCACTTTTGTGTGAACCTTCAAGCAAACTTGTCCAAATGAAACCTATCAGCAAAAGTTCATAACCAGAGATGCAAAAGTTTTTGATGAAGACTGGGTCAAATTTGTCATGATTAATATGAATATGGGTACTTTTTTCCAAACTACTTCTATTCCTATCACTCTCAAGCTAAAGACACCAGCTTCCACGTGATTAGCCCAAGCCTGGCATTGCCTTGTGAGTCCCGAGCATCTATTGCTATTAAAGATTACATGGCACTTTTTAGAAGCATATGGGTGTTAACCCGAGCGTAATGGCCAAATTCCAACTTTGATAATTACCTCTGTCTATTTAAAACAACCCCCTTTCCCCAGGCAGGAAAGCTTCTCTTAAATTTGCCTCCTGAAAGTGCTTTTAAATCAGCAGGCCTTCCAGGCCAGTAAGCCTAACTTCAATAAGAGGCAAACTAGTTGAAACTATAGTAAAGAACAGACTTATCAGACACATAGATGAACATGATTAGTGGAGGGAAGAGTCAACATAGCTTTTGAAAGGGGAAATCATGCCTCAACAATCCATTAGAATTCTTTGCGGGGGTCAACAGACATTTGGACAAGGGTGATCCAGTGGATATAGTGTACTTGGACTTCCAGAAAGCTTTTAATGAGGTCCCTCAACAAGGGCTCTTATGCAAAGTAAGCAGTCATGGGATAAGTGGAAACGTGCTCTGATGGATCAGTAGCTGGTTAAAAGATGGAAAATTAAGGGTAGGAATAAATGGTCAGTTTTCAGAATGGAGAGGGGTAAATAATGGCATCCCCCAGGAATCTCTCATGGGACCAGTGCAGTTCAACATATTCATACATGATCTGGAAAAAGGGGTTAAAAAGATGGCAAAGCGTGCAGATGATACAAAATTACTCAAGATAGTTAAGTCCAAAGCTGACTGCAAAGAGTTGCAAAGGGATGTCTCAAAACTGAGAGACTGGGCAGATGAATGGACAGATGAAATTCAATGTTGATAAATGCAAAGTAAGGCACATTGGAATTACATACAAATGATGATACAAACACAAACAAAATGATGGGGTCTAAATTAACTGTTTCCACTCAATACTGTGTGCAGTTCTGGTCTCCCATGTTTAAGAAG
This sequence comes from Gopherus flavomarginatus, assembly GCF_025201925.1. Taxonomy (NCBI): domain Eukaryota; kingdom Metazoa; phylum Chordata; order Testudines; family Testudinidae; genus Gopherus; species Gopherus flavomarginatus. The sequence goes on from NC_066617.1 coordinate 331,407,676, forward strand.
GATGAATTCAAGCTGGAACAGGTTCAGAGAAGGGCTACTAGGATGATCCAAGGAATGGAAAACCTGTCTTATGAAAGGAGACTCAAAGAGCTTGGCTTGTTTAGCCTAACCAAAAGAAGGTTGAGGGGAGATATGATTGTTCTCTATAAATATATCAGAGGAATAAATACCAGGGATGGAGAGGAATTATTTAAACTCAGTACCAATGTGGACACAAGAACAAATGGATATAAACTGGCTATCAGGAAGTTTAGACTTGAAATTAGATGAAGGTTTCTAACTATCAGAGGAGTGAAGTTCTGGAACAGCCTTTCAAGGGGAGTAGTGGAAGCAAAAGACATATCTGGCTTCAAGACTAAGCTTGATAAGTTTATGGAGGGGATGGTATAATGGGATAGCCTAATTTTGGCAATTAATTCATCTTTGACTACTAGTGGTAAATATGCCCAATGGCTTGTGATAGGATGTTAGATGGGGTGGGATCTGAGTTACTATAGAGAATTCTTTCTTGGGTGTCTGGCTGGTGAGTCTTGCCCACATGCTCAGGGTTTACCTGATCGCCATATTTGGGGTCGGGAAGGAATTTTTCTCCAGGGCAGATTGGCAGAAGCCCTGGTGGGGGGGGGGTTGCCTCTCTCTGTAGCGTGGGGCACGGGTCACTTGCTGGAAGATTCTCTGCACCTTGAAATCTTTAAACCATGATTTGAGGACTTCAATGGCTCAGACACAGGTTTGATACACGAATGGGTGGGTGAGTTTCTGTGGCCTGCATTGTGCAGGAGGTCAGACTAGATGATCATAATGGTCCCTTCTGACCTTAAAATCTGTGATTCTAACAAAGGAATCTTGGAGTTACTGTGGATCATAAATCTCTGAAAACATCTGCTCAAAGTGCAGTGGCAGTCAAAAAAAGCTAACAGAATGTTTGGAACTATTAGAAAAGGGATAGATAATAAGACAGAAAAGATTATAATGCCACTAGATAAATCGATGGTGTACCCACACCATGAATACTGCATGTAATTCTGGTCACCCCATCATAAAAAAATAAAAAGATATATTGGAATTGGAAACAATACAGAGAAGGGCAACAAAAATGATTAGGGGTATGGAACAGATTACATATGAGGAGAGATTAAAAAGACTTGGAAATTAAAAAGACTTGTTCATCTTGGAAAAGAGATAAGTAAGGGGGAATATGATAGAGGTCTATAAAATCATCACTGGTGGAAGAAAGTGAATAAGGAAGTGTTATTTATCCCTCCACATAACACAAGAAGACAGGAGTCCCCTAATGAAATTAATAGGCAGTAGGTTTAAAACAAAAGGAAGTATTTCTTCACATAACACACAGTCAACCTGTAGAACTAATTGCCTGGGGATGTTATGAAGACCAAAGCTACAACAGGGTTCAAACAAGAACTAGATAATTTCATGGACTATAGGTCCATCAATGGCTATTAGGGCTTCCTATGGGGCAGACACTCCTGTGTCCCCCAAAAGGGAAAGAGACCCTGATCCAGATGTAGGCTCACAGCTACCAGCTATGACAGACCTTTCGCTGGCCAGCAAAATCCTCCCCCTTTCACTCAGGCTGGGTTTGCTTCCAGATAGAGTCTTTGGGGCTTGTTCCCACCGCAGTAGTCACCAGGACCCCAACTTCCAGCTCCAGGATATATGTCTCTGTGCACCTCTTCCACTCCATTACAGCTAGTTCCTGCTTCTGGGTCTTAATTGCTTTGTCTTTTAAGTCCAGGCTGGTGGGCAGCCTTTTCTTTTTCCAGGGCAGCCTTTTTCTGGGCAAATTGTACATCAATTTCTATTTGTCTTCCCTTAAGACCATCACTCGATGAGCTGGGATACCACAGAGGATCTCCTCCTGCCAGAACAGGCACTCCTCCACTCCTGTCTTGCTAAGTTAGACATTCCAGTCAGCTTCAGCACAGACACAGAGGTTGGGCCACACCTGTCCACAGTTCACTGAAACTGAGATGCACTCAGCTCAGGGGCTTTTTCGTTAACAGAGACTTTCCCAGTGCCTAATGCTCAGCCTTTCTGGGCAATTTGCAACTTGTATAGTTCTAGCTTCTTCTGATCTTCAATCTTATTTATTTTGCTTCCTTTTCTATCCCTACTTCCCTTACCAAAAATAAGCAAATAGAAAAACAAACCAGTAACCACTTTGTCTGTTCTCCAGCCACCACACTTAAAACTCACTTAAAATCACAACCAGTACCTCAAAGCAATCAGCTGTGCACAGAGCGTGCGCGACTACGCCACTGTGATGGGTTGGATCACAGTTGGGAGCTGCCACCTGATGTGCTAAGACTACTTCTACCTCTGCCTTCCCTGCCAGCTCGGGACCCCAGCACCCTGTCTTGCTGAGCCAGACACTCCTGTCTGCTCCAACACAGACCCAGGGTCTGAATTACTTGCCCTAAAGCTGAGGTTTACCTGAAAGCAGCTAACAGAACTGTTCCTGTCTTTAACACTCAGATGCCCAACTCCCAATGCGGTCTAAACCCAAACAAATCCATTTTACTCAAACTGTTCACCCTCTATAACTCTGATAGAGAGATATGTACAGTTGTTTGCTCCCCCAGTTATTAATACAAACTCTGAGTTAACTAATAAGTAAAAAGTTATTTTATTAAATATAGAAAGTAGGATATAAGTGGTTCCAAGTAGTAACAGACAGAACAACGTAAGTCACCGAGCAAAATAAAATAAAATGCACAAATCTACGTCTAATCAAACTGAATACAGATAATCTCACCCTCAGAGATGCTTCAGTACGTTTTTTTCTCAGACTGGACACCTTCCAGGCCCGGGCACAATTCCTTCCCCTGGTACAACTCTTGTTCCAGCTCAGGTGGTAGGTAGGGGATTCTTCATGATGGTTTCACACCCTTTGTTCTCTTCCACCCCTTTATATATCTTTTGCATAAGACAGGAATCCTTTGTCCCTTTCTGAGTTCCCACCCCCTTCCTTCTCAATGGAAAGACACCAGGTTCAAGATAGATTCCAGTTCAGGTGACATGATCACATGTCACTGCAAGACTTCATTGCCCACTTGCCAGCACACACTTATACAGGAAGACTTACACCCATCTGCAGACAATTGTCCAGGTTAATGAGTCATCAAGATTCCAAACCACCATTAATGGCCCACACTTTGCATAATTACAATAGGCCCTCAGAGTTATATTTCATATTTCTAGTTTCAGATACAAGAGTGGTACATTTATACAAATAGAATTATCACACTCAGTAGATTATCAGCTTTGTAATGATACCTTACAAGAGACCTTTTGCATGAAGCATTCTCCAGTTATGTTATATTCACTCATTAGCATATTTTTATAAAACCATATAGACTGCAACGTCACAGCTAGATGGTCCATTATGCTGTGTAGTGAGGTTGGTACCTAAAGACTTCCCTGCTCCCCCTCCCATGAAAGACTACTCTCACAGTGGTGGTGAAGTGAAGTGAGTCTAAGGTATTTGGGATTTTTCTGGATCAAAGATGCTAAGTGTTATTGCAAGGTGACATTATTTTCCAATAGTGTTTTTTCTGTCCTGTTTTTACATATCTGCAGTGATGCTTTGACTACTTACCTCGCCCAATTGCTCTTCAGGTCTTTTTTCCCTAACAAATAGCCTAAACTTTTTCTCACTTCATTTCCTTGCTCCTTGTCCTACCATTTGAGAGACCAAATAATTCTCTTTTATTTACATTGTAGTCTGAAAGGTATTTATGGAATGTGACATTATGCCATCTTACCTACATCAAGTTATTATTTTGTGGACTATGAAAATCTCTCTTCTCAAAATGTCTTATTTGCCAGTCTTTGGATTTCTTGTATATGTCCTTGCAAATTTACAAGAACAAACCAGAAGTGCATATAATATCACAGATGAAGTACTGACAAGATGCTGTAGCAAGGTATCATTTACCTTCCTAAGCAACACACCCACACTATAATATCTCTCTCTTCAAACACACACAGTACTTTTGTCGGGCAAGGTCATGCTTAGTTTTCTATAGATTATTTCATGTAGGTCTTAATCAAATTAGCTATTTTCTAAACAAATAATTTACAGACTGAAACACAGATATTCATTTCCTCTTCCAGTAAAAAAAAACAAAACTTAATTATATTTATATTAAATCTCATCTTGTTGCATGTGCTCTATTGTGAAGGGGAATCATACTGAGTCTTCTTTGCATGCTGAAAAGGGGAGTCAACATGAGTGGACGGGACAAAGTAGCTGCACAGAAGGAAAAGTTACTGCAAAGAAGCCTCCCAGTTATGGCCACTGAGAAATACCTCTGGCCTCTTCATGGATGCAACACAAATACTGAGTTTTGCATGGCCAAAGCCAGAACATGGGGGTAGAGAGGAGGACTCTGAAAACAGCCACTCTACATAGCATGTTCCGACCTGAGAGCAGCTTGTTACAAAGAAAAACAATTGTACAGGCATTTAAGATTTTAAATGTTATAATGATGGAGGAGCTCCTCCTTTTGAAGCTTACATATTGTGAAGAGGGGAGGACGAACAGCTAGTGGAGATCTACCTAATAGGCAGTGCTTTAGGAAAGCCCGGAGGAGCATGGATGGGTCAAGATTTGCCAAAACTGACACTGTTGCTCCCAGCAATCTCCTGCCTTCTGTGAGAATTGTCAGTAGTCACATACCCTGGGTGTTCTACTCTGCCACCTATCCCCTCTCCAGTGGTGCTAAAGATATCTCAGGATAAGGCCTCAAATTCCATGCCTTTTAACACAAAAAAGGGAGGATATGTGTCTTAAGGCAGTTGATTTGGAAGTACTGGACAAGTCACACCTTTTATAATATTCACCCAGAGACATTACAATGTAAATACATATTCTTCCCACTCACTGCATCTACACTGGCAAAGTTAGCACCTGTTAACAGTAACAACCAGCAGAAATGCACCTGCTCTGATCCTATTACACTAATGTAGACTAGGCACTTTTGACACTGTCATAAAAACCTGCTTTGAGCCCTGTCTTCACAGTAGCTGCAGTTGCTGAAATATGGGTACTAATTTTGCTAGTGTTGACAAGGCTTTGGAGTATCATAACACTGAGTAGCCATTACATCTTATGTTTCATTGAAAGTAATACAATTTGATTACCAGCAATCTTTGGTATGCTGCATCTCTGTCATGCATTTAAAATCTCTTGTCATGCATTTAAAAATGGAACTCCCCAGTCTGGCAATCCTCCAATCTGAAGGGCTCCATTTTTTAAAATATAACTTTGAAGAAATATTTAACAAGGAATATTTTCACTAGTTCACTGTGACATTATAATACAAACATAGAATACAAACCTAACATGGAAAAGTTCTGTCATGTTACTAAAATTAACTTCCCAAATACATTTATTAAAGCCTCATCAGTAAAACGGAGTCATTTTTAAATTATTTGCCTTTTGTTATCCTTAGATATTTGCTTTAAATAAAATCTGAAAAGTGTAGCATAATTTAATTGGTTCATGGGACATATGTTTATCTGCTTAAAAAAATTCACCTCATGAACTGAAAAATTAGTAATATTACTGTTGTTTCTCTGCATAATTCAGCCATATAACTGCTTCATAACTTAACTAGTTCTTTGGATTATTGATCCAATAATTGCACAATAATTATTTCTTAAGATAGTCCCTTTTAATCACTTCTGTCCTTCTGGCCTCTCCTTCCGCACCCCTCAAGCCCCACTTCTCTCATCCTGCTCCATCTGCAAAAAAAGGGCAGTCATCCTTGACTCCTCTGTATCCCTGCTCTCACAGAGCATGGTGTCAGAGGACAGAGGATGAAACCTGGCTCTCCCTTGGAAACTGCTCTGCTGGACCTCTCCCATGTGGAAGCTTCTCCTTCTCTATGCACTCCCCACCCCAAATCATCTCCAATGGAACATGTGTTGGGGGCACTGGGCTTCTCCTCTCCCGCTATTTGTGCTCACAGCCCCTCCCTCGCTCCTTCAAACAACATTTCCTCTGACACTTCTCACCTATCCCCTCCCTGTAGCTGTCATCTACTACCCACCTCACTCTTCCTCAATCCCTTTCTCACCAACTCCTGACTCTCCTATCTCATCCTCACTGACTCCCTCCATGCCAAACTCTTCACAATTCCTTTCTCCTTCTCATTGCAAGGCCTGTCCCTGCAATCCCTAGCTGTTGCTCATCACCAGTATCTCCTTCCTCCTGCCTCTGAAGGAAGCCCAGTGACATGTTCTCTCCTTCGTCAGTCCTGCCACCCTCCTTCTCCAGGAGCACTACTTCTTCCTTCTGACTCTCACACTGGAAATCCCTAGACACCATTTTTGTCCCTCCTCAAACCCTTCCTGCCCCTCTCTCTCACAATCTTGCCAAGTTTTCAAACACAAGAACAACAAACTTCTTTTCCTCGCTTTTAGGGCCCTGCATAATTTAGCCTCTCCCTACCTCTCCATTCTTGGAACTTCTGTTGCCCGTTCCAAGAACAATAACTTTTATCACTGGTTCTCCATACATCCCTTATGCCTGAAAAGAGCTCTCCCAATATATCCACAAAACTAGCCACCTTGTCCTAATTAAAATCCCTCCTTGTGACTGACTTCTACTATGATGCCTACTGTAAATGGTCTATTAGTCATGATCATTTATAAGCAAGGGACATTAAAACTTCCTGACTACTATCATTTAAAAAAAAAAAAAAAAACCTTGAAAGTTGTAGTCTGTCTACATAATCACTCTTCCCTGCCACTATTACCCTTGTTCTCCCCGCTTGTTTGTTACATTGATTTGCTCCATCTTGTCTTAAATTAGATTGTAAAATATTTAAAGCAGTGGCTATGAGTTTGTACAATGCCTAGCACAATGGACCTCAGATCTCATTAGGGCTTCTGGGAGCTACTGTGACACTAATAATAATTAATGCAATCAGATGAGAGCACAATTTTCAAAACTGGTAAGAAACTTACCGAGCCATACAGTTCTCCTTTTTCATTCATTCCAAGGTACAGTCCACTGTCTACCCCTCGAATGCTGACCAGGCCCACTGCTATACTGATAAATTCCAGTATACCTGCAAAATACAGAACAAAAGAAATGTACAGGTTGTTTCCATTTGAAGATCATTTGCTTTTGATTGATCACTAATTGACAAGGAGATATTATCAAAATTGTTCTTCCACTTTAGGGTTGTCTCCCCAACAAGTAGGAGAACTACTGAATGTGTTATTTTAAAATACACAATATGTGAAACTGTTAACACTCCTAAGCCTCTACTAGAATGATGCATTGCAGATAGCATAAGGGTGTCAAGCCAAGATATTATTCTCAACCTTTCCCAGCATTTTTTAAACAAAACTCTACAGCGTGATCATATTACACAATGTTTATCAGTATCCTGATTTGCACCACAAATAATAAATTCAAAGAAAAAAAATTTAAAGTATTCAGATAAATTCCTTACTCATGTTAATTTTGGCTACGAAATTTGTTTTGCCAAATAAATGCCTAAAAACGTGTTTTAATAAAAACTGCAAGAGGAAAATAAAATGTTATGTGTTTGCTATGAGAAGCATTCATTTCTAAGCATCATCCGATGAGGAATACATACATGGAAAGAAATCTACTCACAGCACAGTCCTCCAAAAACTTGAGAAATAAAAATCTGAGGTGCAGTCCAGAGCCTCACACACATTTGTCTACAAAACTATTCATCTAACTCTCTGGGATGATATTTTTACTCATCCTAACTTTGAAAATTAAAACATTCCTGCTCCAGATAAATGTGCATAAATGATTTTTGTACATTTTACATTAATCTCCCAAAGAGGCATTTGTGCACTATAGATCAGAATGTTCTGCAGAGAAACACTGCTTCTGCAAAGTTCCCAGAGTTCTACGTGCATGGTACAGCGAATAGCTGCATCATCAAGTCACCTGGTTCTGGGGTTTTTTCCCTCCCTTCCCTGCAAATTGCTTACCTCATGAACCAGGATGCTACCACCCAAGACTTGTACAAATCTAGAATTTCAGTGGAACAAAATAGACATCATTTTTCATTTTGCATTATTGGTGCAAGACTACAATGATCTCATAATAACTAGACTGCAACATTAATATAAAAGAAGCATATTGCTGCATTAAGCTACTTTCTGAGCCATACGATAAAATGTAGAGAGGCATTTTCAATAAATTGGTAAAATATGTATATCTAAAAAAGCTTATTGGAAATTATATTTACATAAAACAATAAAATAGTGTAATATTGCAGTGTTGAGTCTTATCTGGCTAATAAGTACTTTCATGGGATTTATGAACACTTAATTTTTCATATCTCACAAAATAGTCTGTGCGCTAATCAATAATAGGCATGAGCCACATAAATCTAATAAAATATAAGTCAAAGCCTATGGGAAAATTTTCTAGCCAACATAATGTTAAGATGAAATGTATTCCCTATAAGGGACTATTGATCGTTACTTTATATAAGCACTACACTGTATGTTTACGGTTTTTATAACCCTGACATATTAAGGCCTACATATTTTAAATTGTTTTGTACAATGTAGTGGGGAAATATTTGGTAATTATGGAATTTTGTCTTTGAAATAACAAGAAGAGAGGGTATGCAACATCCAGTATTTATGGTGGTGTTTCAGACACAATCAGCTCATTGAAACAATTAAAACTTACCCCTTATTGTTGCATATATAATACTTCCAAATCTTGTTAATGAGGCTTCTTCTGTAAGGCTTTCATTGAACTATCATATTACTTGATATACATTATCAGGGAATTTTAAATGAGTCAACTCTTATATTAAGTGTATAGCATTCCATATTGTAGCTCTAAGTTAGTAATGTTGAGCATGTATAAAAGCGGAGCATAACTTTAATTGCCACTCTAATTTCAAATATTTAGGTGCACATTGCTGACTGTCTGGGGGGTTGGGAGGAAGTGCTGTCATATGTTCTATTGAAGCACAGTAGCAGATTTTTCAAGGTAACTGGCAAGGAACACCCACATATTTGAGATTACAATAGAGCCATCTGAATATTTTAAATACACAAGCCCATTCACAAGTAGTATTATATGTTACACACCAGAGTACTTCAAGAGATTATTTTGGGCCTACCCTGTAGTCCTTACTCTCAAGCAAAACTCTCATTGACTTCATTGGGAGTTTTGCCAGTTTAAGGATTGCATGATTTGGCCTTATGCCCTTGTGAATATTTTCACTTTATAGTTTGTGTAATATACACGTAGTACTTACAAGTTGAACCAGATAGTAAATTAAAAGGGATATTTTCCCTTCAAAATTAGAGTAGTCCAAACTAAAATAACAGGACAAAACACCTCCGTACTTTGAGGCTTAGGTCCCATTGTAGTCAAAAATCTGACAGCCTCCAAAATGAAGATATAATTTTCTAAAATGTGTGAGCATCTTATTCTCAGACACTGAGCATTTCTGCTTCAAGGCAGAATCCAATTTCTCCTGTGGGAAGGTTACTCCACAAATGCCTGCATCAGTGTTTCTTGCACCTTCCTCTGAACGATCTAATACTAGACCATGTTAGAGATACCGGACTAGACAGACCATTTGTCTGATCATGTAGAGCAATTCCTATATTCCTACCAATGTCATGGGAGGTGAGTAGGTACACCTTTTGCAGAATAAATTCAACTTTTATCTAGTCTAATACACAATAATAAAGACTGGAACTACAAATGTATTTTCTTTGGCCTTAAATAATGAATACCTTTCAGCTAGGGACTGTGTTTGTCCCACTCTTTGTACATTTCTGTTTTTCACTGAATATAGTTATTTATTTTTCATATTGCAGGACTAAGGCATATGTGGCTTCTACTTAACACCCTAAAATGTCATAAATCACCAATACACTAAATAAGCATCATTACCATCAGTGACTTATTTGTGAAATTTCCAGAGAGGAGGTGATGAGGTGTCCAGCACAGAGGAGGGAAGCCACAAATGACCTGGAGCCAAAGAGCTAGGTAAATAGCACTGTGCTGTATTATATTTAGCAAGTGATAATGCTACCACAGAAAAAATAGAGAGAAGGAAAAAAGATACACTCCCTGGCTATGAAGTTACTGAAGTTCAGACTCATGAAACAGATAGCTCAAAATGGAGAGGGGAATACAGGGAAGAGAAGGACAGGGGAGAGGATGATTTCCCAGGCTTTCCCCCAATCCCTACAGATCACTGCTGGAGCAGCCCTGCTTCTGCAGCTTCTTTCTGGAGACCTACTGTCTGCTTTTGGAAAGCTCTGATTTTGGCACTCAGCTGGAACAAACATTTCAGCTGGGAAGTACTGCCTGACAGTCACAGCTGTCACCTCTCTTTTCCTACATGACCACATTAGGCCAATTAAAGCACCAGAGAGCAGCTACAACTCCCCAAGAGGCAGGAGGGCCCCTCAGGCTTTGACAGAGCATATTGACCCTAGATAACTTAAAATAGCTGGCAAAACTGCTGGTTGTGTTGGTCAGTGGCAACTGCAACTCAGCTGCAGTTCCAAGGATGCTATGTTTTGTTGTAGTTACTGCATCCAGAGGTGCTACAACGTTTCTGGGGGTGGTGCTGCTGCATCATCATCACCACACTTGCAGAGCAGCAGTCACTAACAGGGAAGGGAAGAGAGAAAATGGGAACTTTTTTTCTTAAAGGACACCAGAGAGAGGAAAGGAAGCCTGCATTTCTCATCCAGGCCCTTGGAATGTCGTCCTCACTCAGGCTACACACCCCTGAACGCAGTGAGAGTTGTCCTTGTGCAAAGACTGGAGAGCCACCTGTCTTGGATGATTTAGACATAACATCCTGCATATTGGAGGAGGTTAGACTAGATGATCCTTGCAGTCCCTTCTAACCATATGGTTCTATGATTCTAAGGATAGAGCTAGCTACCTGCATTTCATCTTTACAGTGCCAGCCCTCTCCCCAGCCCAGTCCCTTCCAAGGAGACAGTGGAAGGGCCGGGTAAGAGAGAGAGAGAGAGGAGATCACATATACACAGCACCAGAAGGAGGAGGGGAAAAGTGCCAGAAGCTGTTTCTGCTGCTGCTGCTTCCACTCCAGTTTCTGGAGCTATTGTCTGCACCCCCCTTCAGCCGGGCGGGCAGCTAGTCGCATACACACTGCAGCCACTGCCCAAGGACTGCTGCAGAGATGCTCTCGGTCAGGCCATGCAGCACCCTGTGGATCACTGGCCTCCACAAGGGGAAAAAAGCCCACTAGATTTATTGTTCCCCGCTTTGGCGAGCACCTCAGCCTGCCTCCTCTCTCCCACAGGCTCAACTCTGGCTGGTCCCGAAGTAGCTCTGTAAAACACACTGCGCCCACACACACTTTCTCCTGAATAAAACTCGGATCCCAAGCTTAATACAGGCTCGCAGCGGTCACGGGTGACTTATATAGACAGTCGAGTGCGTGGTTTGTAGGAGCTTCCTCCTTCCCTTGCTGCCGGTACAGATGCTGATTGCTGCGCTTCTTTGTGGCTGCGGGTCCCGAAGCGGAGGTCACCTCTCAGCAGCTCCCACCCCCCTCCGCGCCCCACTGCATATTCCTGGGTTTTTAATGCTGTGCATGCAGTGCGGTGCTGACGCAGAGGGCACGCCTCTCACTGTCCCAGAGTTACTGAATTTACAATGACTCCACTGTCTACCAAATGCCCTAGACCAAAGGAGACTGCATCAAAAAAATCCTTTGTCACCCCAGAGAGATAAGGCTTTGATCACATGGGATGGCATGGGGGGGGAGCTAATTCTGCTGTCACTGCGCGATTTTTAAGGTGTACGTTTGGCTGTAAAAATGCATACTATTAAGGCTTACGGAACACAGGCGAGCTGGATTCATGGCATGCCATAGGCACGCCTCCAAAATTGCATCCCAAAGTCGACTTTTTAGCTGTAGGCTCCCAGGGCCAGAGCGCACAGCGGGGGTGGGTCACAAATAGCCTCAGGTCCCCTTTGTCCTCCCTTTTCCTGAGGAACTGCCTGGCTCTGCCCTGAAGCCCCCGCTGCCAGCCCTAACCCCACAGCTGCCCCAATGGGGTCCCTCTAGCTCTGGAACAGGAAGGGCCTGGCTGTACGTGCGGCATAGGACGTCCCTGACCTAGAAGATGGAAAGGAGACTTCAGGTCAGCGCCCGCCCGCCCGGGCCCCGGGGATGCCATCCAGCCCTGGTACACCTGCAAGGAGATAACACCGCCTCACCACAAGTCAAACCAGGACCCCCTCCCAGCACCTGCACCCCGGGACCCTCCTTTGCAAGCCCCTACGGCGCTGCCTGCAAACGGCAGGAGACCGGCCCCGCGCTTTGCTTCGGCAAACTGCCGGGAAGGCAAAGAACTCCTCCGCCGCAGCGCTAGAGCAGCAGCCCCCTCGCAACGGCTCCGGTTGGCTCCCCAGCACTACGGCGGCAAAGCCAGGCGCCGGGCAGGAAAACAGGCTTCGAACAACGCGGTCCCCGCCGCCGCGCTGCCTGGGCAGGACCAGCTGGCAGCGCCCCTCCGGAGGGGGGGGAACCCGGAGGGGTCTAGGACCCTGCAGAGTCCCTGCTGCTACGGCCCAGGCCAACGCGCGAAATAGCAGCCGCCGCCGCGCGGCCGCCGTACACCTGCCAGCGGCGTGAGCCCCCTCGCCTCGGAACGTGTTCGAGCCGCCTGCTGCCGCTGTCTGGCAAAGTGCTCCCCGGTGCTCCGCAAAGGCACCAGCTCAGCTCCGGCCGGGCACACACAGCCCGCTCCCGGGGTCTGACACTAACCTGTGTGCGCGCCCACGGCAAGGGCCGGCAGCCCGGGGAGAGTGCAACCATCAGGCAGATATTACTGTCAAGCCCTCAACTTTCCTCCAGAGTTTCGCCTAGGCTGGAGAGCCCAGCTGCGCTCTGCTGCATTGCCCGCATTCTTTTATTATACATTTTATTGTCTTCATCCTAGTTTCGGCCAGACAGCGGGTGTTCCTTCCTCTGTACGTGCGTATGTTTATAAGATTGCAAATCTTTTAGCAAAACAATCATAAAGCAGGGAAAGCCCTGCCAGTTTCCCTGTCAGCTGCTGTTCCGAGCTGTGTGCTGCTGTCTGTGGCTGCAGGAGGGTGTTCGGAAACAACGTTAAATTATCAGACAGAAAAGTCTGACACGGGCTGCTATACGGTGACTGTGCACGTTTTAATCCTCTCCGCCCACCCTCGAATACCTTTGGAGATCATCCCTTACAACACGGGTATTATCTAAACAGACCCACCAAGCAATAAAATACAATTTAGATCTTGTTCAACATCTGGCATTAAAACATGAAGGGGAGGGGAAAAAACCCACCGCAGGACTTTGTTTTTACGACCTGATTTAAGTGCTGTCAGGTGGGTTCACTCACAAGTTAACTCCTTCCAACAGCCTGGAAGCCCGGATAGCTATGAAGGCACCACCCTCCTTAGAAACCAATAAGTCACTCCATCCAAAGTGACTCGGCTACTTTTATATATGCACCCTACAGAGTCTTTAAAATTACACTGCCAGGAGGGTAGCTCCAGGCCCATTTGACTACGTGTGCGCGCACAGGCTCTTAAAAGTGGATGAAGGCATAAGCCCCCAGTCGTCAATGCTGAGTCACAGATAGTGACCTCTGGAATTGAAATCCACGGAATGCTCTTTAAAATTAGCTCCCAGCTCTACACGCATAGCTCAGGGAGCCCACATTTTGCTGTATGCTTATAGAAAATGACAAGCACCGGTCTTAACTGGATACCTGCGAGCCCTATAATTCCTACTTCTTACAATGTATTGTCATTATTCTTATTTCATGACTAAGATCTTGTGTTATGCACGCAGCGATCATTCAGAGAGAGATCTTGTGCGGACGTGGAGGGTCTGCCAGTGGATCCCTCACTGAGAATCAAGACGATCAGTTTATAATTCAGGTAGTTAACTTACTAAAATATATTTTTTTTAAATCCTTCCATAAAAGTGGCTACAGACTGAGAACCACTCCCTTCAGGAAACTCAGTGGATTTTTAAATTGTAGTAGTTACTGATTAAAAACCCTTTAAACTCCTGAAATCAGCCCATTCAATAGAAGCGTCCTGAACAATAAACAAAAACTCCCAATCTCCCTCTCTCTACCGTAAGGCATAATTTAAAGCTAGAAAATATTACTACTGTACTAAAAATTCTGTAAGTGCCGCTGCTTTGGCTGCTGCAGTTGTGCCACCCGCGTATCTGCATTTCCGTACACATTTCTTTAGCTGGTCCGTCATAACAATAACAATAAATCATTCTCCTCCCGTCTCGTTCCCCCCTCCCGTCTTTTTATTAGTTCTAGCACATTATTTCATCACATGACCACTAAAGGGTTAATGATAATACCTACCAAATCTGCTGTGGTCTTGCCTGGTTCCCTGGATAGTACCATTGGGGAAGATTTCTAAATGAAATCCAGTCCTGCAGTATAGCTGCCTTCGCCTCAGGATCCCCTTTAAATGGTCCAAGTCCGTGACTGCAGGCCCCCTGGGTAGCCCACCTGCCTCAGACTGACCCAGGTGGTCACTTAACAAAACCGGACTATCCACCGGCAAAACGGGCACATTCCCAAAAGGTACTGCATCCTGCACACCGAAATAGTTCCCAACTTCACCTAAGGGAGCCATCAGAAGATTCTGTTTTTAGAGAACAAGAATAAACAATAATGGTGCCAAACCCAGGAGATACAAGATTGGGTATATCCACTCCACTTCCCCTCCCTATTGCAGTTACAGAGAAAATGTTCTTTCTTCAATCCATTAAATGCATAAATAAAAGTAATATTCTGTTTTGACTGGTACAGGGTCAAGGTCAAACCCCTGTTAGTCTAAGAAACCACCACTTTATACTCACACACTGACATATTTATAAACATATATACGTGTTTATCTCTCTCTATATGTATATATATCCCCAGCTCTTAGCAAGCAGTAAGGTCTTCAGCCCATCCAACTGTAATAAGGAAAAAAATCCGTAGTTTCTCCATTTGGTTTAAGATAAGAATGACCATAGCAACTTAAATACCTAGGCGTTATAGGGATTTTTTTTAAGATGCACAGGCTACGTCAGGATTTATGGATTCTGACTCCAGAAAGGCATGCGCTGTTTTTACTCTATAACAGACTGCATACATCAGCATGAATCCTGCAAGGGGGCGGGGGAATCTCACGTTGTTGGCGGAGATAAATCCGAAAAAGAAAAAAACTTTTGACGTCCAGATCTATTATCCAGAATTCTCAGGAGGTTCAGCAGATGTCCGCTGGTTTAGAATTATTGACGATCCACAAGCAAAGCAGAAACGTACAAGTGCTTGTGTCTTTCTTGGCTGGCTCGAAACAGGTGTTGCTTCTGCAGGGCTCCCTGTGAAATGTTGTACTCCGGCACTGAGCTGCAGCTCTTGACTGTGAATCTCCATCCAGCACGCAGAGTGGCGCAGGAAGAGGCATTGGGCTGGGTTTAAGGTAGTCCTGATTGCTACTGGGAGGATTCTCCGAGGTCCTAGCGCTCAGCTCTACCTGCTGCAATACAGATACGGTTCCAGCTCTATTCACTACTTAAAGTATGTCTCTTACTGCTCTGCGGCAACATATGCGTGCATATAATTAAATAAATGGCCAGAAACTTTATGGTATAAATGAAGCACATGCTTAATGTATAAAGCCACACTGCTGGCTGGAAGCAGGATCTTTTTGGAGACCCCTGCAGAGCCCTGTCCACCATGGCACTGAATAAAACAGCATTATCATTGTAACTGGAAAACTACTCTGAAGGTGGATTTTGTGACATTCTCGGTGTTATTTGCGATAGGGGATTTAGAGCCTGGTCACTGACGGTCTGGAAATCAACCCCGCTCTTGCGAATGTAGATAGAAATACCAGCCTCTGTGTCAGAGCAAATCATTGCTGGTTACACTGACAATTGCATGCCAGGTACATTGAATGCCAGACACCTGTCCCCATGAAGCACGGCGTGGAAATTCGATCGGTCACCTGGAAGTTTGTGAAACACTTTTATTGGAGCCCCATTATTCTTCAGCTGTACCACGTGGATGTTTTCCTTCGCTGGAGCCTGACCCCCTTTCAGCGCTGTCGCATCAGACAGCGCATGGGAGGCGAGGGGCGCTGGGGAGCCGCCGCAGCCGGGAGTAGTTCAACTCGCACTGGAGGGGGCACTTTGGGACAGCTCTACCCTGCCTTTCTTCTCTACTGTTATCTACAGTACTCACACGCCAGGGAGATCCTCGCTCTTTGCTCGGAGGAAGCTGTAGACTCCTGCAGTTCAGAATCAGGATAAGAACGTGGGATTATAAACGGCTTTTAAGGCTCGGGAGCATGCAGTGGAGAATCTGGACAGTGTCCCCGTGCTGCTTCCAAAGTCTCCTGCAGCAGCCGACTCCCTTAATGCTTCATAATGAAATCACTTCTCTGTGAACCAGACTGTTCGACGGGTTTCTGCGAGCAAACTACAGTCCAATGCAATTTGAAAGTAAACTAATCTGCAAACCCAAATAGTTTACAAATCAGTATTGTCCTCGCAACAATAACACAATGCACTGCAACAATCTGTTGGGGGGAGAGGAGGGCGGAAGGTTGCTAGTAAATCTGGTGGGTTTTTATTTATTTGTCACCAGCCATATCACCGCAATGAGAAGGAAGTCACCAGAAGGGTCTGTTGTATTGCCAGAAAGATTACATTACATCAAGGTGAGGTTTCAATGGCATGACCCTCTGATGGGGCAGGGCCCAAAGAGGTTAGTGGTGGAGGCTGGAAACATCTCTGAGAGGAAGAATTTTGCAAGCAGATGAAAAATAATGTATTTGGTGGTTCTTCTATATGGGTGGCTATCAAGGAGCTGGTGTGACCCATCTCACCCTTCCCAGCTACAACAGTCTGAAGTACAGAATGGACTATATTCAGTTTTGGACTAGCAACAGATTTAAAATCCAATATCTCACTGCATAACGGGACTAGAAATTTGTACTTTATGTTCCTGGAGAGGAGCTGAGAGCCACCTTCCCACTTGTTTCTAGCCCTGATAAACAACCACATATCAGATCACTTTGTTATATTACCACTGCTGTGTCAACAATGCAAACCTTCATTGCCCATTAGTCCAATTTTCTAACAAGCAATTTCAAGCTGTCTCATGTCACCCATTACGTATGGAAAAAGCTTCCCAGTAATATCCCAAAAGCCACTACAGAACAGTCTTCAAATATGTTAATAGCTATTATAGAGAGGACGGTTCTCCATGTCCACTGAGGTTCTGACAGAAGCAATGGGCTTAGTCTACAGCAAGGGAGATTTAGGTTAGATATTAGCGAAAACTTTCTGACTGTAAGGGTAGTTACTTTCTGGAATAGGCTTCTAAGGGAGGTTGTAGAATCCCCATCATTAGAGCTTTTTAAAAAAGGTTGGACAAACACGTCAAGGATGGTCTTGGTTAACCTGGTCCTGCCTCAGTTCAGGGGACTGGACTTGATGATCTCTTGAGGTCCCTTCCAGCCTTATGATTTTATGATTGTTTTCCTTAAAATCTCTCCTTAGAATTCATCTCTGCCAAAAACACTTGATGTTGGCTAGGCCTGCTGCTTTTTGTGCTAATCATGGCTGTTTCACTGTTTTGTTATCTTTCCCCCATGACACACCGGTTGTCTTTCATCATGGGGAGACATTTTTTAATGACCTATGTCTCCCATACCTCATATAATGGATTTTGGTCTCTGACTTGGGCCTCTGGGTGCTACCATAATACAATCTACACCAGCATTAGGTGGGTGTTTGAAAGCTGTTCAGAAGGTTGTAATGTCAGCAGCAGAGAAGGATTAGTGGGCAGAGTGCAGGTGAAATGGCTACAAGGTTATCACATGAATAGCAGCACCATAGTTAAGAGAAAAAGAGATGCACATACACACATATGGGATATAGAAGTTTTGTGGCGTAAAGGTTTTATCTAACTTGAGGCTTTGATGTCTGAATTACTCATAAATATCAAAGCCACACATGAATTATGCAGGACATCCCAAATATTATACCCTCTCTGTAAGTAAGTGGTGTTCCAGCCTGGCACAAAATCTATACAAGATGCATAATGTCAAATGCACCCCCTCACAAAAGTTTGCCTTTATTGATACCTCAAGCAATATTAAAAGCCTACACTTTTATCCCCAAGACATCCATGTGGAAATGTCTCTACCCCTAGTTCCCTTTAACCAGAATATCATGCCTACCTCTCTTATATCCTGGTGGACTTAAAAGGTTGCATCTGCCACTATGAGTTGTCAGAAGTTTCTTCTCAGCTTTCTACAGGATTTTAACTCCTGCTAACAGAGTGGATCACCACAATCTTGCATCTCCATGCAGGACTGTAGTTCCTGGCACCCTGTTGCACCACTATATAAACTTCCTATATGTTCCACATAAATGTGATATTTTTGAGATACAGTGCATGTATCATGCACCTTTTACTGCTTCACCTCCACTTTGCCCACCAGTTCATCTCCTGGCTTATTTCTAACATATCAAATTCAGAGCAATTTCTTATAACCACCATCATAAAAAAAAACAATTTGCCATGAGAAAAAATTCTTCCTTTCCCAAAAACATATGGAGATTCACCCAAAAATGCTTGGGCCTCACCCCTAGTATGAGCAATACTGAGTCCTGGATCAGTGTTAGGTTTAAGATCCTGTACTTTGTAGAGAGAGAACTGGAAGATTTATACCATTGGAAAGAGAGGATTCTTAGCTTTCCAGAGGGACACATAGCATTTGCTTCTGGGCCTAGAAAGTCTTGAGTTATCAGACTTTAAATAAGTGACATTTGTCACTATTTTAGGAGGCTGTGTGCCAGAGAAGCAGCTACTCTGTGTGTTATGTTCCCTTAATCTGTATGGATATTTACTCAGATATCTACACGAGTTAATGCTGCTTCAAACAACATTAACTCTTATTTTGTGCCTTCAGCCCCCTAAGCAAAAGGAACTGTTTAACCAGATATAAACAGAGGATCCACTGGCAACTTAGAGAAGTCACGCTGCCATGAAGGAGAAGGGAGCCAGTCATCACCATGGAGGGATCAGCTCTCAGTGGGGCTCCAACTTCTTTTTCCCCTGGGTACCCAGGATCTGCAGAGTTTGCATTCTGTGTGGTCCCACATATAACCCACCAGGTGAATTTAGGGGAGTTTTGCAGGACATCTGTCACCTTCTGCAAACTTCACTGCAGGATGACATTATACTGGTAATTATTATTACTGATTATGGCATTCTAGGTGCACATGGAATTGTGCAATAGGACTGTGCTAAACATATACCCATGCCTTGAAGTCTTTACATTCTAAGACAATGACCTGGTACAGTGCAAAATGAAGGAAACAATACATCAGAGGTATCATTGAAAACATGCTTGTCAGATGCATGCATAAAAACTGGAATTTAGGCATGTGATACTATTTTCAAGTTCTCTCCCAGGAGGGGAGGGATGAGAATTGAATCAAGGCAGAGAAAAGGTTGTTAGGATTGTGCGCAGGGGATTCAATTAAGTTGAAGAAGTAGAGCTGGTTAGCAAGGAAGATGGCAGAACTGAAGGAGGAAAGAACAAATTTGTAGTGGAGGTCACAGGATTTCCACCAGAGATGCTCCACAGTGAAAGAGCAACAGCAGAGGAAGCTGAGGCAGGGGGTGAGCCACCGTGGACCTGACTGTGGGAGAAAAGGGCAAAGGAGTCACAAGTGAAGGAGAGTGAAGCATGGAGAGACTCAACAACCATATCGTTGGAACAGAGGTCTGAGAGGAGATGCGATGTTATCAGTGCTGATGGACTGGAAGTCAGCAGAATGGCTAAGAGACAAGGCACTGGGGAAACGGGGAGGGCTGATGAGGGCTGCTAAAAGAGACCATGTGATGGTTGGGGAGAGGGAACTGAGCAACAGAGAGATCAGAGAGATAGCAGTGCTTGGTAAAGACCAAGTCAAATAAATGGCCTTTTTAATGAGTGGGATAGTTAAACCAGGGCTGCAGGTCAAATGAAGGGGTGACTGCGAGGAAATATGCAGTTAAGGGGCAGGATAGGTCATCAACATGGAAGCTTAAGTCACCATGGATGAGTGTGGGAGATTGTGAGGAGAGGAAGAGAGTGTTTCTGCTCCTCTCCAAAATGGGTGGAGAGGGAGCTAAGCTATTAACGTAGATACACAAATGAAACCCTAAAAGAAACAAATATGGAGGCAAATGCCACTTTGTTCCAGCAGTTCAAGACTACTGAAACCATATGACTGAAGTAGGTTGGATTAATAAAAGGAAATCTCAGATGGCAGAAGAGTAAAACACACAGGAATCATGTTTATCCTGTGCTGGATAATATCACATCATACTTAACTTTTCAGGCAAGAGGATTATAAACCACACTGCATGAATTTCCTATGACATGATATTTTACCACTTTTAGGAAGTAGTGCATGTACCCATATAGAGAACTGGTTCGTCCTCATATTGACAAACATGGCCAAATATGAGAATTCTTCCTGTCCTTGGGAATTAACTGATTGTGTGATTTCAAATGTCATGCTTTAGGTACATACAAAATAATGCTATTATCAATTAGCCACAGCAAACTGCATTATTATATGTATTAACATGGTCTTATCGAACCTATATAGCTCTAGGCCAGTGGTTCTGAAACTTCTGTACTGGTGACCCCTTCCACATAGCAAGCTTCTGCGTGCGACCCTCCCCCTTATAAATTTACAACACTTTTTTATATATTTAACACCATTATAAATGCTGGAGGCAAAGTGGAGTTTGGGGTGGAGGTTGACAGCTCACGACCCCATGTAATAACCTCGAGACCCCTGAGGGGTCCTGACTCCCAGTTTGAGAACCCCTGCTCTAGGGGATATCTGAGGTAGATAAGGTGGAAGTATGCATTAAACTGCCAAATATGTTTGAAATTTCTCCCACACATTTCTGTACTGTGATCATACACATATGTTAACTGTTGGCTCATATCTGTTGTTACTTATGAATTATTTACCTTATGATGACTAAATACACTGAACACATAGTATAAACTACAATAAAATGGATTTCTTAGATATGCTAATAACCTCAATATATGAAACACATGCCTGAAAATTGAAAAGAAGAACATTTAAAACTGCCTGTGAGAAATCTTTGAAGAGTTACTCCAGATTACTAGATTTTCATTCACTTCATGTTAATTATATTCACAATATGGTTCTTTTTCACTTGCATACAGCTGTGCACTAAATAGCTATTAGCTGGATACTATAGGAACATAGGAATTGCCATACTGTATCAGACCAGTGGTACATTTAGTCCAGTAGCTATTCTTCAATAGTGGCCCGTACCAGCAGCTTCAGAAGAAGGTGCAAGAAATCCTGAAGTAGGCAGATATGGAATTGCCTGCCCAAAAGGAAAGTTTCTTCCCAAGCTTCACTTGTTAAAGGTTGGCTTATGCCTAGAAGCATGAGGGTTTGTTTGACTTGCTTGTAACCTTTACACCATTAGGCAAGAGAGAGTGTGCTGGTTTATACCAGCTGAGAAATTGGTCCACTGTTGTGTATGCTGGTAAATAAAAAACTGCACTATAACCCTTCTGCCAGTCTGAGTTGGCAGCAATAAGGGCTGTGTTCAATATCTAGGGGTTCCTTTTCAACAATACAACACAAAACCATCTTGAGCCCCCACCCAGCGACCTGAGACAATTACACACCACCCCCTGGGCGCCTCTAAGAGGCAATACTTCCCTTCTCACAACCACAGAGTCTGAGTGTAGCAAAAAACCTTTAATAAAAAAAGGGAAGTAACTCAGCATTAATTTGGAAAAACACTGCAAAAAGGATTCAGACACATAAACCATGAGCAAAAGACCCATCCCCAAGGAAGTTGGACAGTGTCCTTTTCCCCTTAGGTTCTTAAGTCCAGCAACCCAAAAGTCCCTTTAACGTGCCCATCCCTTCTCTGAACCCCACTCATAGTTGCTGTCCTTGGTCAGTGCAGACCCAGAGGTCAGAGGAGCATCTGCAAAATTCACCTCCCACCCTGGGTGGAGTAGGGGGTAAGGAGGCACCTTACTCACTCCGCTGCTTGGGCACTCGCTTGGCACCCCTCTCTACCAGCCATCCTGCCAGCTAATCACCATGCCTCTCTGTGGGGCTCTGCCCTGTCCCTCTCTGCCAGCTGCCCTGCTGGCCACTCACCGTGTTTCTCCACCAGCCACCCTGCAGGCCGCTCACCAAAATGCCTTCACGGCCCACCACTTAACATGGCTCTCAGTGATTTCAGCTGTTAGTGTGGCAGCTTCTTGCATCAGAGACACTGTCCCAAAGCAAATCTAACACTTAGACCTAGATATCAGTGATTTCAGCTCTGCAGCATGGAACAAGACTCTCAATTGAATGTAAATTACCTCTTATATTACACAGTAGATAGAGGAAGGGCCTACACTACCAGGTGCAAGTACAAGTGCTAACCTCTTCCCAGGGCTTTGGAACCTATGTCCCTTGACTAGCAAGTGCTGTTTAGTTGAGGGTGAGTCCCTCCATCGGGGTATGCCAGGCACAGTTCTGCTGCCCTCAATTCATACAACAAGGATAACAACACTTTATTACCCCTGCCCCAATAATAAGGACACTGGGGATCCAGCACAGCCAAAAGTGATCATTTGGGCAAGCAATCCCATCATGCTGAGCACTTAGGCAGGGTAAGTGTGCCCATGCAAACAAGATAAGGTCTTCCACAGCTCATCACTAGATGTCAGGAGAGAGCTCATTCAGACTCTGCTTACACTGGTAAGGAGATTAATTTATTGGATGATTGGTTCCATCCATCCACAAAATCTACGTCTTTATTAAATTGCTAATACTGTGTATGTGTGACAAGAAATACAGTATCACACAATACTTTATATGATACTCTAGAATAAAACCGTGCTAACAGAAGGGGCAGGACTGATTACACTGGAAATAGACTCATAGACTCATAGACTCAAGGACTGGAAGGGACCTCGAGAGGTCATCGAGTCCAGTCCCCTGCCCTCATGGCAGGACCAAATACTTTCTAGATCATCCCAAATAGACATTTATCTAACCTACTCTTAAATATCTCCAGAGATGGAGATTCCACAACTTCCCTAGGCAGTCTATTCCAGTGTTTAACTACCCTGACAGTTAGGAACTTTTTCCTAATGTCCAACCTAAATCTCCCTTGCTGCAGTTTAAGCCCATTGCTTCTTGTTCTATCATTGGAGGCTAAGGTGAACAAGTTTTCTCCCTCCTCCTGATGACACCCTTTTAGATACCTGAAAACTGCTATCATGTCCCCTCTCAGTCTTCTCTTTTTCAAACTAAACAAACCCAATTCCTTCAGCCTTCCTTCATAGGTCATGTTCTCAAGACCTTTAATCATTCTCGTTGCTCTTCTCTGGACCCTCTCCAGTTTCTCCACATCTTTCTTGAAATGTAGTGCCCAGAACTGGACACAATACTCCAGTTGAGGCCTAACCAGCGCAGAGTAAAGCGGAAGAATGACTTCTCGTGTCTTGTTTACAACACACCTGTTAATGCATCCCAGAATCACATTTGCTTTTTTTGCAACAGTATCACACTGTTGACTCATATGAAGTTAGATCGCTCTATAAGCAGCTACAATACAGTGTTCCCTATCAATGCATCTCAACTGTGTTTCAGAAAGGCCTCTTGTAGGGTAAGGGTTCAGTCCCAGGGCCTCCAGTCAGTTCTGGGATTCCCTACTGAGAGTGTCCTCTGTTGTCCTATTCTTTTTCTTCAAAACACACACACACACACACACACACACACAGAGAGAGAGAGAGAGAGAGAGAGAGCTATATATAGAGAGAATAAAATAATAAAATAAAGGTACATAAATAAATTAAGTTCATCGTACTAAGTGTTGTGCATGTCACAATGGGGATTACAACACAGGAGTATCTGGCTTTTAGTCCTGGGGTGAGTGCACTCCACTGTCTCTCACGTTATTGAGCTGTTGCTTCTTCTAGTCAAAGGTCAAATTGACTACTCAATAGATGACCCAGCTCCAGCAAGGCAGACGGAATAGTACCTTGGCCACAAATTGGTCAGGAGTCTACCAACGAATCCAAGGATCAATGGCTGTTGGTTACACAAGGTGGCTGTAGGTGGGACTGTAAATAGCCCATACATTATTGGAAAATTCATCCCAGATTTTTTAATTCCAGTGATCAGTTTACATTTTCAAGGCTATCTTTGCAACCAAAAAGGGCTAGAAACTTCTTTTAAAAAATGAAACCTGAGATTCTCTCTCCCATTTGTGGAGTCGCTGCAGCCATGCGCCACATTATTCCCCAAATCTGGTACTGTTTATATTGGCCCTGTCAGGAAGTTTAGCTAATTCTTTGGGACTTAGTAAATCTGTTGCAGATAATGTTGCAGAACCTTTGTGCATCCAGTGAAGACTAATGGTGAAATGCAAAGGTGGTACAAATGGTAGTATAAATTGCACCCATTTAACTAATGTATAATTTACATGCTGAAGGGGCAGAAGGGCAGGGTTGCAACAGGAAAAGCCCACACTAAAGGATATATGATGAAATATGGAGAAAGCTATTTTATCTTATACCTTCTTACACCCTCCATTTGGCTACTTTTCCCGCTATAATCTGACCTTCCATCCCACAGAACATAAATTACACCCATTTAGCAATGTGTAATTTATACCATGTACACTACTTCAGGATTTGGCCCTACGACCTTGTCATCTGATGGACTGGGCAATATGCATGATCTAACAACAAATAAACATCTTTCACACAGGGACCTTTTCTCCCCGGGCTGGCTTTTGGGATTTAGGGGGCACAGGTGCAATCTGTGTTGTTCTATTCAGGAGGTCAGCCAATGATTATAATGGTCCCTTCTGGCCTGAAAATCTACGAAAAAGAAATAAAAGGCTTTCCAAGAAGAAAGGAACCAGCTTAGGCTTCAAACTACCCCACTAGCAACTGAGTGTGACTCTTCAGAAGAATTAAATAAGTTCATGGAGGATAGGTCCAGCTATTAGCCAAGATGGTCAGGGATGCATCCCCATGCTCTGGGTGTCCCTAGCCTCTGATGGCCAGAAGCTGGGAGTGAATGACAGCAGATGGATCACCCGATGATTACCTGTTCTCTTCATTCCCTCTGAAGCACCTGGCATTGGCCACTGTTGGGAGACACAATACCGGGCTAGATGGACCATAGGTCTGGCCTAGTTTGGCCAGTCTTATGTCCTCTCCCTCTCTGACTACCATGGAGCTGTTTCTGTAGAGTTAACGAGCACACTTCTGAGGGGCTAACTGGTCCTTCAGTCCTTGGCCCTGTGTCATTACTTCCCCCATGGGAGGTCTGAACATGCAGCTAGCTCCATTCACACTGGTATTTAGTCAGGGTCTCTGTACTCTATAACCTTGCATCTCACAAGAAAAGGAGGGCCCAAAAATTCTTAAATGACAAGATTTTTTTGACTCTGCACTATTTGCCTCTGTAGCTGTTCTCAAAAATAAAAGAGATGGCTGAGCCTGTTTCAGTTTGGAGAGCTCATGAATTCATGACTCCTAGAAAACCATTGTGGGGACTGCAGTCCTCTCCATGCAGCTGTTCTTCCAAGAGAGCTTTATAAACTCATAACAAGAGGGTCTGAAAAATGCAGCAGCAATGGGAATCAGCAACTTGGATTTCAATCCAGAAATAGATGCTCCCTGAAGAACTGCTTGCTTCTAGGCACTGCCTTGAAAAGGTTTACAATCAATCTTCAGGAGCAACTTTTTTTCCTTTTTGTACTTCCATCTTTTTAAAAATTTGTCATGACTGAAACAATGTTAAAAAAAGAGCACTACTCCAACCAGTGAGGAATCTCAGGGATTGGCCTCACACTACCACCAAGTACTGAAAGTTTATTCATTCTGTGGGTATGCATAAACCCAATTACTCTGGGTCTGATTCTGTCTCCGTTACTCCCATGGATAGCCCCATTATAGGCACTGGAACAATTTACAGAAGCCCTGCAATATTGGGTGGGTCTTCTAATATTACATACAAGCCCTTCACTTTTAATAGATGCCATGCCTATAGAGAAATATATAGCAAAAATGCAGGAAAATTCTCCAGGAAAGCCTCAAGTTATGCTCCTCCATAAATTGCAAATAGATTTTAACTGAACTTTGTTCATGACTCAGAAATATTTTATATAACATTTGTTCTTGCAATTTTCAATTTTGTTTCATTTCTGTAACTTCAAACCCAATTCTGCTAGCCTCCTGGGTGCAAAGAGAGTTGGTGCACAGACAACATGCATCATCATGCCCTTATTTAAAATGTATGCATTGCCACAGATGGTCACCAAAGACTGTGTGCCCTAGGGGGTTAAGTATATAGCATATTGTAAAATTAATAATTTCAAGTCACGAAGAAGCATATTCTTATTTTTAAAGTCTTTACAGTAGGATCCTCAGCTAGTGTAAATTGTCATAGCTTTATTAAAATCAATAGACCTATGATCATTTATACCTGGTGAGTATCTGCCTCTTTCTGTCTTATTTTCTCACTGCAGAATGGATCATTACAATTTCATCACCATCCCCAAATACTCTGCACTGGCAAATCTGGCCCCCAGCAGAGCAGGCAAGGGCGGAGCAGAGGCAAACCAGAGGAGAGGAAGGAGGATGGGTATTTGTAAGGGTGCAGAGGTCTATTTCAGCTAGCAAGTTGGAGTAGTCTCTGTAAAGTAGTTCTGCAGGCTGCTGGGGGAAAGACTCCTCACTCTCCAGCTACTCAGAAGATTCAGCCCTTAATCAATTGACTAAGCATGAAGATTTAGCTCTTATTGAACATGTCTGAATATTTCTTTTTGTAAATCTAATTGTCATGAACTTTTGCATATTTGTAGATTTTGGTTCAAAGAAGGGAATATATTTTGGTTATGTTTTAAAGTCAATATATCCTGCTTCCATTATTATTTTGTCTTCCAATTTTTAATATATTTCTATAGTATTCAGAGAACAACAGGGGAGCCCTCTTGAAGCTAATATAACATTTGTAATTTCCCATGGGTGTAATCAAAGTCTGTATAATTTAGTGTCTACTTTATATTTCAATGTTATTGAGTTCCAATGCTATTAAAGAGTTGAGACTTTATTACAAACATCTATGAACTTTTCATTATCAATGTGATTGAAGATTATGTCTTTCTTTCTAAAGGAAAAAACAATAAAAGTCACAAAAATAAAAGCCAAACTAAAAAAAGAATGTGACATCTACAACAACAGTGTTTGAAAGGAGTTAGTCATTTAAAGGGACATTTGAAAAAGGACACAGTATGAGCTAACTTGGTCCCAGCAGCTGGACCTCTCAGTTGTAGAGCAGGTTATCAAGTTACTTCCAATACAGTAATCTTTGAATGAACATATCAACAGCCAATCTTTTGCAAATATGATATTTTTATGGGTATATTGGCCAAGATTTTCAAAATGTCTATTGATTTTGGATGTCTTATTTTTGGGTGACCAATCTGGGATATCTTAAAGGGACCTGATATTCAGAAAGTTCTGAGTGCCGGCCCTCAGAAACTCAGGCCCCTTTAAGATGTCTCAAGTTGGGCACTCAAAAATTAAGACACCTAAAATCACAAGACATTTAAAAAAATCTAATTAGTTAGAGCCTAATGGTGGAATGGGCTCCCACACCAGCCAGGAATCGTTTATAAGCTCCTCTGGGCGCAATCATCTCCAACCCAGTGCACTTTTGAGACCTGCTGCACCTGAAAAAGAGTGGCTCCTTAAAAGAAAGGATCCCAGCTTAGTAAGGTGTAGCACTCAGTAGGAAGCTGAGTCAGACTATAGAGCTCCCTGAACCCACAGAGTGAGGACTGCTTGTTGGACAAGCTGCTGAAGATCCTCTGCTGCCTGACTCTCTGAATAAGAGGAGGGATTTTCTTTAGTTTTCCAAACTTAGCTCTATCCTGTAGACAGTTGACCTGGTGACCTTGCAAGGAGAGTGGGTGAACCTGGACTGTAAGACTACTCAGCCTTGCCTTTTTCACCTGGACTATTGTTAAATCCCAGAAGCGGGGAGGAAGAGGAGAACTGCCTCCCTGACACTTGAAGCTAGAATTGCCACCTTTCTAATGGCTGGTAACTGGACCCCTGAGGCCCTGCCACCTGCTCCACCTCTTCCCCCTAAGGCCCCACCACTGCTCTGTCTCTTTCCCCCAAGACCCCCATCACTTGATGGGTATTCTCCAGCAGGCTGCAGCTGCCTTGCCCACCACCTGTGGGCTGTGCAGAGCTACACAGGGCCATGCACTGCCATGATCCACACAAGCAGCCTGGCCCTGGAGGCAGTAACTGCTGCTGCTGCGCTGCCTCCTTTCTTCCACTTAGGGTTGCTACCTTTTCCACAGATCAAAAAAACTGAACATCGGGGCTTGTCAGATGGCACCTGTACACACAAACCAAAACCTGGACTGTCTGGGTAAAAACCAGATGGGTGGCAACCCTACTTGCAGCTGAAGAGACACAGCCCCACTCCAGTCTGACTATAGAACCCCTGCTGCCAGAGGAAACTACCAGGAACAGAGGAAATGCTCTACTCAGCACAAGGGGGAACTCTAAAGGTAAACCCTACATCACCATAAATAAGGATTTTGGCCTAACTTTAGGCCTCCCTTATTGAAAATCTTGGCCCACGTCTCTATATAGTGAAACAATTATTTTGATTATTTAGCATTTTTTAAAGTGAAAAGTCAGAGGAGCTTATACTTACTTTTCATTGCTTCAAACTTTTTTAGCCTTCTTTGCAAAGGAATGTCACTGACCTCAATGAAAATTAAAGGCTAGATCAACAAAGGGAGTTAGTTGTCTAAGTCCAAAATTTAGATCTTCAGATTCCTCTTTCAGCTACTACCTTACACTGTAAGTGCCTAAATTCCCTAGGTGCCCAAATTCCACTGGTAAAGTCCCATAGGCACCTAAATTTCTGCTGTTAGGCATGCATAAAGCCACCTCATCCCTGATGCACAACTCACACATAAGTCATGGTGGGATCCTCAAACTAGGCATTCTTTTGCCTATTCCACCTACAGGACTCAATCTGGTAGGTGTGCCCAGACCTTGTCTTAGAGCACATCTACTGGATCAGGTCATATCCAAAACATAGCTGGTGATAGTGACCATTTCCACCACCACTTTATACCCTACAGCCCAGTGGTTAGTGCTCTCAACCAAGATATAGGAGACCCAGGTTCACAGTCCTACCTCTCTCTGATTTGAAGCATGGATTTGAAAACAGGTTTCCCATTTCCTATGTGAGTACCCTAGTTATTGGACATTCTGGTGTGAGTTTAGGCAGGTCATTTGTCCAGGTTTGTACCAGACAGTCCTACTGTTCTGAGATTTGTCCCCCATTTGGTACAGAGACAAAAGTGGATGTGGTGTTGGACAGGAGACACCATTTTGAAGAGTGCTTTGGCTGCCAGCGTTGGGCATATGAGGTCACACTGGTGGCGGCAGAGTGGTGCACTCTTCAAAATGGTGTCCACTCATAAGTGTGACCTCACATGCACTGTTCATGTGAGGTAATGGCAGTGGGGATGGGGTCATGCCAGTAGGGGACTAAAAGCACTGGATGGTCTGATATTCCGTGAATGTGTGAGTGGCCACCCTAGGTGAGTCTCTCCTGTTGAAACTTTTCCACCCTGTATGAAATAATTAAATATTATTTGGAGCAGGAATTGGAACCTGACTCTCCCACATTCCACTGGGCTGTAGAGTCATTCTCACTCTCTTTGGCCCATTGGGACCCAGCCAGGGCCACCTTGCCTCCAGTACCCTGCTGGACCCAGAACAGTGATGGGGAGACCCCCAGACACATTGGTGGTACTAGTACCCAGCTGCTGCCTCCCACTATGTGGCCTTGGGAGAGTCAGCCAGACTCACCAGCAGGTAGGAATAGAAGCAGCCAAAGCACGGACGCCTAGACACTGAGAACTTTCTACAGTTTTAATTGGACTTTCTCTTCCCTGTGCTGATGGGCCGTTTGCTCCAACCCTCCCTCACAGTCTCTTCACCTTTGTTTCACTCCACACCTGCTCTTCTTTCACTCTTCTCTCCTGCCCAATCCCTTTCACCCTTCTTCCTTTCCCCTTCCATTTAGCTGATCCCCATCCTTAGTAACCCTCCACCTCCTCCTCCCCCGAAAAAGAAAGTATGGAACTAATACATTTGCTGCTATCACATTGTTCATTCTGCTTGTATGTTATAGTCTTTCCCATACCCTATGCCCTTCTTGTCTATTTAAACAGTAAGCTCTTTGGGCATGGACCATCTATTACTCGATTAATACAGTGCCTAGCACAAGTAGCCTCATTCTTGGCTGACCTTTAGGTACTACTATAATAATCATGACTAATAATAATAATTATTTATTTTCAGAGCAAGTTTTAGATACAGTAGAATGAGCCACTACTCCTGGCTAGCCGGTGGAATAGCTGAAAAATTCTAACATGGCTGCTGTGCACTTCTTTCTTCTGCATTCACTGGATTGCATTTAAGCACTTATACACAGGCCACACTCTGTCTCTGCCTCTCCTTCCTGTCACCCCCATTCCTCCCTTTATTCACCAGTGCTCAGGTCAGTGTGGGCATGGAGGCGTGCTCACATTGCTGAGTACTGTGCACATTTTCCCATACTGTGATAAAGCTTTTCTGCACAGGTGCTGATCGAATGCTGAGTGCTAGCTTTCTGTACTTCTTTAGCCATGCTCAGCAGCCTGCAGGTTCAAGCCCTAATTGCTGTGCTCATGGCAACATTAGGCAGCAGCCTCAAACTTCCTGGATGTAAGATTCACACAAGAGGTTTCAGCAGCAAATGGTTCACTGGTATAGAATGCATGAGCCTAACTAATTTCCAGTCTTAATCCACTAGGGAATATAAACAGCTCATTAGAAGTGCTACCCTCTCAATGCCAATTACCCCTGGCTAATGACAAAACAAGGAACATGTATACACTCATTTTGAGAGATTGATTTTAGCAACTATTCCTCACATTAACACTCTTTCTTGGATACTCACAAATGTCAGCATCCTTGTTAGCCCTCACACTGGTGTCTAGCTTTATTGAGGGCTGGATTTAAAGTCTACTGAGTTTTAACCTCTACTAAGATATATGAAGAGAGAGACTAAAATTCTGGTCCATACAGTGAAAGATACAAGCTAAAACACTGATTTGTTTCAGCCCCATTACTCAAAAGAACCTTTCACAACTTATTGTCTAAGAAAGGAATTCCTCCACTTATTTTCAGGACATCTGTCTGATACCCTTTTGAGGACTTTTATTCTTGATTACTGAAGTCCAGCTGATTTCAGTTTTTCACAGGTACAACAAAGTCCAGTGTGTATGTGCTACATTTCTACCTGTTGCTAGGTAGCAATTCCCACCCAGCTAATCAGATGTCTGCAAGGATCTGTTCAATATCTTTTGGCTGATGGTATGATGCACAGGTTCTGGAACTAGGGATGCTGCTGTACCCCCTGGCTTGAAGTGGTTTCCATCATATACAGGGTATACACTTTGGTTCAATGACTCTCAGCACTCCCACTATACAAATTGTTCCAGCACTCCAGGTATGATGCCTCCAAAAGGCTTCAGGGCCCTCTTTCAGCACTTGATATTTTTCTCTCCATTTCTTTTCCTAGTGTTCCTGTTTTCTTATATGTAACAGCAGGGGTGAAAGTAACACAGAAGATTTACTGGTACGGGGGTCCAACCCCGGACCCCTGGAAGGGGCGGAGCCTTGGGCAGAAGGGGCGGGACTGGGGGGTCAGCCTCCCCCAGGCAGCGCCTGCGCTGCCCAGGGCTCCAACCTCCCCCACAGCAGCGTCCAGAGCCCTGGGTCCTTTTGAATCACCAGGCTCCAGGGCAGCTGCCCCTTTTACACACACACAGAGTCCCTACCAGCAGGACCGCCAACAGGGGGGGCAGGGGCCAAAAGGGGAAGCAACTTTAAAGCGCTGCCATGGCAGCGCTTGAACGTTGGCTCCGTATGGGCTGGTACGGGTGGCCATTTCTTACTGGTATGCTGTATCAGCCCATACCAGCCTATTTTCACCCCTGTGTAACAGCAACACCCCAGGGTGGGTCAAAAGTAGGAGGGATTGAATTTGGGGACATCGGGATATTAGTGCATGACGTTCTACTGCCTGAGCTAAAAGGCCTACTTCTGTTAGCCAAGGTTCATCATTCTCTATTGGGTCTAGCCACCATTAGAGTGGAACACTGAATGGTCATGGCTTACATATATTTACTAAAGTATGGTTTTTCCCTTATGTTTCTCCAGCTTTCAAGGAGCAATCAGTGCCATAGTGTCTGCTCCAGCCACAAAATGAGGGACAAGCAGTAGCTTTCTTGGTTTCCAGATAGAGTATTGTCATTTAGGTCTAGTCTTTAAATCCATTTCTACATAAATGATGCTTTATTTTTTGCCCTTTAGTCTACCTTTAAACATAGAAATTGTTTGCATCCCTTCCTCAACTAATACAAAAATAAAAATAAAATACATAATGTGGCTGTTATTGCTATATTTTTATGATGTTGGGGTAAACATCGTATGGCTATTACGTGGATGATTGTCAGCTAGAGCCAAACCATCCCCTGCCAAGGAAACTATAGGAAACTTCCTTCCCAAATTAGGGTCACACTCACTCAAATGCACACACAATGGACTATGATTCCATCCTCAAACTCTGCGGTTCCTCAAAGACCCATGTGGAATGGACACACTAGAGGCCATGGGCATTCTACACTGAAGTCTTCTATCTCTGTATCCTCTATGCTAGCCCCTTAAGTGTAGGTGCTGGAATTAGGGTTGCTGCGGCACCCCCTGGCTTGAAGTGGTTTCCATCATATACAGGGTTTACAGTTTGGTTCAATGACTCTCAGTACCCCCACTATGCAAATTGTTCAGCACCCCTGCCTTCCAGTTCCTGGGAAGCATGCTTCCATGGGAAACCCACTCCCACTGTAAGGGCTTCCCCCAATGGCAGCTGTTCTTTGACATTCCACAACAGGAAGGGCCAGATTAATGTACTGAGCGTCTCTTCTAGATCTCTGGGGTGATAATCAGAGCACAAGTTTTCAGAAAAATCTTCCAGCACATTCTTCAATCCAAATGTGTACCCTTAAACCATAAGATAGTCGCTGATCGGGTTTTTTTGTTTTTTTTTTGGTCATTATTCTCAATGCTTGCTAGGTGGCAATGTACCTTCAGCAAAGAAATATTGTACTATGTCACGGATCCCTGAAAAATCTCTGTTTTCCTCATTTCTCCAGTTTTAGTATAGCCAGTGCTCCATAAGCATATATGCACAGTAGAAGACTAATTGAAGAGACTTAAATTTATAATGTCATCAAATTTTAAAAGTGTTAAAAAGGGAGTAAAAACCCACATTAAAGAAGTAGATGTCTCTTTAAATATATGTTATGTGCATAAAAGTTGCAGTGTCTCTTTGAATTAAAAATTTCCTCAGTGCAAATGTGGTCACAAAATAGATGTTAACATGTACCTGTAAATAAAATATGATCTATGCCACATGCTTGACTATTATAAGAGGTTTTGGGTGGAGCGGGGGGATGGAGGAAACTAAAGACAAGACAGGCATTTTATTCAATTTTATATGATGTGAGAAGTCTTCCAGGCACTGAACTCACATTGACTTCAGTGGGATTTATATGCACGCAGAGAATGTAGAACTGAGTTAAATTTGAAAACACCCAGTTGTGTGTATGTGTCCGTATGTGCACATGAACAATAGTGCTTTAATACCAACTCCTCTAGCACTATCATGTTATATTTATAGCCTTAGCTGCAGTGCTCTGTTATAAATACATGTGCAAAGCCACAGAAAAATGCATAGGGTGAAATCCTGCCCCATTGAAGTTAATGGGAGTTTCATCTGATGTCAAGATTTTACCCCTAGTTTCAACAAAGATTTTGCAACAGTTAAGAGCTATTAAGAAAGACAGAATCCCTCATCTCATCACCGTCACAATCCCCCTTGATCACAGCAGCTTTAGTGTTTGTGTTCACTACTGGGGTAAGTCAACCTAAGTTACGCTACTCCAGCTATATTAATAATGTAACTGGAATAGATGTAGCTTAATTCAACTTACCGCAGTGTCTTCACTGCACTGTGTTTATGGGAGACCCGCTAGACCCACTAAATCGACACTCACTGCATCGATTGCAGCAGCATTGATCTCTCAGGTAGTGAAGACAAACCCTTAGATGTTGACCAGCTTACCCGTACAGTGTCCGCTGTCAATTCTGTTCTTTCATCTTCTAATGTATTGTTCAGTGTAGTTTTGTCTGAATTCAAGTAGGACAAACACACTGATCAGTTTGGTTTCCAGTTAGATTCTGTAGTTATTAAAGCAAGTGCTTTTGAAGAAAATGTTAACAAATCTGGAGAAAAAAATAAGTTACAAATTTTACCTGATAGCTTTCAACTTTTATGTGTTTTAATAAAGGATAATGTGATTTATAATAGACAATGAGGTTTGTGAAAATAATTTGAAATTCTATTGTATTAGGACATTGGGCCTTTCTGAACATTTAGATATCTGAGATCTCTGCAGTAAACTCTATTGCTTAAAACAATTTTAGGAAGAAAATTTTAGCCATCTTTGAAGATTATTAAGCATTGAAGATTCTATTTGAGTTTTCTCCTTTGGCTTCTGCTTCTTTGTACCAAACAATGACAATAACTTTTATTATAATAACTGACAAAGATAGGGTCATATCTTAAGTATGGAAAAACAAGAAGAATCTATCATGCTGAAGTAAAACAGCTTGTAACTTTTCTAATTTGCTAGTGCTATTCAGATTTGCAAAAAGAAGTGGCTGATACTCAACCGTGAGGTTTTATTAGTTAGTATAACTATTATTGTTGTTTAATATTTATGTCACAGTAGTACCTGTAAGAGGGTGCCCTGCCCTTTTACATCTTGAGGAACCAGGGAGCAGCAAGCCTAGCCCTAAAGAAAAGCCCAGCAGACAGGTGATGGGAAGCAGCTGATGGAGCTAAACAGCAGCTAATGCTTGGTGCTGAGTTTCAGCAGGAAGTTATAAATGAGGATCTAGGCCTGTAGGGGAGAGAGAGCCACAGTGGCAGTGAGAGGCTGGGCTTGGATTGTGATCCCAATCCCCTGGAGGCAAAGGGAGGTTTTAACTCTTGAGCTAGTGGTGGGGAATAGAGGACCCTGCAGTATCAGTTCAGGTTAGGACTATCGTTTTTGTTATTTTTCGATGTTTTGTCCATTAGTGTGGCAGAAGTATAAAAGACCCTGCATTGACGGGGAAAAAAGAGTTGGGCACACGCATACCTCAGTGGTCTATCTTTGGATCAGTCTATATCAGGGGTTGGCAACCTATGGCACACGAGCGAATTTTTAATGGCACGCGGCTGCCTGCTGGGACTCCGCGTGCCGTTAAAAATCCTGCCGACGCAGCAAGCTGCGGGGTCCGGGTCACAGGCCGGAGGGCCGGCCCGAGCGCAGCAAGACTCGCCCCCACCTTCCCCTAGAGCCCTGCCGCCGCCCGCGCAGCGCTCTGGGGGCTGGGGCTAGGCGCTCCCGCGGGGCAGCGTTTGGCTCCGTGGGGGAGGGAAAGACGCTCCCAGCTCATCCGGAGCCCTGCTGCCCCGGGCGCAGCGCTCTGAGGGGCAGTGCAGGGCTACGCGCACTGGGGCGGCGGCGGGGCTCCGGATGAGCGGGGAGCCTCATGGTAAGGGGGCCGGGGACGGGGGTTGGGTAAGGGGTGGGGGCAGTCAAGGGACAGGGAGCAGGGTGGGTGGGATCCTGGGGGGGTGGTTGGAGGGGGTCTCTGGAGGGAGCAGTCAGGGAGCAGGGGGGGTTGGATGGGGCATTGGAGTCCCGGGGTCTGTTTGGGGGGTAGATAGGGGTCAGGGCAGTCAGGGGACAGGGAGCAAGGAGGGTCCTGGGGGAGCAGTTAGGGTGTGGGGGGGTCTCTGGAGGGGGTGGTCAGGAGACAAGGAGCTGTCGGGGGTTGGATGAGTCGGGAATTCTGGGGGGTCCTGTCAGGAGGCAGGGGTGTGGAGAGGGGTTGGGGCAGGCAGGGAGCTGGGGGGGGTGTTGTATGGGTCCAGAGTTCTGGGGGTCCTGTCAGGGGGTGGGGAGCAGTTAGATAGGCATGGGAGTCCAGGGGGTCTTTCTGGGTGCAGGGGTGTGGATAAGGGTTGGGGCAGTCAGGGGACAGGTAGGGGGTAGGGTCCTAGGGGGGCAGTCAGGGGATAAGGGGCATGGGTCCCAGGAGGGGGTAGTCAGGACAAGGAGTGGGGGGGTTGGGTGTTCGGGGGGGGCAGTCACTCAGCCCTCTGCCCTGAGCCCCCACATACACACCGAGCCCTCTGCCCTGAGCCCTGCACGTCCACACACCCCCAGGCACCTGCCCTGAGCCCTGTACCACTCAGCCCTCTGACTCTTTCACCCCCCCATGACCCCAGCCCTGACTGGCACCCCCACACATACCCAGCCCCCCTACCCTGACACCTGCACCCCCCTCACATGCCCCCAGCCCTCTGCCCTGACTCTTGCACCCTGCACATCCCCAGCCCCCCCCCCACATCCCATGCACCCCACACATCCCCATCCCCATCCTGAGCACCAAATGGGAGCCCCTTGCACCACCACTCACATTCCCACTGCACTCCTCACACCAAATGGGAGCTGCCGAGGTGAGTACCCCGCACCCAAACCTGCTGCCTCAACCCTGAGCTCCCTCCTTCATTCTAGCTCTTGGTCAGACCCTTCACCCCCAGCCCTGTCCTCAGTCCACTCCCACTCTCAGCTCAGTGCAGAGAGAGCAAGAGAATGGGCCAGAACCAGGGAGAAGGTAGGTACCTACTGTATGTGGGCAGGGCTGGGACCCCAGACCAGCACTGGGCTGAATGGGTCCGGCAGCTGGGATCCCGGCTGGCAGGAGCCGGAGGATGGAAGCCCTGAGCCGCTCAGCCCACTGCTGGTCTGGGGTCCCGGCTGCTGGCCCTGCACAGCGTGCTGCTGGTCTGGGGTTCTGGCTGCCAGACCCTTCCCAGCTGGGGTCCCGGCCGCCGGCCTCACTCAGCCCACTGCCGGCCAAGGTGAACAGAACCCCAGAGCAGCAGCGGGCTGAGCTGGCCGATGGCGTAAGATCAACATTTTAATTTAATTTTAAATTAAGCTTCTTAAACATTTTGAAAACATTGTTTATTTTACAATACAACACTAGTTTAGTTATATAATATATAGACTTGTAGAGAGAGACTTCTAAAAAACATTAAAATGTATGACCGGCACGTGAAACCTTAAATTAGAGTGAATAAATGAAGACTCAGCACACCACTTCTGAAAGGTTGCTGACCCCTGCTCTTTATAAATGGTGAAGTGTCACCAGACAATTGAACATGCATATCTGGAAAATCACCATTTATTCTCTGCTCATATAAAGATAGGTGTTTATAATGGTTATAAATGGTCTTTTGAGCAAAGGAAATAACACTGCTTAAAATAATGGTGTACATTATTGAAAATAATAATTTAAAGCAAAGTTTTATAATTCCATTCCTATTCAAAGAAAGAAATAATTATATACACTTTGCTGTTCTCAACATTATTTTAAAATGTTATAATTTTAAGACAACCTTTATTAATAAATCATAGTAATGCTACAAATTGTTATAACTAGTAGCTTTAGGCAGTGGTGTAGGCAAAGAATCTGGGGGAAAATGGTGTCTGATGTTTCTTGTTTTTTAAGTATTTAAAAAAATACTTAAAACAGACAAACACAGATAATTCTATATTTGTTTCCTTAACAATACTGTAAAGTAATGTTTTCCTCATCTAAATTATATCTTCCAGCTGCATAACAATAATTTAAAATTATATCACACACATTCTATATAAAAATATGAGAAGGAGTCCCTAATAAATCTTTCTGGCTTTTCAAGTAATACATGTAAAATTAACTTTTGCTAATCTTGACTTGTTTTATTTGTACCCTTAAGTACATTTATCTGTCTGTCTCTCACTCACTCTCTGTATATATAGAATGACCATATGAAAGAAAGGGTTAGGCAACCTTAACTATAGGCATTGCTGCCAACTCTCTCTCTATATATATATATAACACACACACACACGGATTTCTATAGCCCCCATCACTGTAGTACCACAGTGCTTCCCAGGTGAATTTAAATCTGCACAAGGAGGACCCTAGAGGACTTCTGTGAGTTTTCTGCTCTTTTCGGGAGGCTGTGTTGGAGGAATAATTTTTATTTCCTTTTTTTTAAATCATCATCATCATTATTCCATTTATGGTGGAAATGCTGCGTCATAGAGGAGAGTTTTGCAGTATGCCTTGCAGGTATTCACTCTGGATTAGTTTGATCTCCTCTGGAAGCTCATTCCAAGGCAAAATCCCCTTATTCAGGAATGTTTTTCTCAAGCTCATACATTCTTCAAAGTGGCATTGTAGCAAAAGAGCACATTTCTCTTGGTGAATTACGGTGGAAGATGCATTTGCTGGTGTGGTTAGGTCCTGACTAACTGATGGCTCTGAATTAAAGGTCCGAGACTGAAATCCTAGCCTGTGATGTGGTGTACAAACCCCACACTGGGCAACAAGGGGCTGAAGGATTATTTTGGGTCCAGCCAGCCCCTTCCCACCACACCTGCAGCAAATGCTCCATGTGGTGAAGGAATTAAAAGACAGGGAAACAGACCTGGAAAAAAGCAGACTTGCAGCTCGCAGCTCCAGCTGTGCAGTGCAGAGAAGAGAGAAGGCTGAAATTCCTGACACAACAGGCTCAACGGGGTCCTGAGAAGACCCACCCCAGAACAATCAGAGAAGGAAGTATTCCCCTCT
Source organism: Gopherus flavomarginatus (assembly GCF_025201925.1). Taxonomy (NCBI): domain Eukaryota; kingdom Metazoa; phylum Chordata; order Testudines; family Testudinidae; genus Gopherus; species Gopherus flavomarginatus. The sequence continues at coordinate 331,446,707 of NC_066617.1, forward strand.
CCCCCCCATATGGACGCTGGTAATCCGCTCTTATTTTCTTGATTTGCACTCCCTCAGCAGGGAAAAGCCTTGGACTAAGTCATAGACAATGTGTGTGGGACATGTGGGGTTGAATGCCCTCCCCAGATTTCAGCGAGTGCCAAGCTGCTCTTGTAGGGCTTGCTCTGTTCAGCCTGCTCCTGGGGGAGGGCAGCTAGGGTTGCCAACATTCTAATGGCAGAAAATGGAACACCCGTGCCTGGCCCTGAGGCCCTGCCCCTGACTCACTCCTCTGATACCCCGCCTGCTGCTCACTCCATTCCCCCTCCCTCCATCACTCACTCTCTCCCACCCTCCCTCACTTGCTCACTTTCACTGGGCTGGGGAAGGGAGTGAGGGCTCCGTCTGGCGATGAGGGCTCTGGGGTGTGGCCAGGTTTGGGGTGCAGGAGGGTGCTCTGGGCTGGGGCCAAGGGCAGGGGCACTGAAACAATTTTTATAGTGAGGGTGCTGAGAGCCATTGAACCAAAATGTAAACCCTGTATATAATGGAAACCACCTCAAGCCAGGGGATGCTGCAGCACCCCAGCATCCCTAGTTCAAGCACCTATGGCCAAGGGGTTTGGAGTGTGGGAGAGGGCTCTGGGCTGGGGTAGGTAGTTGCAGTGTGGGAGGGGGTATGAGCTCTGGGCTAAGGCTGTGGACTCTCGGGTGAGGCAGAGGATTGGGGGTTTAGGGTGTAGGAGGGGGCTCTGGAGTGTGGGAGAGGGCTCAGGGCTGGGGCAGGGGGTTGAGGTGGGGGAGGAAGTTCATATGGCTCCCAGGAAGTGGCCAGCATGTCCCTCTGTCTCCTAGGCAGAGGGGTGGCCGTGGGGCTCTGCACACCGCTGCCACCCATAGGCGCCGCCACCACCCATAGGCACCATCCCTGCAGCTCCCATTGTCCGCGGTTCCCAGCCAATGGGAGCTTTGGAGCTGGCTCTCAGGCAGAGCCCCCCTGGCCACCTCTCCACCTGCCCCTCTGCTTAGGAGCCAAAGGGACATGTCGCCGCTTCCCTGGAGCTGTGCGGAACTGGGCACGGAGTCTGTTTGCCCTGCTGTGGCCAACTGGACTTTTAGCGGCCTGTCAGCTGTGCTGACCGGAGCTGCCAGGGTCCCTTTTTCAACTGGGCATTCCAGTCGAAAACTGGATGCCTGGTAACCCTAAGAGTGGCTCCGTAATTCTCCTGCTGTGCCTCCCACCTGTCACTTCGCGCTCGCTCAGACCCTCCCTCAGGCAGCTGGGCCTGGGCGGGGAGCTGAAGGGGTATGATAAATGAAAGGGGGTGGGAGGTGAACCTCTCTTTTATGGACACTGAGCCAGCCAGTTAGCTATAAAATCCCTCTTAGTAGCTGTTCTCTACTTGCTTTACCTGTAAAGGGTTAAAAAGTCTCCCTGCGATGCATAGGTGCATAGGAAGGGAGTGGGCACCTGACCAAAAGAGCCATTGGAAAGGCTAGAACTTTTTAAAATTGGGAAAAAACATCCCCTTTGTCTGTCTGTCTGTTCTCTGGGAAGAGTGAACAGGGCAGCAACTATGCCGTAAAAAGCTTTGGGCCAGGTATGAAAAATCATCAGAATCATACCTAGAAACTACTCATATGAAATGTAAGTAGATATGTAAGTAGATCAGGCAATGTCTAGGAAGATGCAATTAAGTTTCTCTCTTTTTATTTCTTTATGGCTTGTGGATTCCTCTGTGCTAACTCCAAATGCTTTTGTTTTGCTTGTAGCCTTTAAGATGGACCTCAAGAAGGTTATTCTTGATGCTTAATTCTTGTAAGTGTTTTTTTTTAATCTAGCAATAGCCTGAGTGTCCAAATGTATTTTCTTTCTTTTTGTTTTTAATAAAATTTATGTTTTTTAAGAACTGGATTGGATTTTGTGTCCCAAGAGATTTGTGCATGTTATTTAATTTGCTGATGGCAACAGCTGATTTCCTTTGTTTTTCTTTATCAGCTCTTCCCCTGAGGGGTGGTGGGAAGGGCTTGAGGATACTGTACAGGAAGGAATTCCCAAGTGCGCCTTCCTGGGTTCTTAAAAGGGTTTTGCACTTGGGTGGTGGCAGCATCTCCCCAGCCAAGGTCAGAGAAAAGCTGTAACCTTGGGAGTTTAATACAGTCCTTGAGTGGCCAGTATTAATGTTTAAAATCCTTGCGGGCCCCCACCTTCTGCATTCAAAGTGCCAGAGTGGAGAATCAGCCTTGACAGGGTGCGATAGAGCTGCTTCTCACACCAGCGGACTCTACGCAGGGTCACTGTTTGCAAGAGATCCCAGCTGAGGAGGTGGTGGAGGCCTGATCCTCGCCCAGGCCCGGTTGACAGGGACAGCGGCCAAGCGAGCTGGACACCTACTGGAGTGTCTGGCCCACTCGGCCCCTGTCCCTGGCAGCTGGGCCTAGATGGAGAATGGAGGGGCTGCCTCCCTAGCCAGGCTGTCTTGCAGACAAGAGCTGCACTGCACAGAGGCAGTGACCCTGAGCTGAGTCAGCTGGCATGAGAAGCAGCTACACTCCACCCAGGCCTGGCTACTAGGGAGAGTGGTCAAGCGAGCTGGAAGTGCTGGGGCAGGAGGTGCAGCAGGAGAAGTACATGGCTGCCCCCCATCCCTCCCCCACACAGGTAATGCTGGTGGGGTGGGGACAGCATGGTGGCCCCAGGCCAGGCCCAGGGTGGGGGTAGCTAGGGTAGGCACCAGAAACATGGTCCTTCTGCTCAGCCAGAGGTATGGGCATTGCCCATGTCCGTCCCCCTGCTGAGGTGTCTGTGAGAGTGCAGGAGCTCAGGGGAGACACTGCTGCTGTGAATCAGGCCAGAGCTGGCTGGCCTGGCCCAGAAGCACATGCTCCCCACTCCTGTGGCCCCAGCCTCCCAGGGACTCCCTGACTGCCCTGGCTCAGGGAGGTGGGAATGGAAGGTTTCTCCCACAGGCGACATGTGGAGGGGTCACATGGACCTCCCATTACATTGTGCCCACCCATCCCAATTCAGTATCATCAGGCACAAGTTGTCTATGGACTAAGCTGACCCAGGGTTGGGAGAGATAGGAAGTGGTCCAGAGAGAGCAGTCTTGAGCAGCTTTGGTTGCCAGACTACTGGTAGCCCAAAGGGCCCTGGGTTGGAGCCTGGTGGAGTTGAAGGATTCGGACTCCCCTACCAACAACCTGCCTGTCGGCCACGGGTTGTGGCCTTAGCCACTAGGCCACACTTTCCAACCAAACCCTGAGTGAGGACCATTACATAGCCCCATTGAACTCAAAGGGTGTTTTTTGCCCCAAGGCTTGACACTGGCAATGTAAGTAAATTAGAAGCCAGTGGAAGGACTGAGTCACAGCCCATCATCATGGCAACCCATGCCACTTAGGAGGCAGGCAGGTGTATTCTGTACAAGTTAGATCCCCTGGATTGCGTTCATATTCAGACCCAGACACAGTGAGTTATAGTAATCTACTCTGGACATGATGAACAGATGCATCACTGTGACCAGATACTCACCAGAGAGCTAGGGGTGGCATTTCCTAGCAAATGGAAATGGAGAGAGCTATTCACAGAAGAGAGATTTCTCAAGCTTCCATGTAGTATAAAGAAAAAACAAAGAATTTTTGGACATTTCTACATCAGAGATTTCTGATAAAAATTAGTGTAAATTAATTACACCATTTAGTTTATTAAAGACTTTCTGGGACACAGTAATACCATAGTACAAAATATATTGGAAGGACAGAACAGGTCATGCTGGTTGGGGAGTGGCACTATATGTGAAATAAAGTAAAGAATCAAATAAAGTAAAAATCTTAAATGAACCAAATTGTACCATAGAATCTCTATGGATACTAATTCCATGCTTGAATAATAAGAATATATCAGTAGGGATATACTACCGACCACCTGACCAAGATGGTGATAGTAACTGCTCAGGAAAATTAGAGAGGCTATTAAAATAAAAAAACTCAATAATAATGCGGGATTTCAACTATCCCCATATTGACTGGCTACATATCACCTCAGGAAGGGAGGCAGAGATAAAGTTTCTTGACACCTTAAATGACTGCTTCTTGGAGCAGCTAGTCCTGGAACCCACAAGAGGAGAGGCAATTCTTGATTTAGTTCTAAGTGGAGCACAGGATCAGGTTCAAGAAGAGAATATAGCTGGACCACTTGGTAATAGTGACCGTAATATAATTAAATTTAACATCCCTGTGGTGGGGAAAAAACCACAGCAGCCCAGCACTGTAGCATTTAATTTCAGAAAGGGAACTACACAAAAATGAGGTTAGTTAAACAGAAATTAAAAGGTACAGCACCAAAAGTAAAATCCCTGCAAGCTGCGTGGAAACTTTTTAAAGACACCATAACAGAGATTCAACTTAAATGTGTACCCCAAATTAAAAACCATAATAAGAGAACCAAAAAAGAGCCACCATGGCTAAACAACAAAGTAAAAGAAGCTGTGAGAGGCAAAAAGGCATCCTTTAAAAAGTGGAAGTTAAATCCTAATGAAGAAAATAGAAAGGAGCATAAACTCTGGCAAATGAAGTGTAAAAATATAATTAGGAAGGCCAAAAAAAATTTGAAGAACCGCTAGCCAAAGGCTCAAAAAGTAATAGCAAAAAATGTTTTAAGTACATCGGAAGCAGGAAGCCTGCTAAACAAGCAGTGGGGCCACTGGAAGATCAAGATGATAAAGGAGCACTCAAGGACGATAAAGCCATTGCAGAGAAACTAAATGAATTCTTTGCATCAGTCTTCGCAGTTGAGGATATGAGTGGGATTCCCAAACCTGAGCCACTGTTTTTAGGTGACAAATCTGAGGAACTGTCCCAGATTGAGGTGTCATTAGAGGAGGTTTTGGAACAAAAAACTAAAATTGATAAACTAAACAGTAATAAGTCACCAGGACCAGATGGTATTCATCCAAGAGCTCTGAAGAAACTCAAATGTGAACTTGCAAGACTGCAAACTGTCATCCATAACGTATCATTTAAATAAACTTCTGTACCAAATGACTGGAGGATAGCTAATGTGACGTCACATTTTAAAAAGGGCTCTAAAGAAGACCCTGGCAATTACAGGCCAGTAAGCCTGACTTCAGTACCAGGCAAACTGGTTGAAACTATAGTAAAGAACAAAATTGTCAGACACATAGATGAACATAATTTGTTGCGAAATAGTCAACATTGTTTTTGTAAAGGGAAATCATGCCTCACCAATTTACTAGAATTCTTTGAGGGGGTCAATAAGCATGTAGACAAGGAGGATGCGGTGGATATAGTGTATTTAGATTTTCAGAAAGCCTTTGACAAGGTCTCTTACCAAAGGCTCTTAAGCAAAGTAAGCAGTCATGGGATAAGAGGGAAGGTTCTTTCATGGATTGGTAACTGGTTAAAATAAATGGTAGGAATAAATGGTCAGTTTTCAGAATGGAGAGAGGTAAATAGTGGTGTTCCCCAGGGGTCTGTACTGGGCCCAGTCCTATTTAACATATTCATAAATGATCTGGAAAAAGGAGTAAACAGTGAGGTGGCAAAATTTGCAGATGATACAAAACTACTCAAGATAGTTCAGTCCCAAGCAGATTGTGAAGAGCTACAAAAGGATCTCTCAGAACTGGGTGACTGGGCAACAAATTGGCAGATGAAATTCAATGTTGATAAATGCAAAGTAATGCACACTGGAAAACATAATCCCAACTATACATATAAAATGATGGGGTCTAAATGAGCTGTTACCACTCAAGAAAAAGATCTTGGAGTTAGGGCCGCGCAGGGTGGGGGGCAAGTGGAGCAGGGTCCTTCTCTTGCTCCGGGGGCCCTGGAAAACTCTTGTGGGGTCCAGGCCTCCGGAGCTTCTTCAGTGGCGGGGGTCATTCCGCTCCGGGGCGGAAGGAGCCCCCGCCGCCGAATTACTGCTGAAGCAGGACCTGCCGCCAAAGTGCCAGGTCTTCGGCGGCAATTTGGCAGCGGGAGGCCGTCGCCACAGGTCTTCGGAGCACTTTGGCAGTGGGTCCCGGAGCAGAAGGACACCCCGCTGCCGAATTACCACCGAAGCGGGGGCCCCCCACTGCCGAAGACCCCAGGCCCCGTGAATCCTCTGGGCGGCCCTGCTTGGATTCACTGTGGATAGTTCTCTGAAAACATCCACTCAATGTGTAGTGGCAGTCAAAAGGGCGAACAGAATGCTGGGAATCATTAAGAAAGGGATGGATAATAAGATGGAAAATATCATATTGCCGCTATATAAATCTATGGTACACCCATATCTTGAATACTGCGTGCAGATGTGGTCGCCCCATCTCAAAAAAGATATATTGGAACTGGAAAAGGTTCAGAAAAGGGCAACAAAAATGATTAAGGGTATGGAATGGCTGCTGTATGAGGAGAGATTAAAAAGATGGACTTTTCAGCTAGGAAAAGAGATGACTAAGGGGAGATATGATAGAGGTCTATAAAATCATGACTGGTGTGGAGAAAGTAAATAAAGAAGTGTTATTTAGTCCTCATAACACAAGAACTAGGGGACACCAAATTAATTTAATAGGCAGCAGGTTTAAATCAAACAAGAGGAAGTATTTTTTCACACAACGCACAGTCAACCTGTGGAACTTCTTGCCAGGGGATATTGTGAAGGCCAAGACTATAATAGGGTTCAAAGAAGAACTAGAAAATTCATGGAGGATAGGTCTATCAATGGCTGTTAGCCAGGATGGGTAGGGATGGTGTCCCTAGCCTCTGTTAGCCAGAAGCTAGGAGTGGGCAACAGGGGATGGATCACTTGGTGATTAACTGTTCTGTTCATTCCCTCTGGGACACCTGGCATTGGCCACTGTTGGAAGACAGGATACTTTGGTCTGACCCAGTATGGCCATTTTTATGTTCTCTCTAGTTTCAGTTTTAGGCACAGAGTATGAGTGACACAGAATTGATGTTTTAGCACAAGTATCATTCTGAAATTATACTAGTAAGAAAAATAACAACAAAAGAAATCTAAGACATGCTCAACTACCAGAAAATATTTGTGGTGCACAAGTGCATTAGGTCAGCATTGCCATTTCATACTCCCTACATTCAGGATTTATAACACAGCTAATTCAACAGGGACCCAGGAACTGGTGATCCAGTTTGTGGGGAGGTCTATTCATACGATGATGTTCTGCTGAGAGCCACATCCTATCATCCACTGAATAAGGGGTCCTAGTTGACAACGCAAGTCTGCCTGCCTTATCTAGATTTTCTTGGAGATAATTGCATAATGCTGCCACTTCAGGCTTTGACGTAGCGTATAGTCACCCAAATAGAACCTGCACTGTGCAATCATAAGCTCAGTGTGAGGGGAGGATATCTGCATTTTTCTTTTCAAACACATCAGCCAATTCTTGATGTTTACAGGGGAGTACGGCCATGGGGCATTGAGAGTGTACCCATCTGGGTGACCACTCTTGCCTGAGATTTCTTTGTGTTGGAGGTTGGATCAATAGCAGCTTGTCCCTGGCAGTGTTGCTGTCAAAATTTGAAGAGAAACGGATTTCCTGTCTTCACCAGCAGTGGAGGGGATCCTGGAGGGCCATCCAGGAGATCCCAACCATCAGTGGGAAGTGTGGAGAGTATCACTCCAAATTGCAGTATTTCCCTATGCTCCAACACAGACTTCCACAGGGACAGTCCTGAGTCACAGGTCCTGAGGATAGGGATGAGCCACCAATAGCCTCAATCAGATCGAGGCGGCTTTTAGGCTGTAAGGTCATTTGCAAGGCACAGACTGCCACTACATCTATGAAATTGTTGGCTGCCTCAAATCGATGAGAGACTGCTGTATTGGGATCTGTTGGGCCTGTCTGGCGATATGCCACTGAATCAATACTTGCAGGTAGGAGGACTTCCTAGGAAGTTGGGTGCATGTACCAGATAAAGTTGAGGTTTGAAGCTCAGACTTCTTTTAACTTGATGCCCAGGCCATTCCTCCTTACCATACCTGTACTCTATGTGCTATGCCACATAGTACTTTTAATCTAAAAGGATCACAACCTAAGTGCATTGACTTTGCCTGCATTTGAAATGTAACACAGGCTATGGGCTCAGTCCTACAGACCTCTTTGATGTGACTTGATGTGGATATGGTCCTTTGTTGTTAACTAGTGCTAGCAACACTACTCAATAGTTTAGACGAGAAATGAAAGTGAAGGATAACTTATTCAACTGAAACCACTGGGAAAATACTCTAGCACATAATATAAATACCTTGTTTAAAATGTTTCCAGGATACTATGAGCCCTTTATTATTATTGCAAAAGTGCCATGGGTTGTTACCATGTATAGACAAACCAGAGACTTGAACCACACCTTTCTTCTCTACACACTATTACCCATTAAGGTTCCAATCCTTCTCTACACACTATTACCCATTAAGGTTCCAATCCTTCAAAGATTTATGTACATGCTTAACTTTATGCACTGTGAGTAGTCCTGTTTAAGTCACTGCCTTAGGTGTCCTGCATAAGTCTTTGCAGAGTTGGGGCCTAAATGACTACACAAGTTGCAAAACAACAATGAATTGGCCACCCTGTACTTATCAACTACCAAGAAATGCCTATTTATTCAGAACACAACCACCTTAATTTTGGCCCATAGGTTGTTTTTCACCTGTTTATTTCTAAAGAATTATTTTTGCTATTTTAATATTCATATCTAAGTATTTTAAGAATTACTTTTAAGTAGAAAGTATTTGTCAGTAAAAGAGGCACTGTCAACTTAAAAATCATATTTAAAAATATTTTTCCTTTAGTGTTACTAATACCATCAAAATCTCAGAATGAATTTTGTTTCAAATTGCATTTCTTTCTCAGTTTTTCTTCATATGATAATTCCTATGCAGCCTAAAGGAACTTGTTTTTAAATATTGGTACTTGCTTATCACATGTACCACCAGCATGTTATGTTTTTCCCATTTGCTGTACAGGAATAGTGTATGAAGAGAACTGGCTTCAATCTCTGTGTAGAGATGTCAATGTAAGTATATGCTGTGAGAGAAATAGCCTACATGGGACTACAGACCTTATATAAATTTTAATTATTTTTATTTTAAATGGTTTCTATCTTGATAAGTTTTAAAGTAACTTTTCTCTGTCAAGATGAAAACTTCCAAAGAAATGCTGCTTGATTTATGGTCTAGTTCCTAAATATAAAGATTACCATAAATTGTCTTATTTACAAGAAGAATGGTGACATATGGGCATAAGATGTTCACATTTATTTTTAACGTTGTTGATGGATAAATGTGGAGTGGCTAGTGGTTGTTAGGACCTTTTCAATCAATTATTTTTATAGAATTTTGGGTTGAACTTTCTATAAACTGATGACATAATGTCATTTCAAGACCTTTTCACCCAGACAAGGTCATGTCAGTTTCCTCAAAAGATGTCTCTCATCTGTATTGTTGATATTTTTATTTATTTTATTTATTTATTTCGGGAGAGGGAGGATTATATACTTAATCTCTGTGATATTCAAATGCTATTTTTTTTTAATTGCTGACTTAGGTGGGACTTTTCTCAAAATTGGCTCTAGGTAAGGATGATACAACTCAAACCTGATTGGATCAAGTTGCAAAGCTCCAGAGTAGGCCTCTGATCTGATTTTCCCAAAGGCTGTAGTGGGAAGCACTGCAAGACAGAGGGCTAGTCTACACTAGAAGCGCTACATCAGTGCAGCTGTACCAATGCAGCTGTAGCATGTCCAGTGAAGACTCTCTATGCCAATGGGAGAGCTCTCTCCCATCGGCATCATTACTCCCCCTCTGCGAGAAGCAGAAGCTATGTCACTGGAAGAGCATCTCCCACCAACATAGCACCAGTGTGGACAGCACTTAAATAACTGTAACTTGCATCGCTCAGGAGGGTGGCTTTTTCACACCCCTGAGCGACATAAGTTTTATCAAATTAAATGATAATGTAGACTTGTCCAGAGTGAGTGGAGACTGCAAACCATAAGAATCCAAGGTAAGACTGAGAAGCCTCACCTTTTGGGTCAATAAGCCACCAGATGGAGGACTGACATTACTGAAACCTGAAGGCCAGCCATCTTGGGGAGAGAAAGTCAAGACATCAACATGCAGCTTTTGCCAGGCTTTGACCAGTGTCCTTGGACCTGAAGACGTCATGCTAGCTAGAAGCACTGTGCCAGCAACATCCCTATCTGGCTCCTTGACTGCAGTTCCAGCTCCTGTTTCAGGAGAGTCCAGAAGATTATAGGAGTTTGTGTATCCCCTGCTATCTTGTTTTTCCTTCTACTATTATTGTCTTTTGTTTTTGCTAATTGGGAGACATCCTAGCCTTTTAATTCCCCGATTTTAGAGTGCAAAACTGGCTGATGCAGGCACATGTATGAACACCCATAAAGGCCTCACATGTAATGCACAAGAAAGAAAGTTCCCCAGGTTCAAACAGCCCTAAAAATACACTCATAAAGATATTCATTAACATGTGTTCTGTATTTATGTTTAAAAGTCTTTTAAAAATTAAACTGTCAAAGGTAAATTTTGGGACATAACAGTTGTCAAACTTCTGCTTAGCAAAATGTTCTGCTGAAGACTATTATAATATGTCTATTAGGGGGGAAGGAAAGGGTTAGCCACCACACTAGAACTGAAATCTAAGGAGGAAGCGTTATAATTGACTTTGAGGCTGTGATCTCAACATTAGGTAATAATTTGGTTTCAGTATGAAAATGTTAGCCAGTTATTGTAAGGGGACTTTTGGGTTCATTATTTTATTCCCTGTCAGGCCATATTGCCATCTTGGAATGCCCATGTTGTTTGGCATCCATCTTGGCTCCCCGTCTTTATCAAAGCTTTGGCACCCTTTTTCAACTTTGGTGCCTTTTCCATGCAGTGGTGGGAATAGGTAGAATCATGTGACTGGCTAATCTGCTCGGCAATGGGGGATTATTTAAGCCCACCTCTCCAGTCACTTGGGGCTGTCCACCCTAAAGGCAGCAGTGGAAGCCATGTGTATTGGAGGCACCTGTAGAAGCTGGTAGATGTAGATGTGGCTTAGCGGCAGTCAGAGCCCGAGCAGGGGTAGCTAGTATCTAGGTAAGGTTACGTCCAGATATCTGCACCATCTTCATAACATATGTGTTATATTGGGGAGGGTATCTCACTTTACGCATAGGATAGCAGCCCATTGGGTATCAACCCTCCCTCATACTTGCACCCAGGACAATGCAGGGAAGAAGACCAAGAAGGAAGATCACTTACCTGAAAAGGTCCATTGAGCTCCTAAGTCCAGGATCTGGTTCTTCACCTATGTAACCAGTGCTTTGTCCTGCCGGTGAGGCATGTCATGCCTATCAAAAAGAGATGGTACAGTGTTGAACTTATGATATCTTAACCTTACCTAATGTAATATTCTTGGGTTAGGGTTTCAAGCTCTGGTTGGAAAGTTAACAGCCGAGGAGTTATTTTATGTTTATCTTTCTAAATTGGGGTTCCTGTGTTCTACCTTGTTTGATTTTACCCTGTTAATAATGTAATCTGTTTTGCACCTTAATATTTGATGGGTCCTCTGTTGGGGTTAGAAGCACCTGATGATAGATGCAGGGATACGGGGGTGTAAACCTTTGTAAGCCCTTAGCCAGGCTTAACAGTTATGCATTATAGATTTGATTGACTTGAGTGGAATTCATCCAATAACCTACTAATTTGATTATGTGATTCCAGTTCAGAACTGAGACTAACTTGATTTGACCTTGATTTGATTTTGATTTGGTAACAGTATTGCTTTATTCTTAGATTAGTATTAATAGTAGCTGGTGATCTGTTGTCTTGATTTTATATTATTTGTTACAAGTTTTAATAAATTAATAAAACTGATATTGCAGGTCAGATTTTTAAAGATATTCAGGTGCCTAGTAGGATTTTCAAAAGCACCTAGTCATTTTACTTCCATTCAATGGGAGTTGGGTGCCTAGGTGCTTTTGTAACGGATCTGCATCTTAGGCATCTAAATATCTTTAAAAATCTGACTCTGAATTAGAGTGACCATAAGAACATAAGAATGGCTCTACTGGGTCAGATCAAAGGTCCATCTAGCCCAGTATCCTGTCTTCCAACAGTGGCCAGTGCCAGGTGCCCCAGAGGGAATGAACAGAACAGGTAATCATCAAGTGATCCATTCCCTGTCACTCATTCCAAGCTTCTGGCAAATAGAGGCTAGGGACACCATCCCTGCCCATCCTGGCTAACAGCCATTGATAGACCTATCCTCTATGAATTTATCTAGTTTTTTTGTGAACCCTGTTATAGTCTTGGCCTTCACAACATCCTCTGGCAATGAATTCCATGGGTTGACTGTGCATTGTGTGAATACTTCCTTTTATTTGTTTTAAACCTGGTGCCTATTAATTTCATTTGGTGACCCCTACTTCTTGTGTTATAAGAAGTAGTAAACAACACTTCCTTATCTACTTATCTACATCAGTCATGATTTATAAACCTCAATCATATCTCCCCTTAGTTGTCTCTTTTCCAAGCTGAAAAGTCCCAGTCTTATTTGTCTCTCCTCATATGGAAGCCGTTCCATACCCCTAATCATTTTTGTTGCCCTTTTCTGAACCTTTTCCAATTCCAATATTTTTTTTTGAGATGGGGCAACCACATCTGCACACAGTATTCAAGATGTGGGCATACCATGGATTTATATAGAGGCAACATATGTCTTGTTTTGGCCAGGACAGTCCCCTTTTTAAATCCCAGGCCCCAATGCCCTGGGCAAAACTGAGCATTTGTTTCCTGGCATGAGTTGCACCTTGTTAAGGGGATTTGGAAGAATGTTTTGGGAAGCCAGTGGTGACACGAGGAGTTGGGCGACAGGACTCAGGCAGTCGGCTCCAGTCCTGGGTGGCATAGAGCTTAGGCAAATGGAACACAAGGTGGCTCAAGACAGCCCCATGCCAGGTGTGTGTGTGTGGGAAACTCAATGATGCCAGGTGGCTTAGGTCAGTCCTGTGCGGTGTCACGATTTTACTTTGGTAAATATGGTCAACCTACCTTGAGTCCCATTTCTTTCAATGAGCAACGTGGATCCAGAACTTTTGAGGACCTGGTGGATATCAGCCAGTCAGCCTAAAAGCCTGATCAGCTCCCCCTAAGTAGCCCTGGGGTGTCAAACCACATTGTTTCATTATAACACTGATAACAAAACCCCTTAAATGTCTTTTTTTTCTGTTTAGTGAGACAAGGTGGGTGATATCTTATATCAGACCAATTTCTGTTGTTGAGAGAGCCAAGCTTTCGAGCTTACTCAGAGTTCTTCTTTTTCTGTTTGCATTTATTCTTATCTGCCCCCAAATCTTTGTCTTCTCACCCCTGACAAATAGCCAGGCTGCACTTCTATTAAACAAAACAAGATAGTAGTGGATTTCTTAAGAGGAAGGATGGTCTTATTGTGAAAGGGATTAAGAAGTGCTTGGTTCAAGTCCCTGCTCTCCACAGTCTTCCTGTTTGACTTTGGTCAAATCACTTAATCACTCTATGCCTCAGTTCTTCATCTGTAAAATTAGGACAATACTACTTCCCTTCTCTGACTTTTCATCTGTTTTGACTATTTAGATTGTAAATTCTTTACTAAGGGGCAATTCTTGCCCTATTTGTTTGTACAGTACCTAGCACAATGTGGCCCTGATGTTGGTATGGGTCACTAGGCAGTATTATAATAAAATATATAATAAAACTTTAAACTGCCCTACATCAGTTCCTCTGAATAGATACAACCCACATACAGGAAGGCTTTCCATACCCTCCCCAACTCTCAGCAGTATTTGCTTTTTCCCAAATATACTGCATTTGAAGCCCTCATTGCCACACAGCAGCCTGTGAGAGGGCGCCCAGACTACATGAATGAATACATTTTCATCTCTCATCTCTTGTTCTTTGATATAAAGTAGTGAGAAAAGGTTTGAACTGAATGTAACAGGAGTTAAATTAAGCTGTTATGGTGAATGTCTGAATGCTGGCACAATGCCTAATGCTCTTGAGAGGATTGGAGTTCTCACATAGTGAATCTATGTTGGATCTAGGCCTAATGCTCTTAAGACATTGAGAAGTAGCAGTGGATTTTTGGACATGTGGATCTGTAGGTTTATTTAGTATTTTTACTCTTTATATTTGACTTTGTAATACAATTTTTGAGGGAAACAAAGTTTCTGCCTGACAAATTCTCAAGAATCACAGAAAGAACTCCTAGAGAAACACTGTCATGAAACATAGTTTTTGTCAGTATGATTTCACATTGTATTAATCATGCCTAACAAAACTGCATCATACATCGTAATATAACAAGATTCAATGCAGCACTGAAATGTACAGAAAAATTCAATTTTTACAGATTTCATAAATATTTTACTAGGTTTTACATTTGCTTTTACAGATTGTTAGCAGTGTGGGCATTGTGTCTACTAAAATGTCTCCCCCCCCATAAAATAAGATACACAATGACTGACTTCCATCAAAGGCACACTTAGCCCACATTGTACTGGCTCACCTGGCAGATTATAGACCACAGGGGACCCAGGTTTGAGTTCAGTTCCAACAATGTGCGGGATGCATATAGAGCAAGTTAGTCATATCACTTCACTAGCTGTAATCTTGTCAGCTTTCTGAAGCTAAGCATGGTCATGCTGGGTTAAATACTTGGCTAGCTGCCCTTAAAGGAAAATCCAGGTGCTAAAGGATGTTGTGATTTATGCCACTTTTTACAGGAATAGTGCTAACCCCATTCTGCTGATGAAATCCCAGTTTTGGTAACTAAATTATTACCATTTCTATAGGACATGGTAAGGTTCACTTCTTCACTGTGTGATGTTAAATAGGAACTACATTTCTGTGTCAGGTAACGTGTTTCCTATATATTTAGGGATAAATTCTACCAGTGCATATGCAAATATGTAAGGATACTAGCCTAAATGGGTGCCATGTGTGGATACAGATGGAACCCTATAACACCATGTTAAAGTATGGTAGCAGCTGTGTACTGCTATTGTGGTAGAATACAGACCACAGGGGTTTAGTCTGAGGGAAAACAGATGACTGTTCCAAAATTAGGTATTCTTACTAAAGAAAAACAAAAAGTGCTCTGCAGGATGCTGAGCTGGCCCTATTTGTCTGTACCATAATCATATGCTTAACATTATGGGCACATGGAACCCAAATCTCTTGCCTCAGCCATGCCTCACAGTGTTTCTGGGTATATGCCACCATACATGAAGTGAGATGGGAGGCAGGGAATTTTTAATGTGTATTTGTGACAATGCTCCATTTGGGAAGTTGCTCTGTGGTAGTCTACAGCAGCAGTTCTCAAACTTAATTGCACCGCGACCCCCTTCTGACAACAAAAATTATTACACAACCCCAGGAAGGGGGACCAAAGCCCGAGCCCACCCAAGCCCTCCTGCCCTAGGCGAGGCTGGGAGGCCCAATGCTGAAGCACAAGGGCTTCTGCTCTGGGTGGGGGGCATGTAACCTTAGCCTTGGGCGGTGGGGCTCAGGCTTCAGCTTTGGTACCAGGCGATGGGGCTTGGCTTGGGCCCTGGACCCCAACAAAGTCTAACACCAGCCTTAGTGACCCCATTAAAATGGGATCCTGACCCACTTTGGGGTCCTGACCCACAGCTTGAGCACCCCTGGTCTACAGAGATGGGAGTATTATGTATCTTAGTCTGTGGGATTGGAATGGGAGGAGGAATTGTGTAGTGCAACGTACACCCTCTCTTTCTTTGAGGGTAGGCATGGGATTTTGTGGTATGTGTTAGTCTGTGAGGATGGAGGGATTTTGCTGTGTGTTCTACAGTCTCTGGGGATTAGAGAAAATTTTGCTGTGTGAGTTATGTCTATCTCTCTGAGGATGGGAGAAGCATTTTGCAATGTGTTTTACAAACTCTGAGGATGAAGGAGATATCATAGTATGTGCTACTGTCCAGGGGGATTTTGCTGTGTGTGTACAGTCTTGCCCATCTGTGGATAAGGGGTGCTGATGAGAAGGTGGGCACATTTTCAGGAGTGCTCCATACCCCTCAGATTGTGTCCCTCTAAGGACCAGGATTGCACATTCTGATAGATGTCCCATACCCTTCAGAAATAGGACTTTGGCACTAAATACTAGTGGAAGGTTGGGTACATTCTGAGATGGGAGTGCTCAGGTGAGTAAAGTTACTCGTATACATAAGTGGATTCAGGACATGAAATTGAAACTGTTTTAGTGTCAGTAATGAATGATATCTTCCTGTCAATGGATATAGGGCAAACATCAGTTTTCATCTTCTTGGTCCTCTCTGCATCATTCAACAGTGTTGACCATGAGATACTGCTGCTTCACTTGCGTGAGATGGCAAAGGTCCAAGGTAATGCACTAAAACAGTTTGAGTCCTTCCTGGAGAGATGCACCAACAAGAAGTGATGGACATGGCACTTCCACCACTAGAACCCTTGCTTGTGGAGTCCCACAAGTATCACTTCTCTCCACAGTCCTTTGCAACAACTACATGCAGTCACTAAGTGAACTGGTCAGAGTGGGTGGAATTGTATCCCTTTTTATAATAAGGACTCAAGTACCAGCAATATGCAGATAATGAACAGCTCTATCTATCCTTCACCATATATGATATGACCACACCACTAAGATGGCACAGTGCTTGGATGAGATCAGTTCATGGATGAAGAACAGTTTGCTGATGGTGAACTTGAGCAAGACAAAGGTGATTATGCTGGACAGAGGAAAGCATTTTGAAGAGTTCACAGCCATGGTGCAGTCTCCTTTGGTTGAAGATACACACCCAAAATTGGTCAATTCACTCTGGGAGTTTAGAGTACTCTTGGATTCGTCACTGATGCTAAAGTCTCACATAGTAACATCTGAGAAAAACACTTTCTGTCATCTCTGGTTGGCTATAAGACTCAGTCTCTTCCTGGTGGAGGATGACCAGGCCTCACGTGTTAAAGCTTTCATCACCTCTCTGCTGGACTACAGCAATGCAGTAGATCTCAGCATAAAGCCTTAAACACTGAGGAAGCTCCAACTAGTACAGAATACTGCAGTGCATCTCATCAGCAATACTGGGTATCATGATCATATCAGACTTGTTCTCTGCTCTCTAAACTGGCTTCCCATAGACTATCAAATCAAGATCAAGGTCTTGGTCCTTATCTTCAATACGCTCTGTGGCTTAGGCCTAGGATTTCTAAAAGATCATCTAAATCCTGGGATGAAGACCGTGGTCAACAACTCTGCTCTTCTGGCACGATGAAATTCTCTACAGTAATGGTAAAGTTCATCTGTGTGGGAGACAAAATTTTCTTTGAAGTCAATCTGAGACTATGAATTCAACTTCCACAGAAAATAAGGACCATCACAAATCTCACTCCTTTCTGCTCCAAGTATAAAGTGCATTTATTTGACTTGTCTTCTCTAATATAAATACATAGCAACATGTATAAGTATATTAATAACCCTATCAGAACAAGGCATTCATTGCACACACTTGGAAGAGGATAAGCGAATAAACATATGACAAATGGTAATCTTGTTGCTTAATGTACCACTGGAAGGTGCTCAAGTTATGGTGATGAGTGCAATATAAGAACCTATAAGGAATAGAAGTGTTTCCAGAACTGGGCCATAGGGTTATTATAAAATGGAATACACTTCCACCTACTCTTCATTTACAATACAACTAATTAATATAGGAATTAGTAAAATATTCTTTTTGTATGTAATAATATATGAAAGAGATAGACAATTATCTGTCTCCTAAAAAAGGAAATCTCATTTTCACAGGGGAATTATGCCAGACTAATTGCCCTACTCTGTCACATTGTCTAATGAATACAGAATTATAAAATTCCTTTAGCGACAACTGATAATATTTGTTTAGCTGTAACTGTGGTGTGTTAAAATTGTAGACTATCACTTTAAATTTCAGGGTTTTTTCCTGGTCCTTCTTGCAAGCAGCAGACACCACTGATTTAGTCTACTTAATGTATTCTCTCTACACATACACACATCATTTGAAAGCTTATTATGTTTACTTTAAGTTGAGGTATGATGTGGAGCTGTCAAGTGGTGCTGTTACCATAAAATGTGGATAAACAGACTCCCTCAACACATTAAAATGACCACTTTGAAATATCTGCATTTGTTCCTATTAGTTTAATAACTGTTTTATTTCAAAACATGAAATTAGATTTCTCTGTGATCTCACTGCAACAACATAAAGGGTAAAACAAAATCTAATAATAAATTTGTACAGGTATCACTGAAATGTAATGGTATCTTGTCTGCTAACTCCCTGAGTTTGCTAAAATCTGCCTTCTTGAAATCGATTTTCTTTATTGTGCTGTTTTTCCTCCTACCATTCCTTAGAATCATGAACTCATCTTTTCATGATCAATTTCACGTAAGCTGCTTTCCACTTTTAACTGCTCAATCTGTTCTTCCCTATTTGTCAAAATCAAATCTAAGGCAGCTTCTCCTCTAGTGGCTTTCTCCACCTTTTGTAATAAAAAATTGTCTCTAATGCATTCTAAGAACTTGTTGGATAATCTGTGCCGCACAATATTATTTTCCCAACATGTGTTTGGGTAGCTGAAGACCTCCATCGCCACCACATCCTGTGCTTTGGATGATTTTGTTAGTTATTTATAAAAAGCCCCATCCACCTCCTCTCCCTCATTAGGTGGTCTGTAGTAGACCCCTACCATGACATCATCCTTGTTTTTTACCCCTTTTATCCTTACCCAGAGACTTTCAACAAGGCCGTGTCCTATTTCCATCTCAACCTCAGTCCAAGTGTATACATTTTTGATGTTATAAGGAAACACCTCCTCCTCCCTTTTTTCCCTGCCTGTCTTTCCTGAGCAAGCTATATCCTATTATACCAATATTCCAGTCATTTGTATTATCCTACCAAATCTCTGTGATGCCAACTATGTCATAGTTGTGTTTATTAACTAGCCTTTCTAGTTCTTCCGGTGTATGCCCCATACTTATCACATTAATATACACACATCGAACATACTGATTTGATTTCCCCCCACTTATGTTCTCTCTCGTTTCTCCCTTATCGCTGCTATAATGGCTCATGCTCCACCCAGATTCTGACCTTTCTCCCAGGTCGCCATGTTTTTGACTTACTTGTGGGCTTTTGTCTCCTGCTCCCATTGAATCTAGTTCAAAGCCTCCTCACTAGGTTAGCCAGTCTGTATCCAAAGATGCTCTTTTCCTTCCTTGATATGTGGTTCCCATCTCGGCTCAGCAGTCCTTCCTGGAACAGCATCTCCTGGTCATGGGCAGCGCTTGGACTGCTGGTTGGGCGATGCTAGCCCTTAACTCCGCCCCTTCCATCCCCTGGTGCAGCCCAGAGCCCCCCACCATGGCTGCCGGCCCCTGCCCCAGGCTAGCCCCAGAGTGCCAGCTGGGCAAGTGGCGCAGCCCCAGCCCCGGATTGCTGGAAGGGTGGCTGGCATGGCCCCAGCCTCCCCAACCCCTGAGTGGCGGGTGGTGTGGTGTGGCCCCAGGCTTCCCAGCCCTGGAGTACCGGGTGGGCAGGTGGCGTGGCTCCATCCCTGAAGAGCCAGGAGGGCAGTTGGTGCAGCCCCAGCCCCCCCAGCACCGGAGTCCTCGGAGGGCGGGTGGTGTGGTCCCAGCCCCTGAGTGCTGTGTGGCATGGCATGGCCCCAGCCTCCACAGCCCCCGAGTGCTCAGAAAGTGGGTGGCATGGCCCCAGCCTCTCCAGCCCCGGATTGCCAGGTGGGCAGGTGTTGCTGCTCAAGCCCCAGAGTGCTGGGAGGGTGGGTGGCACACGCGGCCCCAATAGCCGCCCCAGCCCAAGCCGGGGCCACGGCACAAGAGAACTGGGAAAAGTGGGCCAGAGGAGGAAGCAGGAGGGAGTCTGGGGGCAAAGCATGGGCGGGACCACACCATGCCATTTGGGAAGGCACAGCCTTCCCTAGCCTATGATACCTGCTGTCCATGCCGATCTTCAAGGAAGCTGAATCCCTCCTGGTGACACCATCTGCACTGCCAGTCATTCACCTCCAGGGTGCATCTGTCTTTGCCTAGTCTCCTACCCTTGACTGCAAGGATTGAAGAGAACACTACCCACTCCCCTAGCTCCTTCACCATTACTCTGGAGCCAGGGAGACCTGTAGTCACTTCTGATCTGCTCAGTGTCATACCTCACAGAATTGTTAGTGCCTAACAGGAATGAGTAACATGGAGCAGTAGCCAGAGGGCCGGATCATCCCTGACAGTCCCTCCGTATCCTCTCAGATACAGGCCCATACCTCCCAGGACACCATGTCAGGCTGACAGATGGGTGCCTCTGTCCCCCTGATGACCAGTATTGGAGGGCTCTGTTTGACTTCTGCATTGCCCCAGCCTCTGTAGCTGCTTCTGGGAAGATGGTGGGCTGGAAAATGGCCCTGGCTGCGAGTGCCCAGCATTCCCTCAGGGGCAGAGTCTCTGGGCTGCAAGCACCCAGGGGCCAGCAGTGGGGTCTGAGTGAAGAGCCCTGGCTCTTTATTTATTATCCTGTTAACCTTTGCCTATTTGTTGCTCCCTGGCACTATTCTGTTTCATTGTGTGGTGGCGGGTGACTTGATCTCTGTGGGGCAGGCACAGACACCGGGCTGGAGGGCCGAGAGGGGAGTCACACACAAGCCTAGCACTGATGCTGAAAGAATTCCTGCACCAACCCCGCGCGTCCTTCTGCGCACTTGGTTAGTGGAACTGAGGGCAAAGTAAGGGCAGAGGCTTCACTTCTCCATTGCGCATGCTCCCTAGCTCGGCTCTGGCTGGCTCGGTAGCAGAGGGCTCGGTTTGAGTTCTGCGTTGGTTCTGAAGCGGCTTCCGGGAAGATGGCGGCTTGGAGAGTTGCACTGGCTGCGGGTGCCCGGCGTTCCCTGAGGGGCAGCGTCTCCGGGCTGCGGGCCCCCGGGAGCCAGCAGCGGTGTTCGGGTCTGTGGGCTGCAGCTGCCACCCTACTTGCAGGAGGCTCGTTGGCAGCGGGTTACAGCGGCTGGTGCGGACGGGCAGCGCCCGGTGGGTTCCTGACGGTGCTGGCTCAGGTAAGTGACCAGCTTCTCAGGGGCAGGGCTGTTACCCGCTCTAACTGCCGTGTCCACCGCGCGCGCCCTGAGCAGGGGCTGTTACCCGCTCTAACCCCCATTCCCACACACACATGCACCATTCCCTGGGGCAGGAGGCACTGGGCTGGGGTTGTTACCTGCTATAACACCCCATCCCCAACACACACACCTGGTAGCCCAGTGCAGGGCTATTACTGCTATAGCCCCCCGCCCCAACTCGGTAGCCTAAGCTAAACTGGGGCTGATACTTCTCTTCTTGTCAGTACCCAACAAAGCCCGCTGACCACAGGGCTTGCAGAGTGACACTATGTGACCCAGCGCAGTACACAGCTTATGTCAGGAAAGTCTGGCAGGTAAAGAAAGGTGCATAGACAATAATTACACTGTATCTGACCCAAAGAAGAGTAAGTGAGAGTGGAAGCTGGTGACATCTCTGCTTAGGTAGGTGTAG
This sequence comes from Gopherus flavomarginatus, assembly GCF_025201925.1. Classification (NCBI taxonomy): domain Eukaryota; kingdom Metazoa; phylum Chordata; order Testudines; family Testudinidae; genus Gopherus; species Gopherus flavomarginatus. The sequence continues at coordinate 331,468,308 of NC_066617.1, forward strand.
TATGAAATCATCTGATAGCAAACTGTAATGATCATACTTTATCTGTCCCAAAACTGTAGCTAGAGCCCTCCTGGAAGAGCCTCCATTGCTTAGTTCATCTGAGGTCAAGCAGGTGAGGTAATGCATGTGTCTGGTCTCCTTGACATCAGGCAGCAACCAAGATCAACAGTATTTCACTTAAAACAATCCTGGCCTTATTTAGATTAATGAGGATTTCCCTCTTAGTGCTGAGTGCCTTTCCCCATTCACTGTAATCCATAATCACACAATAATGTAGAAAACTTAGTTGCAGTTGACACAAGTAAGCATTCAGTTAGTCAGCTTTGCCTGTAATTGTTCATTTACAAAATTTGTCATCTGCTTCACAATCTAATGTTGTCACTTCAGCTGGCATGGATGAGTATTTCACAAACAGAATGTTTTTTGTGCCTTGTGTTCTGTCTGAATTGCATGGCTCACCACCCAGTACAAATATTTTCCGGGCGGGTCTATGTATTACTTGTGTTATGAATATTAGAATGTACTTGCCTATTAAGCATCAGTATGGAGATAAAGGGTTACTGTCAGGAATACAGTGAGGTGGCCAAGTTTGCAGCTGATACAAAATTACTCAAGATAGTTAAGTCCAAAGCTGACTGCAAAGAGTTACAAAGGGATCTCACAAAACTGGGTTGATAAGTGCAAAGTAATGCACATTGGAAAACATAATCCCAACTATACATATGAAATGATGTGGTCCACATTAGTTATCACTCACGTCATCGTGGATAATTCTCTGAAAACATCTACTCAGTGTACAGCGGCAGTCAAAGCTAACAAAGTTAGGCATCATTAGGGGAGAGATGATAAAATATAGTGTCACTATATAAATCAATGGTACATCCACAACTTGAACACTGCAGGCAGTTTTGGTTGTTCCCATCTCCAAAAAGATAATTAGAGTTGGAAAAAGTACAGAGAAGGGTAACAACAATGATCAGAGATATGGAACAGCTTCCATGTGAGGAGAGATTAAAATTAAAAAGATGGGGACTGTTCATTTTAGAAAGGAGTTGACAAGGGGTGGGAGATATGATAGAGGCCTGTAAAATAATGAAAGGTGTGGAGAAAGTGAATAAAGATGTTACTTATTCTTTCACATAACACACAAACCAGGGGTCACCCAATGAAATTAATAGGATTTAAACAAACAAAATGAAATACCACTTCATACAACACTCAGTCAACCTGTAGAACTCATTGTCAGGGGATGTTATGAAAGCCAAAAGTATAACTGGGTTCAGAAAAGAATTAGATAAGTTCATGAAGGTTAGGTCCATCAATGGCTATTAGCCAAGATGGTGAGGAATGCAACCTTATATTCCGGATGTCCCTAAACCTATGACTTCCAGAAGGTGGGAGTGGGTGACTGGGGATGGATTCATTTGATAATTGCCCTGTTCTGGTCATTCCCTCTGAATCCTTCAGCCCTGTGTTAAGACTGGATACTGGGCTCGGTGGACCATTGGTCTGACCCAGTATGGTTGTTCTTATGTTAATAGATTAAAAAAAAACCCCTCTTTTGAAAACTTGAAAACATTATTATCCATACTAACTTTGTATTTTCAGTTTGGGAGTGAAGTCTTTCTCTGTTTTCTTTAGGAGATAAAATTAATGTGTGTCTTGTTGGATACATGGACATGCTTGTATTGCTGTCCATCTGGTTAGTTCTCGTGAGTGGATCGGGAGTATTGGGAAATATACAAGAATTCTGATTTGGGAATACTTCCGTGAGCAAAAATTTGTACTTACCTTGCCTTCTAACAAATACTGAACACATTGAAGAGTGTTGGACAGGCAATTGCATAAAACTTCTAATCCTTGATTTATTCTTGAGTCCCAAAATAGAGAGGCTAGGATTTTGCAGGTGTAGCAGTCCTTATTGTGGAGAAATGACACTTTTCTAAGATCAGAAGAGCAGTTTTTAAAATTGTGGTATTTTTATAATGAGTTAAATCTTAATCCTGTCATTAGTCCTTGAAAATCCCCATTTAATAACAACTTGACTTGCTGTATATAGGACCCTGTCATAGCAATAATACTGCGGGTCATCCAGCATTCAGGCCCATTACATGCTTCTGGGAATAGTTTTAATTTGCTCTGAAGAACCAACAGATTGAAAAACACAGTATTTTTGTTCATAAAGTGTAGTCTCTTGTTTCACAAAAGTTGACTGCTACATTTAAAATATGAAAATATCAGATTACAGTTTTAAGCATTACAAAAAATCTTGTCAAGGGAAATTTGCAGAGATCGGTATTTATGTATAACTACAATGATTTTGTGTAACCTTAATCGGGTGCCAAAATCATCACATGAATGAATTGGAAGTAGTCGTGCCATATGACACTTGTGAGCCCCAATATTTTTTAAAAAATTAACCACGAAGGAAAAGCATCTGAGGCTGTGTTAAATTAACATGGTTCTGATGGTGATATATCATGACATAGCTCCCATATATTATTTGGCTAGCTAGGTGGTAGAACTCTTTGACCCTCTAGGTGGAACCTGGCATTTCTAGAAACCATTTCTGTTGCAGAAAAGTGGAATCACTGAACAGTAGCAGATCCAATTAATTTAGTTTTGTTTTCCATTTTCAGCAATAAAATTTGCTGAAATTCCATGCCACTTAGAGACAAAGGTTCTGCATCTAGTTTCTCAAGTGCTGACCATATAAACTGTGATACTGAGGCAAAGAATAGAAAATGAAAATAAAAATAAGAGAATAAAATAAAAATGGGATTGTGAAGTCCTAAACTGGAAGGGAGGTGGGGGATGGAACAGTAGAGCCAGCATGGCATGCTCCCTGTTGAACAGTTGGTATTAGATGCTACTGGTAGAGCTCTAGTAAATATAAATCTAAAATATTAATAAACAAATTGCATTGTAAGACTATTAAGTTGCTTATGCAGATATGTTAGTAGTGTGGGGAATTGTTTCGTGAGGAACATGTGTTATGTTTGAGATTTTTGTTTTTCTTTGACACAGATAAGTGATGACTTCATTGGTTCATTGTCCTGTTGAACATACAGGCTACCAACCCACCTTTTATTTGTCTCACATTGTAGCTCTTTGATTATGAATGTCCTAAGTATTTTTTCATTGTGTAGTATGATGGGAGATGATACAGAAAGACAAGTAGTTCTGTAAAAGAAAATATTTGTATCAAACTATTAATATTCATAAACATTAAATTTGAATTTCTGCTACTACCTTATGGTGATACAAAAGTACATTATTAAAATGTAAACTAGAAATTTTGAAATGTTTTGTAACTCTGTGTCCACCACCAAGTTATAAATGGTCTAAAGCAGGGATTGGCAACCTTTGGCACGTGGCCTGCTAGGGTAAGCACCCTGGTGGGCCGGGCCTGTTTGTTTACCTGTCGCATCCCCAGGTTTGGCCAATCATTCGTGTCTTCGGAGGATCAGGGCCTAATTTTTTCAAATATTACTTGCTCCAGAGCAGTAATGATAAGATGTGCGCATATACAACTGTTTTTAACCATTGGCAAATGATGACTTTAGGACAAACAATATATGTATCAAAGCTAGTTCTGAAAAAAATCATTTTGTACTTTTTAAAAAGAGTGTATTACACCTACTGTATTTTCCTTTCTCTTTCCCCATTCCCTCAGACCTGTTCTTTCATTATTTATTGAACTGAATATAAAATATCTCTGGCACTGATCATCTTCTGAAGTCTTAACTGAACTTACTTGTTAAGTGACTTATGCAATGGCCCTAATGCTGTTAAAATGTATATATGTGCTTACATTTACTAATGATTGGTGTCCCATTGATTTTAATGGGGCTACTACTCATAGTGCATAAAGTTGAACATGCCTGTAAGTCTGTGCAGGCTGAGGATAAATGAATGCATCAATTTTTTCTTTCTGTAAGAAGCATAGTTAACCTGTTTCATTTTCTAGCGACTTACTTTCCTTTATTGTGTGTTCATCCATTTTTATTTCTTCTTACAGTGTGGTCTGTGTAGTCATGGAGGCTTTTCTCTGGTATATCTTTCGTATCTTAATTTTTTCTACTTTAGGATATGGTAGTCTGATATTTGTTCATACAGTGTAATTTTCTTTGTTCTGTCACACTCTCATTGTAGACTAGAGGCAAAAGTTCATGATCAGATTTAGGCTTGGTCTACACTACACAGTTAGGTTGCCATAAGGCAGCCTTGTTCCTGCCAGTGTAAGTGCCCTGTTATACCAACATAATAAATCCACCTCCACTAGAGGCGTAGGGCTAATGTTGGTGTAGTTAGGATGATGCAGTGTCTGTGTAGACACTGTGTTATTTACATCAGCTGTTGCCTGTCATTCAATTTCGCAGCTCCATGCTGAAGCTGTGAAATTGACAAGAAAGCTAGGCTGTCACTGGGGTGGGTGGGGAACTCCAGCTAGAGCCAGGCTCCCCTCTCACAGCTGGACTGCACTTGTCCCGCTGAGAGCCTGGCTTCCCAACCCCACCACCCCCTGGGCTCTTGGCTCCCTGCCACATCTGGGCTCCTTGTGGGGAGCACCTGGAGTCTGGGCAGGGAGCCGGGAGCCTTGGTGCAGCTGTTGGGCTCCCTGCGGGGAGTGGGGAGCCCAAGGCACAGCCTGGCTGTGAGCAGGAAGCCAAGTGGGTGCAGCCCAGCCGGGAGGTGGGGAGCCCAGTGGCTGCCCAGCTGAGAGCCTGGGGGCAGCCAGGTTCCTGGTGGCAGGGAGATGAGAGCCCAGGGGATGTTGGGCTCCCAGTGGCTAGGAGTCAAAAGCCTTGCAGGCTGCCAGGATGTGCACAACCAAGAGAAGGAAAGTAGTGTGGACATGAACCACAGCAGTAATTACTGTGGGGGTTATAATTCTACATTACATAGGTTGGTTGGTTGATGTTTCTAGTGTAGACGTTGCCTTAATGTAAGATTACTGTGGATGTATTTTTTTCTGGTCATTAAAGCTCTAGATAAGCAGTGAAGAATGTAAGAAATTATCTTTATTAATCCCCCCCCCCTTTTTTTTTTTGCCTGTTCTTTTTAGAAATGTATCATGGAAGTACTGTGATAGATAATTCTTCAGTGATGAATATAAACCTTTATCTATGCAATGACTCCACATAGCTCTTAACATTGTCCGTTTACACTGTTGGCTAATGCCAGATATAGGCCTTCTCTACACTAGAAAGTGTTTGTCGATTATAGATATACTGGGAAACATTCCTAGTGTTGAGACACCTTGTATGCCCAAAAGACTGCTTTTTCTGTTAAGCTTATTTTTGCTGGTATAACTGCATCTATACTAGATGTTTGCCAGTATAGCTGTGTTCATTAGAAGTGTGTTTTTTTTCGTGCTCCTAATCAACACAACTATTCTAACAAAACTTTAAGTATAGACTAAGCCATAGTGATGGCTTATATTTGTTTTTCTGTAGTACTGTAATTCAAATCAGAGTGAAATAATGTATGGTTGAGAAGCTTGATAAGAGACTTGTCTATGCAGCATCTATTATTTTTATATTTTCAGACATCTGCAGTCTACTGTATTAACATACCATTAAATTCTTACTGTCGCTGAAACTCTTAGGCTGAAGTGTCTGTCTTAACATTAATCAGTTCTGCAATTTTAAAATCCCACTAGTTGACTTCTAAATATTTGATTCTGCTTAACTGAGGTAAAGCAGAACATAAAGCTTTTGACTGGATGCAACTTTTTTGTCTTGTCTTTATACTATCTGTTATAGCATTGCATTGCAATTGTTGCTGTTTGCCTTGTGACTTTTTATTGTTATTTGTTCAACACTATCAGTGTGCTACATTCTTTTCAGATAAAAGAAGACAAGGTTCCTGCCCTGAAGAGCTTACACTAAGTGCACATGGTAATTAGAGACCATAATGAAGAATTTAATACTAAACTATACTGATCTCCTAACAATCAAGCAGTCTATCCAGTGCCATTGTCTTATACTTTTGAAATCCTCTTTTTTAGTTCATATGAATAAAATGTACATCTTCCCAACCCTAAAACAAAACAAATTGGTAGCTTATTTTTACATTTCTTAGAGAAAAGATATTTAAAAATATTATGCTTTCTTGTGGCCTACAGACTCACATTCAGTGCTTCATGTTTTAGTTGAAAATGCACTGGGTGAGAGCCTCACCCTCATTCCAGACCCTTTATGCTGTCTGAAAGGTCTGGAGTAGTGTAAAGAGACCCTGGAAGCTCCACTTCTGGCCACGGGAGGATTCTGTTGGTGCAGGCACTGCAGAATATTGTCATAAAGCTGCCTTCTGAGGATCCCTTGCGGCTGCAGAGATTCCCACAAGGGCTCGCCTTCACTACTGGGAGATCGACACTGCTGCAATTGATGCAAATGGGGTCGATTTCACAGGTCTAGTGAAGACCCACTAAATCGATGGCAGAGCACTCTCCGGTTGACCCTGGTACTTCAGCTCTCCAAGAAGAGTAAGGGAAGTCAACTGGAGAGCATCTCCCGTCAGCACAGCGCAGTAAAGACACCAGGATAAGTCGACCTAAGCTGCATCAACTGTAGCTACACCAGTAGTGTAACTTAGGTCGACTTACCCCGGTAATGAAGACAAGTCCTGTGATAGCCACAGGAAGGCTGTCATAACTTAGGCAGGCTTCCAGGGCTGTCTACATTATGCGAAGAGCCCGAGAGTGTCCAGGATCAGGAAGATGCAAAGGTGGCTTAAGGCCTCCTAAGCAACCCTTTTGCCCTGAGCTGCGGGTTCTATACTATGCCTCTGAGAGGCACAGCACAGAATCTTAAGCATTATGTATGTGGCACACACTACTGATGTACCTTGCTGTGCAAACATTATTAGTGGGTTTTTTTAGTACAACGTTTCCTCTGAATCTGATATATAACTCCTAAAATCATTTTATAGATTGAATTAATTTGTGCCAATATTTCACATTTAGGACCCAAATGCATGGTCCTCATTCAGGTGAAATTCCCATTTAAACCAATGTGGGTTTTGCCTGAGTAAAGCCTACTGGGACGGTCCTTTTTAAAAAAATTTCACCTTGCTTGGTCTCTGCAGTATCTGTATGAGAGGTGGGTGAATAACTGATTTTTCGGTTCAAACAGCCCACCAAAAAATCAGGGTCAATATTAGGTTCAGTTCTGAAAATATTCAGAATTTGTCAGCAAATTGGAAAATTCCATCTCAGGTTACACGAAATGTTTCATTTCAGTCGTTTTGAAAGGGCCAGCTCCAGAAACTGTATTTTATAACTTTTAGCCCAGTGATTAGGACTCTTGTCTGTAATGATGGGAGTTTAAATCATCACTGTAGAGCAGGAACTTGAATTCAGACCTCCCAGATGGGCATTCTGGTCACCAATTTATAAACTATTTTGGGGTGGGTTGCTCTCAATCTCTCCTTTTGAAGGTTTTCCATTTTAAGTACTCATTGGAGCAGGGATGCAAACTCAGTTCTCCTTCCTCATAGACTTTAAGGTCAGAAGAGACCATTATGATCATCTAGTCTGACCTCCTGCACAACGCAGGCCACGGAATCTCACCCACACACTCCTGTAACAAACCCCTAACCCGTGTCTGAATTATTGAAATCCTCAAATCACTTGCAACCCCTCCCAGCGTGGTATTGTCCACAAACCCTATAAATGTACTCTCCACCATTGTCAAAATCATTTCCAAAGATATTGAACAGAACCAAAACCAGAATCGATCCCTGCGGTGCCACACTCAATATGCTCCTCCATCTTGACTGTGCACCACTGATAACAACTATGATTACTCTCTGGGAACGGTTTTCCAACCAGTTATTCACCCACCCTATAGTAGTTCCATATAGGTTGTATTTCTCTAGTTTGTCTAGAAGAAGAGCTGCCAGGTGAACGCCCTAGCCACCACACGGTAGGCTATTCCAGTAGCTTGACACCTTTCCAGACTACTGTACCCCTTTCAGGAGTCTGATTTGTCTTGCGTACCCCCAAGTTTCACCTCACTTAAAAACTGCTTGCTTACAGAATCAGACATAAAAATACAAAAAGTGTCATAGCCACTGAAAATTTGCTTGCTTTATCGTTTTTATCATGCAATTATAAAATAAATCAACTGGAATATAAATATTGTACTTACATTTCAGTGTGTAGTATATAGAGCAGTATAAGCAACTCATTGTCTGTATGAAATTTTAGTTTGTACTGACTTTGCTAGTGCTTTTTATGTACCATGTTGTAAAACTAGGCAAATGTCTAGATGAGTTGATGTACCCCCTGGAAGATCTCTGAATACTCCTGGGGGTACACATACCCCTAGCTGAGAACCACTGGGCTATTCTGCTCTCAGTCTCTTCTGTTGAAACTGTTCTGTTTTGGCCCAATGAATATTTAAATATTTATGCAAAGAGAGGGAGAAAGAATGACTCTATACACTGAATCTGGCACAGACAGATTTGAATCCACATCTCCCGCCTCCCAGGTGAGAGCCTAAACCAGCAGACTATAGAGCTTGATGCTTAGTTTCTCTCTCCCGCCTCATCTAAAAGAGGTGAGTAACCTGAATTCGAGTCCTTGCTCCAATGAAGATTTAAGTAGGTACACAAAATGGAACTGCTTCAACAGGAGAGATTGAGAGCCGGCCACCCCAGAATACTGTATAGCCTGCTGTGTAGAATGCTCACCTGGGAGGGGAGGGAATATGAGTTCAAGTCCCTGCAGCAGAATGTGGATTCAAACCTGGGTCTTCCACATCCCAGGCATGTGCCCTAACCATTGGCTAAAAATTATAAAATATCCATAACACAGTTTTCTGAATGCACCACTGTATTCATACCTTACACACATTGTAATAATCTTTGTACAAAATATAGCTTGTAAGATATCATTTGAAAACTAATAACTTGCTGGTTAATAATAACATGGTGAGATGTATGTAGCAACATTATATGTAAAGTTATAACATAAGCTGAAATAATGAGTGGGCTGTGTTTACCAGACAAGTCTGGGAAGTGGGTAAATCTGTTTTTCAAAGACAAAGGACAAGCTGATGCCTCTAGTCAGGTGTCATCAAAGTTCATGGGCAATTACTTGTTAAGTGGCCATTCTTTGGCATGGAATGGGGACAGGAACAAACAGACCTGTATCTTAGCAAACAACAGCATGAAACTTTTCACCATCAGATGTCTTGTCTCTGTCCTCACAGCAGGAATTAATTTTATCTATGGGTAAATCTCAGGAAGATGCATTTCAAAGTAAGGGGCAAAAACACCTCAAGGTGTCTGTCGCTATCCACCTCTCTCTACCACTCACACACACACACCCCTTTAGGGAGCAGATCCTAATTTGAGAATTTGGTCACCAGTGTCACTGGGAACATATAGTAAGGAACTTCATCTTGAAACAAGTCTAGTTTAAATTTTAGGAAACATAATATCTTTATTTCTCTTGTAACCATTTATTTTAATGCCTTATACTTGTGCTCACTTAAAACCAATCATAGAATATCAGGGTTGGAAGGGACCTCAGGAGGTCATCTAGTCCAACCCCCTGCTCAAAGCAGGACCCATCCCCAGACAGATTTTTGCCCTAGATCCCTAAATGGCTGCCTTAAGGATTGAACTCACAACCCTGGGTTTAGCAGGCTAATGCTCAAACCACTGAGCTATCCCTGCCCCCTCCATATAGTTAAATAATCTCCATATAGTTAAATAAACTTGTTTTATTCTTTTATCAAAACTAATTCAGTTTGAGTAACTCCATTTAGGGTAGCAAACTATTTCATATTGATTCCCTTAGAGTTGCAATGGACATAATATATCTGGACAGTCCAGGAGAGGGCTGGACAATGCAGAACACACATTTTGGGGGAAAATTTGGGACTGGGAGTGTGTTGGGGTCACCCTGCAAGTGGTAACCAAGACTGGTGGAAGCCAAAGTATGACGTATATGTGGCTGATAGGGTGCAGCTATCCACAGACACTCAGGGCTGTTTGTAAGTGGCTTGCTGTTTGTAAGTGACCATTTGGGAGCTACAAAAGGAAATCATTGTGAGGCACCCAAATTGGCAGGGCTGGGGTGACACAGGCCCACACTTGTCTGGATTGTACCCCAGAATGTCTTTCTCCTAGCTGAAAGAAGTCTAGTTAAATTTATTAAGAGTTTTGGGTCAACCAAAACTACACTTTCCAGCAAATCATAGAATATCAGGGTTGGAAGGAACCTCAGGAGGTTATCTAGTTCAACACCCTGCTCAAAGCAGGACCCATCCCCAACTAAATCATCCCAGCCAGGGCTTTGTCAAGCCTGACCTTAAAAACCTCTAAGGGTATGGCTACACTTACAGTTGTACAGCGCTGGGAGTTACAGCTGTCTTCGTGTAGCTGTGTAGGGAAAGCGCTGCAGTGTGGCCACATTTGCAGCATTTGCAGCGCTGTTGGGAGTGGTGCATTGTGGGCAGCTATCCCAGCGTTCAAGTGGCTGCAACGTGCTTTTCAAAACTGGGGCGGGGTGGAGTGTGACAGGGAGCGTGGGGGAGACAGAGTGTGGATTTTTGGAGCTGACACTGTTCTCAGCTCCCTGCCTTGCAAGTTCTACGGACTGGAAGATACACAGCACCTACTTTCAATCATTTTAAAAGTTTCGACCCCTTCCCCCACCCCTCTCTTATTCACTAAATGCAAATTATGCACTCCTAAATAGCCTTCAGACCACATAAGCAGCTGCTCAACAGGACTCCCCTCTCTCCTCAAGCAAACAGCTGTGAACATTCCAAAGCAGTTCCCCTGCCTCTGCTCGCTCGCTGGAGCAAAGAGCAGCTGTGTTTGTTTTTTAGATAAGTAGCTCCGGGGAGCTCCAAGTTCAGCCATTCTTCTGGGTTGTTGTGGACAGGAATTCTGGGATACTGCCTCATACCCTGGAGGCCAATAACAGCGCTTTTGGTGGCCACACTTGATGAGCAGCGCTGCATCACCAGCGCTGCAATTGTTACACCCCAAGCAGACCAGGTGTACAGCCAGCGCTGCAGCCAGGGAGTTGCAGCGCTGGATGTGCCAGCAGGTGTGGACAGTTACTAAGTTGCAGTGCTGTAAACCCACCACCAGCGCTGCAACTCTCCAGTGTAGCCAAGCCTTAAGGCAGGAGATTCCACCACCTTCTCTAGGTAACCTATTCCAGTGCTTCACCACCCTCCTAGTGAAAAAGTTTTTCCTAATATCCAACCTAAACCTCCCCCACTGCAACTTGAGACCATTACTCTTTGTTCTGTTATCTGCTACCACTGAGAACAGTCTAGATTCATGCTTTCAGGTAGCTGAAAGCAGCTTCGCTGAGCTCTAGTGAGAACTGTATTTTGAATGCTCTCAGTGCCTTTGTTTAAGAAACTACCAAGAAAAAATCTGAAACTGGTTGGTTATTGAGCATAAATATTTGTAAAACAATTTTTATTTAAATCAGTGTAAGGTCGTGTTTTTTTTTTTTAAAGGAGGGGGGAAATCTTCTGTGGGATACTGATTATTCCATCACGTCTTGGGCCAGCTTGTGGTCTCAGATCTGCTCATGCAGCTTCCAAGCCAGAATTTTTCCCACAGCACATTTCTTAATTCCTTTTTATTATGGAAAATTGGTTTTATGGAACCAGAAGCAGAGAAGAATAACTTTGTGAGAGTATAAGGTATCTTAGCCCTCTGATCCTGCAAACACACATGCACGTAAATAACTCTGTGCATGTGAGCAGTCCCGTTGTGTTTGATGGAACTACTCATGAGCACAGAGTTAGTCATATACTTAAATCTTTGCAGGATCCAGCACTTAATCTGTAATTTTAAATAAAAATTTGGGATTACATGGTAATATTTAGTATAGGAAAGCATTTTGTTTTATGGTTTTCTTATCTGTTTTAAAGCCTGATTGCAGTTGAGAAAAAAAAATTACAGTTAAGATGTGCCTGTTGATAAATATAGAATCCTGGATAAAATTGCATAAGGATTTGTAGCGATGTGTGGAATTGCCTGTAGGAATCTGGTACTAAAATAAAACCAGGAAGAAAATGTAGAAGCTAATCTGAGCAAGCACAAGAATCTTCTAGCATATTAGCCCACTATAGTAAAAAAGAAAAAAATTATCACTCATTGCTTTTGGGGTTGTTTTATCAATAATTATTAAACTATTTTTGTGTGCCATAACTGTTGAAATGTAATTTGCATTAATTTAAAATTAAATGGTTTATCTGGTCTTGTTAAAAGAAATAATTCAAAATTTTTCTAGAAACAATTCAACTGAAAACATAATCATGACAAAAAGGCATCTTTTCATCAGAATGGTCTAGACATCTCAAAATACAATTAAAATGACATTTAAAATATGCTTAAACTTAACGTACAAATGTGAAATGAATAATAATATTTAAATAGGCTTCTGAATCTTAGTTTGAATATTTTTAATCTATATCAGGCACGCTACTGGAGAGAGCTTTTAGGCAGGCCTCAAATGTGCCTCCAAACTGGGTTCGATTTGTACAGAAATCTGATCACTTGGCCAGATCAGTAGTACTAGGCCTCATTAGTAAAACAAAACAAGGTGAAGATACTTAAAATCACCATAACTGTCATGAGATGGTAGCCCTTTAAAGTAAGCTTCATTCCATCGCCTTGTCCCTTCTCCAGAAATGTCTTCTGTCCATCTCGTCTCCAGAATTTGTTCCTTTCCGGTATGTGAAGTACAGTAAGTTTTATTTAGTGGACACTGAAGTGCAGTGCTTGGAATCAGATGGTTTCCCCTTTCACAAAATTTGATTTGTAGTATATCTGGTTTTAGCAGAACTGTCATGAGATGTGTGAATCCTCGTGGAATGCCAAAATTGGGGCCCTCACACCATTCACATGGTGATACATTTAAACCTTCTTTCTACTGAAGAATTTGAGAGACTTGGGAAGTACAGTGGGCCCATGTTGCCAATCTTCTTTATAGCAATTCACAATGCTGAAGGCTCTTAGTTGACATACAGTATGTTACAGAAACTAGTAATTTCTTATCCGTATGTGTTATTACCCTTTTAGAGTATATTAACTGCTACATTTATTGCTCATTGCAGAATTTAATGTAATATACAGTGCAAAACATATCATCTTAGATAAGGCAATTAACATACTATACACACACAAAATAAGTACTTCTATTTTCTTAACAAATTGTTATTGGAATACATTGTTTTGGGGAAATATCATGTCATAGTAATCTGAGAGTGTACATGGTTTGTAAGTGTCCAAGTTTAAAAAAATATCCTCAGTTTAGAGAGTCTCATCTGTGTGTTGACAGAAGACAAAAAACATATTGTTTGTACGTGTCAACAAAGTCAATGATTAATTGCATGTAATCAGTAACGTTAAATCAGTTAATATTTTGCTTTATGAGGAAGGAATTAGCTGACAAATTTAATGATACATTAGCTAGTTATGTATAGTCTATAACTGTATCTGATGCAAACTTTAATGAAAGCCATCCATGTACCTTGTAATTAAATCTGCTTACTGTGTGAATATATTCCTTATTGAATTTCTTTCCTGTACATTTAAGGGTCAGTTGATGCATATATTTGTACAGAACAAAAAAAGAAAATAAAAATAACAAAAATAAAAAGCAGTTAAACTTCTTGACACTGCTATGGCATATCACTCTGCAGTGGATGAGTTTCAATTAATACCACCCAAAATCTAGGACAACGGTATGATTCTTAATGTGTAAAGTAGTTCCTCTAGCTTTTTTTCTTTGATGGCATCAATAAATATAAATGTGTACTTTAAACAGAGCTCTACTAGAATGAGTTTGTCTGTTCACCTCTTCTTAGTCCTTTTTTTTTTTTTTTTTAAATTAAAAAAAGAGTTAAGTCTTTCTGAAAGTGTTCCTTTTGTGCTGTCCAACCAAACAGGGTAACCCTAGCTACCTCTTGTTTAATTCAGTGTGTTTTGGAAATACTATATGTATCAGATATCCCTCTAAGCAGTCTAAATCAATAACTTGGATATTAAATATATCACAAACATCATACTCTGCATTAGTGACATACAGACATTGTCATGCTGTGTGCCCATAATAGAACATAGTATAATAGGTATGGAATCAGTAGGACCATGATGTAGTAATTAATTATAGACTTAGATATTACTTATAGATGTGCATTTGTTTCATAACTTTAAATACATGGTATCCATTTCAGCTTATTGAGTGAAAAGATATTTATAGCCTGAAGTTTTGGCTTTGAAAATATTTACATTTACTCCCCTTTCTGTGTATGTAGAGTTTTTTTTTATACAGTTGTTTTCATTGTTATTAAAACAGCATTATGTCAAATCTAATAATAAGGGTTGGAGTTAAAATGTAACTCTTTTTTAGTCTGATCAGTCACCTTCTGCTCATGACTTTCACTGTTGCTGTGTGACCTGGGTATTAAAACAAAAATTCAGCTAATCATTCTCTGTAGACAAACTGATCCATTTGGACAAATTGGTGAACTGAGGACTAATTCACAGATCTGTAGTTTTATTTTTGCTTTTTCTTTTTTTCCAAACTAATTCTCTTCATTCCAACAAACATTTTATGATGTGCTTTTTGGCTCCACATTTTAGTGGAGAGACAGATGACCTAATTACCAGACAGAATTCTTCCCGTGGCAAACGTACAGAAGAGAGCTTTCTCTGACATCTAGACAAACTGTTTTCCACCACCTGTTTCTAGGACATGAGATGGCAATGCGAAAACTCGTGCAACTACAATATTCACTTCAGGCAGGAAACCCAAAGACTCACTGAGGGAGTGGTAGGCCCGCAGGTAGCCCACCACTGTGCTACGCCCTTTCTCAAGAGAACAAACTAGGAAAGAAATTCTCCTAAAGGAAGCTGCATGGCAGAAGATACGCAAAAGTTGCCCCTGATGACTTATATAGTCTAGGATTAATATTACTCTTTGTTAGTCCCACCAACCACAATGAATCAATTCTGCCCTAGAAGATACCAGAGTCTGAAGCTGAAAACAGTCTACTCTGGTTGCCTTTATGGCGCTACAGTGGCTTTTGGTTTGTATTGCAATAGCAAAACAACATCTGGATCCAGAAACACCCAGACAGGATGGCATCTACTTTAAATAATCCAAAGCATACACAACTAGGGGACATCATAACATTTATATTCTGTTGACTGCCATTGTTATAATTGTTATAAAACTTTCAATGTATTAGTGAATATATTGCTTGTCTTGTTAAAAACTGTGACTAGGTAGAGTGGGGACTAACCTTAGAATAAGGAAAGGTCAATTGTTTACAGACAATAACATTAATTCACAGGTTGTTTACGGCCCTTTTGCATTGTTCATGGATCTGATGAATCCCCAGAGGTTGTAGCGTCAGCATAGTGGCTCTACATCACCACTCCTTGCAATGCCTGGCATAAAAGACACAAGGATAATGAGGCAATTCCCAGCTTCTGGGACAGTCCCTTAGGACAACTAGTAGCTGAGTGAAGGCTAAAGTCACTCTGAAGGTGTTTTAACTTGCGTTCAGTGAAGAACCGACCAGTCCCCAAAATAGGAAGCTGTAAAGGTGGCAGTAAAGCCATTTTTGTCCTGCTCCCTTTTTGATTCCTGCATCCATTACTGCGAGGCTGAACACTGATAGTGATCCTCAGGTGTATCATTTTTCTCTTTCTTCCCATCTTGAGAATACTTTTATTCAACACAGGTGAATTGATTTTTGTTTAATGTTCCAGCAAGACATTGGCTAAGACTATTAACTGCAACAGATGTCTGGACTAGAAATGAGTGTGGTCTGCAGACAGGAGACACTGCAGGTTGTAGCTCCTTATCTTCCCCACTTTCAGCTTCTGACATATGCTGGACCGGAGAGCACCAGAGCAGAGCCCTGCAGTACTGCCACATGAGACAGTCTTGGGGCAATTTCCCAAGACTACTTTCTTGGTTCTCTGAGAAAGAGAAGAATGGAATTATTAGAGTGATCCAGTATCTCCTCACTAAATAGCGCAGTGGTTCTCAAACGTTTGTACTGGTGACCCCTTTCACATAGCTAGCCTTTGAGTGCGACCCCCTCCCCCTTATAAATTAAAAACACTTTAAAATATATTTAACACCATTATAAATGCCGGAGGCAAAACAGGGTTTGGGTGGAGGCTGACAGCTCACGACCCCCCATATAATAATCTCGTGACCCCCTGAGGGGTCCCGATCCCCAGTCTGAGAACCCGAGATAGCACCAATCATGAGGCCATGGATCCACTTTGCATGAAACTCCTTAAGCACCCCCAAAACTTCAGGGAACAATACCAGCCAAAGTTCAAGCAGATGATCCTGCTTTCGTTCCTTCCAGAGGCACATAGCCATTCCAGAGTACTTAAAGATCAGCCTGAATTTGAAACTAATCTTATACACACATTAAAGAGAAAACTCACAAGAAGAAATTCTGATTTATTTTTTTAAAGGACTGGTGCTGTGTGATTGAGTCTGAGACATGTTTTCCAGTAAATAAGTTTATCATTGTTTTTCATCCTTCATTAAGTTTTCTAGTTTAATTCTTAAACCGTTACCAATTGGATTCCAGTTTCATTCCACTCTGATCTTTCTGCCTTTAGTTATTCATTGTGTTCCTCTTCTTCCTTGTCACTTTAGATTAATACACCCAGAGGAAATGAAAGGGACAAGTTTCATAGAGATCAGGCACAGCAGAAGATTCACAGGGCTATGATGTAGCTGTGATGGGACACAGAATGGATTTCCATCTTGAACAGTCCCTTTTATGTCTTTGGCAAGAGTCAGTGTGGGAGGATTTATGTTTCTTAAATCCCTCAAAATTCCATCTTCCAGTCTCATTCATGGTTGGCCTTGTGCTGTACTTCCTTTTACCTCAGTCTATAAACCTTTGCAAAAAAGACGGTTACTCACCTTTGTAACTGTTGTTCTTCGAGATGTGTTGCTCATATCCATTCCAATTAGGTGTGTGCGCGCTGCGTGCACGTTCGTCGGAGAAACTTTTACCCTAGCAACACTCAGCGGGTCGGCTGGGCGCCCCCTGGAGTGGTGCCGCTATGGCGCCGGATATATACCCCAGCTGACCCAGCCACCCTTCAGTTCCTTCTTGCTGGCTAGTCTGACAGTGAGGAAGGAGGGTAGGTTTGGAATGGATATGAGCAACACATCTCGAAGAACAACAGTTACAAAGGTGAGTAACCGTCTTTTCTTCGAGTGATTGCTCATATCCATTCCAGTTAGGTGATTCCCAAGCATTACCTAGGCGGTGGGGTCGGAGTGAGATGTGGCAGTATGCAGAACCGCTGCGCCAAAGGCTGCATCATCTCTAGATTGCTGGACCAGCACGTAGTGCGAGGTGAAAGTGTGGACCGATGACCAGGTCGCTGCACGGCATATCTCCTGGATAGGCACGTGTGCCAGGAAGGCGGCTGATGACGCCTGAGCTCTGGTAGAGTGCGCTGTGAGGTGGCCCAAAGGGACATGAGCTAGGTCATAGTATGTGCGGATGCATGCAGTCACCCAGGAGGAGATTCTCTGGGAGGAGACTGGCAGACCTTTCATCCATTCTGCGACCGCCACAAACAGCTGGGGAGACTTCCGGAAGGGCTTCGTCCGCTCAATATAGAAAGCGAGCGCTCTGCGTACATCTAAGGAGTGTAGCTGCTGCTCCCGCCGAGAAGAGTGGGTCTTCAGAAAGAAGACCGGGAGGAAGATGTCCTGGTTGGTATGGAAGGCAGACACTACCTTAGGGAGGAACGCCGGATGAGGTCGCAGTTGTACTTGTCCCTATGAAAGACAGTGTACGGCGGGTCCACAGTGAGCGCTCTCAGCTCGGAGACCCGCCTGGCCGATGTAATGGCCACCAGGAAGACTGTTTTCCACAATAGGTACAGGAGCGAGCAAGTCGCTATTGGCTCAAAGGGTAGGTGCATTAGTCTGTTTAGGACCAAATTGAGATCCCAGGTAGGGGCAGGGCGACGTACAGGGGGATAGAGGCGCTCTAGGCCCTTAATGAACTGAGACACCAAGGGGTGGGAGAACATGGAGTGCACCCTCGCCTGGCTGGAAAGTGGATATAGCCGCTAAGTGCACCTTCAGAGAGGATGTCGCCAGGTCCTGCTGCTTAAGGTACCAGAGGTAGTCTAGGACCATGGGAATCGAGGCCTCCGAGGAAGTAACGCCCTGTGTTGCGCACCAGCAAGAGAAGCGTTTCCACTTCGCCAAATACGTGGAGCAGGTGGAAGGCTTCCTGCTACTGAGGAGAATATGCTATACCAGAGCGGAACAGCGTAACTCCGCTGTGTTTAGCCATGCAGGAGCCACGCCGTGAGGTGGAGGGCTCGCGCGTCTGGGTGGTGAAGCCTGCCGTGGTCTTGCATGATCAGGTCTTGAAGGAGGGAGAGGGGAACTGGGGTGGCCATGGACAGATCTAGCAGGGTGGTGTACCAGTTCTGTCTGGGCCACGCAGGCGCAATCAGGATCAGATGCGCTTTGTCCCTGCGGAGGTTTAACAGGACCTTGTGCACCAGAGGAAACGGAGGGAAGGCATACAGCAGGTGGTGCCTCCACGACAGGAGGAATGCGATCGACCCCGGAGAGAGACCCTTAAAGGAGCAGAACTCCTGGCACTTCCTGTTCGAGCGGGAGGCGAACAGGTCTATGAGGGGAAATCCCCACCTCCGGAAGATCGAATGGATGACGTCTGGCCTTATTGACCATTCGTGACATAGGAAGGACCGGCTGAGCCGATCCGCCAGAGCGTTCCGGACCCCCGGGAGAAAGGACGCCACTAGGTCTGTCGAGTGGGCTATACAGAAGTCCCAGAGTTGAATGGCCTCTTGACACAGGGGAGACGAGCAGGTCCCCCCCTGTTTGTTGATATAGTACATAGTTGTTGTGTTGTCCGTGAACACCGAAACATAACGGCCGTGAAGATGTTGCTGGAACGCCTGGTATGCGAGGTGGACTGCTCTCAACTCCTGGACGTTTATGTGGAGCGTCAGCTCCTGGGACGACCAAAGGCCCTGGGTACGCAGGTGACCTAGATAGGCCCCCCAACCGAGGGATGACGCATCCGTCGTTAAGGCCAGCGACGGCGGCTGTGGATGGAATGGCATCCCTGCACATACCAGGGATGGAGTTAGCCACCAATCGAGGGAGCGGAGGGGGCTCGGGGGAACTGTCACCAGGACGTCTATAGGGTCCCTGCCTGGGTGGAAGACCGAATGGAGCCACGTTTGAAAGGGTCGCATGCGAAGTCTGGCATACTTGGTCACATAAGTACATGCGGCCATATGCCCCAGGAGGCCGAGGCAGGTGCGAGCTGAGGTGATTGGGGAGGCCTGCAAACCTCGGATGATCGATACGATCGCCTGGAAGTGGGGCAGAGGCAAGTAGGCCCTGGCTTCAGTGGAATCCAGCGTTGTCCCTATGAAGTCCAGCCTTTGTGTGGGGACCAGGGTGGATTTTCTCAGTGTTGAGGAGTAGGCCCAACTGGGAGAATAGGTCCGTGATTATGCCGACATACTGTCGGACCTGAGTCTGAGAGGTCCCCTTGATGAGCCAGTTGTCCAGATATGGGAACACATTATCTGTTGCCGGCGGAGGTGGGTGGCGACGACGGCCACGTACTTCGTGAACACCCTTGGGGCCGTGGAGAGGCCGAAGGGGAGGACTGTGAATTGGAAGTGCTGGTGGTTGGCCATAAAGCGAAGGTACTTCCTGTGTGGTGGAAAGATGGCAATGTGGAAGTATGCATCCTTCATGTCGAGGGCGGCATACCAGTCTCCAGGATCCAAGGACGGGATAATAGTTCCCAGGGAGACCATGCGGAACTTCAACTTCAGCATCCATTTGTTGAGTCCTCGCAGGTCTAGGATAGGTCTGAGGCCTCCCTTGGACTTGGGAATCAGAAAATAGCGGGAGTAAAACCCCTTCCCCCTCTCGTTTAAAGGTACCTCCTCTATGGCTCCCGCGGCGAGGAGAGAATGAACCTCTTGTAAGAGGACTTGCTCGTGAGAGGGGTCCCTGAAGAGGGACCGGGATGAGGAGTGGGAGGGCGGGGATGAAGCAAATTGGAGGTGGTGTCCTTGCTTCACTGTGCGTAGAACCCAAAGATCTGAAGTCAATTGGGACCACGCCGGGAGGAAGTAGGAGAGACGGTTGGAGAAAGGAGACTGGTTCGCCGTCCCCAGGCGCACCTTCAAAAGTTGGACTTAGGGCCCGTGGTTTTGGTCCCCCTGGGGACCGGACTGGCGTCTACGGCCACCCCGCCCGCGCCTTCTACTGAGGTCCTGCCTGTGCCGAGGCGTAAAGTACGGGCGGTGTGTTTGGGGTCTGAAGGGTCTAGGTTGGGTTACGGGGGTATGCATTCCCAACGAGCGCATGATGACCCTATTATCCTTCAGGCTCTGCAACCTGGGATCAGTCTTTTCCGGGAACAAACCCTTGCCATCAAAGGGTAAGTCCTGGATGGTGTACTGCAGCTCAGGAGGCAGGTTAGAGACCTGGAGCCAGGAGATATGCCTCATGGTGATGCCTGAGGCCAAAGTTCTGGCCGCTGAGTCGGCCGTATCTAGGGAGGCCTGGAGAGAGGTCCTGGCCACTTTCTTCCCTTCCTCCAGGAACGCGCTAAATTCCTGGCGTGAGTCCGGGGGTAGCAGCTCTGTGAACGTACCCACTTCTGCCCAGGTGTTATAGTTATAACGGCTCAGTAGAGCCTGCTGGTTGGCCACTCGGAGCTGTACGGCCCCCGCTGAGTACACCTTACGACCCAGGAGATCCATCCGCCTGGCCTCCTTGGACTTTGGGGCAGGCGCCTGCTGGCCATGGCGCTCCCTTTCGTTGACCGACTGGACAACTAAGAAGGAGGGAGGAGGATGAACGTACAAGTACTCATACCCCCGAGAGAGTACCATGTACTTTCTCTCAACTCCCTTTGCCGTCGGTGGAATGGAGGCTGGAGACTGCCAGAGGGTGTCAGCAGTGGCCTGGATAGTCTTAATAAATGGCAGTGCCACCCGGGTGGGAGCATCGGCAGTGAGAATGCTCACTACGGGGTCTTTGACTTCCGGGACTTCCTCCACTGGGAGGTTGATATTGAGAGCCGCCCTGCGAAGGAGGTCCTGATGGGCCCTGAGGTCTATCGGCGGGGGCCCTGATGATGAGGTCCCTGCCACAGCCTCGTCCGGTGAGGAGGAGGATGATACCCCGGGAATGAGAGGGTCCTGTATGGCCTCTTTCTCCTAGGACGGTTCCTGCTCCAGCTGTCCTGGGGAGTCCGGAGGATGTGTCACGTGCTCCTCCGACTCAACCGCCGGGGGGCGGGAAATGGTGGCCTCTGGTGCCCGATGTTCTGAGGCAGCAGAGCGGGTCTGGACTAGGGGAGCACCCTGGGCTTGATGGTATGCCCAGGGTGTCCAAAAGGACCACTGTTGAGGTCCTATGTCCTGAGGCCAGAGTCCTGAAAACCCCCCGTAGGCACCTCCATATCACGGTCCCGGTCATAATAGCTGTCCGCATGGGAGGATACGGACGTCTGTCTGGATGGCCATGGAGAAGCAGAGAAGCCTGGAGCCGAAGTCCCGATGGATCTCGCACCCCTCGACCATGGGGACCGGTGCCGGTACGCAGAGCGGTACCGGGAACGAGACCGGGACCTGCGATCGGACCGGTGCCGGGAGGTCGACTGGGATCTTGAGTCTCTACGCCGTGATCTGCTCCGGGAGGTACGGTGCCTGGGTCGGTGCCGGGAACTGGAGCGGTACCGCAAGTAGCGGGTCGGGGAGCGAGAGTCCAAACGGTGCCACGAGTCCGACCGCTGCCGTGGAGTGGAACGGTGCCGGGACTGGGAGTGGCGTTGAGAGTGAGAGCGATGTCTCGACCTAGAGCGCCTGTGGGATCGTGACCTTGAGCGGTGCCGGTCTGCTACATTGACAGACGGCGGTCTGGTCAGGGTTGGCTTGCCCATGGATTGTAGTACCCGCACCGGCGGTGCCGGGGGTAGGGGCAGTGCTGCATCGGTAATGGCGATCAAGTCTCTCGCCGCAGAAAACGTCTCCGGAGTAGATGGCAAAGTGAGCTGTACCACGGCAGGTGCCGATGAGCTGTCAGGCGCCGGACTCGATGGCCCTCATGGGGCTGGAGTCGACGGTGCTGGTTTCGGCAGCGCCACGGCAGGTATTGGTGCCGGGCGGTCCGACCTAGGCGCAGTCTCTGGCTGCGACGCTGGTGTTGTTGGAGCTGTCTGACCCTTCGCCGTCTTCGACCTCGGGGAGAGGGAGCGGCACAGAGTCGATTTCGGTGCTGGTGGTGGCCGGTGCCGGGAGTCCTTAGGCGTACCGGTGATGCTCAGTGCCGTAGGGGTGCCTCTGCTCACCGACGGCTTGTGCTCGGTGGCGAAGGTGTCAGGGCCGCTTCCATGAGGAGCTGCTTTAACCTGATGTCCCGCTCCTTCTTAGTTCTCTGCTTAAAAGCCTTGCAAATTGGGCACTTAGCAGATAAGTGTGATTCCCCGAGGCACTTCAAACAGGAGTCGTGTTGATCTCCTGTTGGCATTGGCCTATTACAGGCCGAGCACTGCTTGAAACCCGGTGAGCCAGGCATGAGCTCCGGCACCGGGTGCGGGGAAGGGGCTACCCCCCGAACTCCCCAAACAATTACTAACTAACAACTATAACTATGAACTATAACTAAATTTTAACGAACTATATATAGAAGAACAATCAACAACAACTATGGATATAACAACTAGAAGAGAACTACGATTAGCTAGGGAAGGTGGAGGTCAGCTAAGCCGCACTCCACTGTTCCAACGACCGACACAGGCGGTAAGAAGGAACTGAAGGGTGGCCAGGTCGGCTGGGGTATATATCTGGCGCCATAGCGGCACCACTCCAGGGGGTGCCCAGCCGACCTGCCGAGTGTTGCTAGGGTAAATGTTTCTCCGAACGTGCACGCGGTGCGCACACACCTAACTGGAATGGATATGAGCAATCACTTGAAGAAGAAGTGTACTGTCTTTGGCACATTGGACATCATCTCACGATTGTAGTCATCTTGTTCTCAAGTGAAGCAAGACTGCAGCTTGCTGGAATTGTCTAAACTGTGTCTGCACTTTGGAACAAAATCAGACCAAAGGATGCTAAGAGTACACTGGTACGTTAGACACTGAAAACTGTTTCATTTCCTCTCAGCTGTTTTGACGGCCATGTTTCTGCTCCATATATGAGTGGTTATCACTACTATGTTGAACACTCATAGTTTAGTTACACAAATCTGCTGCCCAAACAGAGGCCTTTGAAGACACAGAAATGCCACTGATGCAAGACCTATCTGATGTGTGACGTCTTTGGATGTAGAACCTCCTGCTTTCAGTCCTAATACCCAGATAGATGAAACTATTGCTCATTCTGTGTCATTGCCATCTAAATGCAGCATTGGCAAGTCATTAGTTTCCATTCAGATTATGGGAGAGTGAAAAAGAGGTGCAGTCCAGAATGGATGCATTGGAAGGTTAGAGTTGAGTCAATGAAAAGAGAAGGAAACACAATAGAGGAGAAGTGTCTTGAACAAGAGTGGAGAGCAGGAGTTACACAGGTATGCTGTCTGATGAAAACGAACTTGGAAATAGTGTATGGTATCTATCAAAAATGTTGAAAAGTGAACACATTTTTATTAATTGCAAAATTTAAAGATCTCTTTTATAATCCAGATTATTTGGCTACACACTTTATTTTTCTAAAATTTTTAAAGAATTATAAACACAGACACCAGCTCTGTAAACCGTAATTGAGATGGGGATTGGTGGACAGCTGGAGCATATCTGTTGTAACAGTTCTCTTCAATTTTACTTTTGGGACTACCATATAACGGTCCATATTTTTTATCTGCTCTGAACTTTTGGGGTCAGAGAGCAGAATCAAGATAAGCGGGGATGGTGGTTCTTACTGTTACATATCACAGTCAGTGCAGAACTTGTTTGGAGGTAATTGATTCCAAGTAGCAGGCCCAGTAAGGCATACAGTGTTTTTTTGGCAAAGACCAGGAAATAATAAGAGCAGGCATTGTGAACTCCAAAAAATGAATTAGTATCCAAGATATGTTAGCTTATGCATTTTAAAATTATGTTCGGGCTGGAACTTCCAATAGCAGTTGAAATGCCATTATGAAAGTTAATCTAAGGTAAAAGCTTTAACTTTCATGGTGTGGTTGGGTGGAGAGAGCAAGAATTGTTTCCAAACAATTTAAGGCTATTATACAGTTGAGCAGACTTAGGGGAAGAGCAGTTCTGCTTTCAGGGCTGTCACACTGCCCTGGTAGAGCTTCCCCAGCTGGACACTCACTAGGCTGCTGTGTTTATATTCCAACAGGTTAGATCCATGTTTTCTTAACCTTCCTTTAGTCTGAGTAGGCTTTAGCACTGACTGTCTTTGGCCTCTCTGGCATATTTCTTGGGCACAGATGCTTTGCTTTTTACCCCTTCACAGAAATGGGACCCCCATGGCAAAGCTGTGCTGGATCCCCAGGACCTGTTTCTTATATATACACACACTGATCTCATAGAGCTGGAAGGGACCATGAAAGGTCATTGAGTCCAGTCTGCTGCCTTCAGTAGCAGGACCAAGGCTGCCCCTGACTCTCCCCTCCCCCATCCCTAAATGGCCCCCTCAAGAATTGAACTCACAATCCTGGGTTTAGCAGGCCAATGCTCAAACCACTGAACTATCCCTCCCTCCTTTACAGTTCATCTCTTCTGGGACATGTAATAGTGAAAGCAAACACACAATATACACTTTGTAAGGGTCCCAAAAATGAAATGCAGTTTACTTTAGCTAGCAAAAAAAATATACAGATCTAGATAAAATAAATGCCTCTGCCAGTGCCTGCATTTCCCTGCCTGTGTTTCCTCACTATTCTGAAGCATTCTTTGGACTTAGATCAGACTCTAAGGAGTCCAGGATACCTTCTCATGCACATCACTTCTCTGTACCATCGAGTCTTTCTTGTGCAGCCAGTTTCCTTTGCCCTTGGCTGTTACCTCAGTCAGAAATGATCCCCTCTGATATGAAAGCATGCCTCTTCGTTCCTCTTGTGAGTCTTTCCTCACAGTTCCTCTGTGTTTGTAAATCCTAGCAATGATTCCTGGTATCTCCATTCTGCTTCTGGACTCCAATCCCCTGCAGAGGAGCTGGAGAAAACTGATTTTAGTAGGCCTCAACCATCCTATTGTCCTGAGGTGCTCTCATTTGAATGGGAGCCATCAAAGTTTAACAAACCTATTGTCCATGGTCTGCGAGATAAGTGTGACAGCAGATGTTGGATTCCACATACATTGAGGCACTTAATAATACAGCAATTTTGTAAGATCAACCAGAATTCATAAATTGTGCATAGACATGTTCTCTAAATTATCAGAAGGGCCAAAAGTCCATTTTTATCTTTTGACTTTCTACTGTAGTCACTTGTGTCTTGCTTACACCAGTAAATTTTGTGCACGTTTTCAACACTGATCACAGCTATACCAGTTTTTAAAAAGGTGTAAGTGCTAATATAGATCAGAAAAAACATTTCACAAAATGATTCAAACAAGTATGAATTCAAATCTGGTAGAAATATGTTCTAAAAATACTTTTTTGTGAATACACATTAATAATTTAATTTTTAAAATAATGTAGCTGCAACCGCAGCACAAAATGCGTCCAACATTTTCTAGTATAGACCATGCCTTGGAATTGGAGAGAAGTCTTCCATACTTGGGTGCATTTCTACAGCAATCATTCTGGTAGGCCTGAGATGTTGCTGTGCGCATCAAAATCAAATAAATAATAAAAATAGAACCACTTAAGTAATTCACTTGAAATAGCAACTTTCCTAAAATCCCACAATCCAATTATTTGGCTGTGCAAGCTGCCTTTTTTTTTTCTATTTAAAAGATTTAATTAACTCTGACAACTTTTATTTAAATCAGGTGTTCAGTAGCCAGTGTTTTCCAGGCTCCTCAGCAACCTCAAAATGACTATTGAAGCATACAGTTTTGTAGAAACAAATGACAAATAATCTGGGGTGTCAAATGTCTGGCTTTTGTTTCATAACTTCATGGTTATCATTCTGCACATCTGTCACTATTTTTTTTTCTTTCCAACTGGAATACCTGCACCTTTTTCCATAGGGGTCTCTAGTTGAGCTGTCCTGCAAATAAAAATCTAATCCTTCTCCTCTTGCCACCTTTTAATCCAAAAACTTTCCTGAAAGGGGTGCTAAAGAAGAAACTTTTTTTAAAAAATGGATTGTTTATCTCTGAAGGCCATGATTTGACTTGGAGAATAAAAATGGCAAAAAAGTAAACTCATCTGTTTCTTTCTGAAAAACTTATTTTAAAATGCTGTACATTCTCAGTTCATTTGAACTATTGTGGACAATAAACAATGTATAAAATTGCTTTTGCTAAAATTGTTCAACTTTTTTTTCCTTTTTTTCTGGATATGCCAGTTGTATGGAATGTTCCTACTTAGAACTCCCAGAAGAATATTGTAGGAAATTGCTAACATACTTTTTCCCCCAGCTGCTATTAAATTTGGAAAACTGACAGTGTTTTAATGCCAAATAAGTATTGTGGTTTTTTTTCTTTTTTAATCTTGAGATTAATATTATTCCTCTTTTTGCCCCAAAGGTTCAAAAATTGAGAATATAAAAGGATTTCCGTGCACCAGAAGTGATGCATAAATTATACTTAAGCCAAGTCTACACTAAAAATTTAAGTTGACTCAGTTGCATCACTAAGGGATGTGAAAAATCCACACTCCTGAGCTGCATAGTTAAGCCAACCAGCCCCCAGTGTAGACAGTGCTAGGTCAATGGAAGAATTCTTTCGTCAACCTAGCTACTGCCTCTCAGGGAGGTGGATTAAGGAAAAGACCCCTCCCATTGCTGTAGTGTGTCTCTACACTGAAACGTTACAGTGGTGCAGCATTTCTAGTGAAGAATATAGCCTTACATAGAGTCATGCCACTATGGAAATATGTCTTGTTGGTGTTGAGGGGATGGAGGGAAGGTTGATATAAACACCATTATGAAAAACTGCTCTAGTCTGACCATGTTTATGTATTCTCTTATTGCACCTCATACCTACAGGAGAAATCTCTAAATATGTTGCTCAATGAAATGTTTTTTTCATAGTTGACCAGATTTACTGGACACATGTTGATAAGCGGAGTGTAAAATGTTCTAACTGGCAATTTTACATAAAAGTACGAAGAACACATCTGTGCATTGTAAGATATGTCAAGTAGCCAGATATCTTAATGCAACACTCTTCAAATAATACTTTTGTTTCATTACTGAGAACTTTCCCTTCACATCATATATTCATTCTCTACAATCATGCTATGACTTGTATATACATACATTTTTTTTGGTCAAATGTATATCTCATAAAATATCAATACATAGACTTTATAAAAATTAGGTTAAAAGTATTATACTGCTACTCATTGAAATTAGGATTGCCAGATGTCCAGTTTTCGACCAGAAAGTCTGGTTGAAAAGGGGACCTGACGGTGTCTGATCGGATCTACTGATCAGACACCCAAAGTCCAGTTACTGCAGGTAGGGAGGCCCCGAGTCATCACCTGCACCAGCCCTTACTCAGCCAGGGCCACCTCCTACCTGTATCTGGTGGCTGCAGCTCCCAACCCTAGCTCTGCAGGCGTGTCCCTCCCAACTCACACAGGGAGGGAGGAGAGAGGGGAAAAGCAATGTGTGATGGAGGGTGGGGGAAAGAGGAGTGAATGGGGGATGGAACCTCAGTGGGAAGGGGCAGGGCAGGAGCACGGCCTTGGGGGAAGAGGCGGGGCCAGGGGTAAGGCCTCGGGGGAAAGGGCAGGGCAGGTCTTCAGGGAAAAGGGTAGGTTCCAGCACTCCTGCTGGAATGTCTGGTTTTTAAATGTTACAAAGTTGGCAACCCTAGTTGAAGTGCATGTCACACCAAGCATGGTCCCCATTGTCTTCCTGCCTCATTATCAGACGTTGTCTGTGCTGTGAAAGGTCCACTCTAGGGCAGGTGATTTCATGTGTCACATCTGTTCAGAGCTGATGGATGCCTCTTCTATTTAATTTAAAAATGCTGTGAAATTTAAGACTTGACCATGAACTCATTTCAATATAATCTTCCTTGCTCCATTAGTGAACTCTGAATAGACTAGTGAAACGGATCACTGAGATTGATTATGGTATGTTCAACTAGAAGTGGATTTGGAGGACTTCTGATATATGCCCCTTTTGGAGTGTTTCCTTGTCTGCAGATGGCATGTATATCTCTGAAACACACTTTTGCAAAAGGCAGAGTAGATGCTGATTTTTTGAGGTGAAGCAGGTGGTGTGGCAGGTGCCTCTTTATAAATTAAAGGAATAAATTCTCATTTTCACATGTATTGTGCTTGGATATGAAGGAACTTAGATTGTAAATACTTCTGGCAAGGACCTTGTCCTACATCATGTTGTTTAATGTAGTTGTGCACAATCTGTTTCCCTTTATCAGTTTTGAATTTGAATTAAACCTTTCAGTTTTGATTGCTCTTTTATAGTGGCATTATGAGAGATGATGAATAGATCTACTGTTCTATACCACTCATTATTTTGTATATTTTTATCATTTACCCATGTATTCATCATCTCTAAGATTACATAGGCTCAGTTTTTTCTTCATAGAAGTTTGTCTATTCTCTTTACTCATCTCTGACCCTCCTCTATTTCTGCTATATCCTTTTTGAGATAAAGTAACCAAAACTAAGCACAGTATTCTGGGAGAGGGCATGTTGTTAATTTATAGAATGGCAAGATATAGATTCCATGATCTTTTAGAATTGCAGAATTTATGAGGGCCTGTCTAAAGCATGTTGTGTTAATAGAGGGTATGTGTATACACAGTGATAAAAGATCTGTGGTGTAGCCAGTCTGGCTGAGTCAGCTAACTCAGACTTAGGCTGTGGGGCTAAACATTGCTTTGTAGACATTCAGGCTCAGGCTGGAGTCCAAGCTCTGGGACCCTCCACCCATGCAAGGTCCGAGAACTCATGCTTCAGCCTGACCCCAAATGTCTACACAGAGATTTTTCAGTCCTGGAGCCTGGAGCCATGGGTTTTTATCCCTGTATAGACAAACCCACAGTCATTTTCAGAAAATACTCAAGAATTTTTTTCAAGTATGGCCTTGTGTGTTGTCCATTAATTAGTGAAATAAAATCAAAATCCATAAAATATGCTTACCATTCTAATTAAAAGTAAATAACTGTTGTGTGGGCATGTTACCTACCATATAGCTCATCTATAACTGATAAAACCAAAATTTTGACTAACAGATAATACATAGAATTACTAGACTTCATAAGCAGCAAAGAATCCTGTGTCACCTTATAGACTAACAGACGTTTTGGAGCATGAGCTTTCGTGGGTGAATAACCACTTCTTGCATCTGAAGAAGTGGGTATTCACCCACGAAAGCTCATGCTCCAAAATGTCTGTTAGTCTATAAGGTGCCACAGGATTCTTTGCTGCTTTTACAGATCCAGACTAACACGGCTACCCCTCTGATACTAGACTTCATAAATGGCAGTAGTACCAATACCAAGCATTCAAAAATAATGAGTCAGGCCCCAAAATATCATGAGGTTTTTAATTTGCTTTCTGGTTTTTGAGCTTATAGGATTCACAAATATTCAAGCTTTTGACTGCAGCCATGGAATCTAGAATTTTCTTTTAATGAAAGCTTAGATGCTCATGCAATCTCATGACTCCAGTTAGCTGGGCTTTTAAGAAAAACAACAAAAAACTCACTAAGCTTGTGATAAAATTGTGAGCGTTAGCAACATTGAAATGTGCATATGAATAATACCTTGTGATTAGCCTGCCTTCCATAATTGATTCTAGAAAGTTCTTAATTGGCTCCACAGGTGTCTTGATTCGCTCCCCTGTCTTAATTGGTTCTAGCAGGTTCCTGATTGCTCTAGGGCAGTCCCTGCTCTGGTCACTCAGGGAACAGAAAACTGTTCATCCAGTGGCCAGTATATTTGCCTTCTACCAGTCTCCTGTACTCCACTGGTCTGGATCTGTCACATATATAAAATGATGGGGTCTAAATTAGCTGTTACCACTCAAGAAAGAGATCTTGGAGTCATTGTGGATAGTTCTCTGAAAACATCCACTGCGTGCCGTGGCAGTCAAAAAAGCAAATGTTGGGGATCATTAAGAAAGAGATAGATAAGACAGAAGATATCATATTGCCTCTGTATAAATCCATGGTACGCCCACATCTTGAATAGAGAGTGCAGATGTGGTCACCTCATCTCAAAAAAGATATATTGGAATTGGAAAAAGTTCAGAAAAGGGCAACAAAAATGTTTAGGGGCATGGAATGGCTTCCATATGAGGAGTGATTAATGAGACTGGGGCTTTTCAGCTTGGAAAAGATACGACTAAAGGGGGATATGATAGAGGTCTACAAAATCATGACTGATGTGAAGAAAGTAAATAAAGAAGTGTTTTTTACTCCTCATAACACAAGAACTGATCACCAAATGAAATTATTAAGTAGCAGGTTTAAAACAAACAAAATGAAGTACTTTTTGTTAACACAACGCAGTCACCCTGTGAAGGCCAAGACTGTAACAGGGTTCAAAAAAGAACTAATGTTCATAGAGGATAGGTCCATCAATGGCTATTAGCCAAATGGACAGGAATGGTGTCCCTAGCCTCTGTTTGTCAGAAGCTGGGAATGGTCGATGGGATGGATCTCTTGTTGATTACCTGTTCTGTTCATTCCCTCTGGAGCACCTGGCAGGATACTGGGCTAGATGAACTTTCGGTCTGACCCAGTATGGCTGTTCTTAATCTCCATTATGTAAAGCAACTATTAAGAAGAAAAAACAAATACATTTTCTTTCAAAAATTGATCAACTTTTCTGTACTTGGCCAATTTACAAAGAACTTCCTGAAAACAAAAATTTAATTCTGTTGATTACCTGTTTCAAAATAAATATAGTTTAAAGGAAATTCAAGAGGATCAAGCTCAGACAGCATTGTGTGATGAGTTTCCTACTCTTGAATCACTGCAATACAAATTTGTATGCTAGTATATGAACTAATTAGCAAATAGTGAATTTAATTTGTCTATCTAATAATTTACAAAGTGCTAAAATGGGTTTAAAATTGTACTCAGTGGTGTAATCCATCCTATATTGCTGGACACAAAGATTCTATGTAGGCACTTTCTGGAGTAGTAAGTGCGGTCTCTCCCAAAATGTGTAGTTATCCTTTCTCCCGAACACTGGCAATACAATATAGTTTAACTGGTTTTGTAACCAGTTCAACTTTGATATTAGTCATTTTTATTCTTCCTAATTGTGGGCAGTGCTAGACTTCTAAATATTTATAAATTAAAATGTTTGGCGAAACATGATATGGAGACACCATAGTTCTGTATTTAAGTTTGCATTGAGATTTGCACTCTGCAGGGGCTAAACTTCTTTAACCTTTTTGCATGAATGATAAATATACAATATGTGTCACTCAATTTACAGCATTTACTCTTTAAATACAGAATGAGTTCTCTGAAAATTTACAAGACCATTTTGTTCATCCACTTTATTTTTGGGACTAACCTTGTTTTGGATCCCTCTAGTAAACACATTTCTGGTGGAAATTGACTCTTTTGCAGATTATTGCAAAATCTAACATTTAGGCTATTAAAGTTTCATAGTCTCTATACATTTTTTAATTTATGAACACTGTTAATTGCAAGTTTTTTTATGCTGCAAAGTTTATATAAATCTCTCTCACCTAATTGACTTTAATCAAACTTTGGAGAATGGTTTGTACAATGTATTTTCAGAGGTTAAATCACCAGTAGAGAAATTGGGAAACTTTTCATCACTGGACTTCTTTACAGTTCAGCCATTTATGTTGATCACTTGACTAGCTGTGCTATAAGCAAAGAGCCAGTCCCCCAGCTTGACTCCTGGACCTCCTGAATTCTGTAAATGGGTGGGCATTTGCTCTCTTATAGCCTTCCTTGAATCTGCAGGAGAACTGTCATCCTGTACACCGCCCGAATGCGCACAAGATGGAAGTTTATCTCCTGCAGACGTTGAGAACCCCTGTTATTAACTGTTCTACACAAACTGATGTTCCTCCACCCGTTCCATTGCAAGTCAACAGGAGTTGGGCACCTAATTTCCCTTTTTGCCTTTGAAAATCTGCTTCTTAGTGTTCATATTGTTGTGAGAGAAATGTGCATCTTGAACTCTAAAGAAATATTTTTGTGTGGGTAAAACATATATCCAAGATAGTTATTGCTTACTACTTATGCATGTTAGTATAGTGTGTCAAGACTGTGTTATATACTTGAAAAATGCAATGAGATTTAGAAATTTCAGTGATTGCATGATTGAGATTGTTATACTCTTGGGGAAAGATTCTCTAGTCTGTTTTGTTCTCTTTGCACCACTCCAGTATGGAGCAGTAAACAGCCACATCTGCCTTGCTAGGGCTCCCATGACTTGGGGAATCCTGAGTGAGTGTAGAGATGGCATTGTCCCTGCCAGCTCTATATGTAGGCCATGGCAAGCTGGAGTAGCCTCAGACTGTTCCTAGTTCTGGGCTAGACCTGGGGCCCATGTGGAGCCAGGCTCAAGATCAGAGAGCTGAAGTTTGAGCCTCTTTGTTCCTTCCTTTCGCCTGTCCTGAGAAGCCCTGGCCAGATGGTTCTTCCTTCTATGGATTTGTGATTAAACAAATTCAGAAGAGGGAAAAATTATGCAGAATATCTCTCTCTACTCGGATATAACACTGTCCTCGGGAGCCCAAAAATCTTACCGTGCTATAGGTGAAACCGCATTGTATCAGACTTGCTTTGATCCACTGGAGTGCGCAGCTCCACCCCCACCGGAGCACTGTTTTACCGCGTTGTATCCGAATTCGTGTTATATTGAGTCGCATTATATCGGGGTAGAGGTGTGTGTATAGGAACATTAAATGGATCCCCTAGTTCTTGAATATGTAACACTATTGTTATTTATTGTGGTAAACCCTGTCTAAGGTACTTTTGGCCCCCATTACTGTAGTATTTGAGCATCTCTCAATCATAATGGATATATCCTCACAACACCTCCTGTGAGTTAGGGTACTACTGTTATCCCTAATTTTATGTACTGGGAACTGAGGCACAGAGAAACTAAGTTACCTGCTCAAGGTCAAACAGAAAGCCCCTTGTGACTGAACCGTGGTGTCTTATTTCCAGACTAGCACCCGTACCACTGGACCATCCTTCCTCTCTTGAAGCCTAGATGCTTCAAATCATAGAGCACGGTCCTGTTTTATTAGGCATTATATATGTAAAATGCAAAGAAAATCCCTGCCCCAAAGAGCTTACAACTCAAGTGTATGACGAAAGACAAAAGGTGGAGATTTTCTTCGGTGATATACTCTACAGCATGCTATAGGTCAGGGGTAGGCAACCTATGGCACGGGTGCCGGAGGTGGCACGCAAGCTGATTTTCAGTGGCACTCGCCCTGGCCAGCTCCTGACCACCAGTCCAGGGTGCTCTGCATTTTAATTTAATTTTAAATGAAGCTTCTTAAACATTTTAAAAATCTTATTTACTTTACATACAACAATAGTTTAATTATATATTGTAGACGTAGAAAGAGACCTTCTAAAAACGTTAAAATGTATTACTGGCACGCGGAACGTTAAATTAAAGTGAATAAATGAAAACTCAGCACACCAATTCCGAAAGGTTGCCGACCCCTGCTATAGGTCTTTATCAGAAGTTGGCAACCTGTGGCACCATGCCAAAGGCGGCACGTGAGCTGATTTTTACTGACACGCTGCTGCCAGCCGAGGTCCCGGCTACCGGCCCTGCTCAGCCCACTGCCGGCCTGGGTGAACAGAACCCCCAGAAGGCTGAGCGGTGCAGGCAGCCAGGACCCCGGCTGGAAGGAACTCGCGAATGAAACCCCAGACCGGCGGTGGGCTAAGCCGCTCAGCCCACTGCTGGTCTGGGGTTCTGTCTGCCGGCCCCTTGCCAGCTGGGGTCTCGGCTGCTGGCTCCACTCAGCCCGCTGCCAGCCTGAGTGAATGGAACCCCTAGCTGGCAGTGGGCTGAGTGGTGCCGGCGGTCAGGACCCTGGCTGTCAGGAGCTGGCAGCCGGAACCCCAGACCAGCAGCGGGCTGAGCCGCTCAGCTGGTCTGGGGTTCCAGCCACCAGCCAGCCCCTTGTCAGCCAGGGTCCTGGCCGCTGGGACCGCTCAGCCCGCTGCCAGCCTGAAATACCAGCCACTGGATCCGCTCGCCTTGCTGCTGGTCTGGGGTTCCAGCCGCCTGGCCCCCTGCCAGCCTGGGGTCTGGACCTCCGGCCCTGCTCAGCCCTCCTGCTGGCCTGGGGTACTGGCAGCCAGCCCAGGACTCTGCTCCTGGCCTGGTCCCAGTGCTCTACAGCCCTTATAAAAAATTACACTACAATTAGCTTAAAAACTTGAAAACTTTGTATATTACAGTAATTGTTAAAACATGTATAGTGTTAATAAATACATAGGTTGGATCAAACAAAGTAGTTGTACTTATGTGCCTGTGCGTAATTTGTGTTTTTAATTTACCTTCTAAAAAAATCTCGCATGTCTCACACCTCCAGAAAGGCATCATGCACCCCAGGTTAAGAACCACAGTACTAAACTGATAAGATCTGAATTTTAATTTAATTTTAAATGAAGCTTCTTAAACATTTTAAAAATCCTGTTTACTTTACATACAACAATAGTTTAGTTATATAATATAGACTTAGAGAGACCTTCTAAAAACATTAAAATGTATTACTGGCCGGCAAAACCTTAAATTAGAGTGAATAAATGAAGACTCAGCACATCACTTCTGAAACGTTGCCGACCCCTGGTCTATATAATAATTTACTCATATATCATCTTCAATAAACTCTGTTGCTGTCAGTTTTATGGGGCAGCAGGAGCGCACTTGAAAGTATAATGCAAATGACACTATTTTGCCATGTATAATTGTGCACAACCCATCTCCACAAAAATATTTGGTTATACGGGTAACTCTTGGCTACACTTTGAGTGAAATGCTACGTCTTGGAAATAGAAAGTATCTTAATCTCTGGTACATGATTAACAAATTGTTCATCCTGTTCATATTATTTACATCAGAAAATCATCTGTACCTTTTTCTTGGAAGCTGTACTTCTACAAGTATGTTAAATTGTGTTCTTAGAAAAAGATCACATCCAGTATAAAGCCTGGGTAATTTTTTTTTTTTTGAGGATACGAAGTACTGTAACTTTTCAGACATTGGGAATTACCTCATGTGAAGAGGAAAGTTATTTTTCTTTCCTGGCACTAGGAATGCAGTACTAAAAAATTTTCTTTAATGTTTGTCTGGCATTTAACATTCTACAAGCTTCTGTAGTTAAGCTGGTTAAGCCCGAGGTCTAAATAGCTGTTCCCAGCTGCTGCCAGTTTATACCCTGGTGATGACTAGAACTTCTTACCAAAACATTACTATATATTTAAAAGAATTCTCTCTCGTTTGACTAATTTTAACCACTGTTTCTTGGTTAGATTCCCTTTATCACTGGTAGAGGTAATGTCTTCCTCCTTCTCCGAGGGTCCATATTTCATGCATCCATGAGAACTGGAACTCTGCAAGCACTTTGAATCTTGCCATGTATGTACTCTGGTGTACAGCGGGAAAGGTGGCCCTATACAGCTGTTGACCCACAGTGTGGAGGATCCCTGCCCATGTGAGACTCCCACAGTTCGTTCTTCTATTTCCCTCCTGTGCTCTTTCTTACCGTGTGTCAGATATACTTGCACCTCTGATACTTCCTCACTCTCCTCCTTCACCCTACAACATTCCAGTCCCTTTTTCTCTGTAGAAGTTTTTGCACTGAGTGGTAACATGGGCGAAAAAAGAAAATTGATATCCTGTCCCATAGCTAAAAAATATTTATGAAAAATATCTGTTGTGCATGTGGTCAATAGGTCTTATACAAATTGACTATCTCTGTCATTTTCTAACTGCAGAATTTCAAAACAATTCAGCAACATTTGGAACAACTTCAACGCTTCATTTTTTTCTGTGAAATAACTAAAACAGTTAATCATACTTTTATAATTTTAGCAACTAAAATGTTGTCTGGTATTGCTATTTTTTTATACCAAGTTTTAATCTAATGTGACTTACAACTGTCAAGTATGCATCCCTGGAAAGCTAGGTTTTTAATGGAATGGATAACAAGAGACTTTGTATTTATAAAATATGCAGGCACATGCACACAAAATATTGATTGGATGTGAACTTCTGGTTTTTAAGATGGATTTTGTTTGTGTTGACATTGAAATCAAATCCTACTATTTGTCTTTAGGCTGCCACGCATAATGCATCAAATTATTTTACCTACTGAATTAATGATGACTTTTATGCTTTTTTCTGTAGAAGCTTTAATGGCTAGCTTGAAGCCGTGTTGTTTAAGGGATTAATTTAATATTTTGACAGATAACATTAACTACATGGATAATTAACAGATTTCGAATGATGAATGAATAAAATGGCTAGGAGTGTAATTTGCATTGTACAATCTCCATTTTCAGATCTGTTTTCTTTAAAGACATTGCTAATGAAAATAGTCACACAAATTGAGTTTCTTTAGCAAAGAATACTGAAAGAATTGATCTTGTCTAGATCTCCTTCTAGGTTGTTCTTAGAGTAGTGTTAGAAAATTAGTTTTCTAGCATGTAGTTATTGTAACTAATTATTAGAAGTATATTGTTTCTAGAGCACTGGTTTGGAATATTTTATTATCAAGATCTTTAAAAAATATTATTTGGTTGTATGAATGGACCCATTTGTTCTAAAAATGAATGAAAACTATCTTTTTCCTTTCTGTACAAACTGAAGCAGAAGAAAAGATAATGTTTGTATGGAAAACTTGCATCAATAAGCATGTAACTTAAAGCAGATAATCTTGATGATAAATACTAATAATTTATCTATAAACTTATATTCAAATTTTACAAACTGAAGTGTATGTCTTAAAAGTAGGATTACATCTTGTCTTGCTTTTATAGTCTGTACCTTCTGCGTACAAATAACAAAATGCTTTAAAATGTATGTAATTAAGCAGTACAATACTTGTTCATGATTGGAAGTTTTCTTTTGGCATTTTGAGACAGTTTGGATGAAGATCCAGATGGTGTAAAACCCAGGAACAAATAAGTCATTAAATTTCAGGTAGCTCATATGTTAGCAATAATTTATGGCAACTTTTGCTTTTCTGGGTACAGTTCTGTGCTTTATGCAGGTCTTCTCAAGAGGGGGCCTCTTCAATCATGATATCAAACGTCCTGTATCTTGGTTAACATGCTCCATTGATGCTTGAGTTGAAGGAAGCTGATAACATTTACATCAGAGTAAAGCCTGAAGCACAACAAATATTTTTAAGTGTGGCACATTGTACTCAACTTTCCATAGCTTGGTATGCCTCCAGATTCATAATTACACTTACCAAGTTCCTTTCTAGACTTTGAAATCATTATGAAAAATGGACATTGCTAACTAATAAGGGAGCGGTATCCTAAAGCTTCTGATCTCCAGTGTTAAATCTTTTGAAGTGAAAAAATAATAGCCTAGAAAAATTTGATTGAAGATTACTTTAAGAAAAATGGATTTAATAAGTGGTTGCCTAATTAGCTTGAGACCCTGTGAGGTGAGAGGTGCCAGACAACATAAACATGATAAAACAATTTGGCTGAACTTCTGCTTTATAAATAATGCTTTCAAATTCTGTTATATAGACAGATTGTAATCAAAATGACTATATTGTTTTGTTCTAAGCTCCAGTAGAGAGTCTAAGAACTGCCACTTCATAAATAACAATAAATTGCTCTGGCTATCGTCTGGCCTGGAAAATTGTTGCCCTTCTCATGGTTCCTACTAACCAAAAGGAGAACACAAATTTTACATCAGCTAATAAATTAGGTTCGGTCAACATACAACATTTGGAAAGTTCCATTGTTTAGTAGCAGTTAGGCTTGCTGGCGCTCAGCAGTGCAGGCATATTTTGTGCTTCTTGGTGAAGTGTTTAACCAAGAATGTTTAAATTTAGGTATTCTTTGCAAGGTAATCTTCCTCCTTGAGCTCTGCTAGGCACGAAGAAGGCATTGAAATTTCTGTCTTGTCCATATGTATTTCTATTTCATGACAAGCACTCCTTTATTTTCAGTTTTATGTACAAATGAAGAAAATTGCCTTGGTATTTGAATATTCCTAATTATTGTTAGAATATCGTTTAAGAAGTTGATGAGGTAATACCTTTTATTGGACCAACTTCTGCTGGTTGACGAGACATATTTTCACACTTACACAGGCTTTTCTTCAGACCTGAAGAAGAAAAACTCTGTGTAAGCTCAAACGCTTCTCTCTTTCTCTCTCCCTCCAACTGAAGTTAGTCCAATAAAAGATATTACCTCACCCAGCTTATCTCTCTAATATCCTGGGACCAATACAACTACAAATATATTACAAACAACTAATTTTAATGATGAATCAAGGAGATGTACAAAGAATTCTTGCTTTTCCACACTGATCATTGATTTGTTTTTATGAGATACCTGCTGCTGGAAGAACCTGAGGCCAGATAATTACACGCATTTTATTTGCACTGTTGTGTGATGTGATGACATGTAACAGTTGTAGAATGAGATGTTTTCTGACACTTTAACCTTGTAATGTATCTGGCCACTTGTAGCCCTGTCATATAATCTCCATTATTGATCATTGGTCTGAATATGGCATTATGTAATATGCCATGCCGCATTCTTATCTGCCTCTTGCAATCTGTATTTATGTGACACCCATATTTTTAGTTATGGCAGATAAAAGTTGTGTGAATAATATGCCCATGTACCAATAAGCAGCCCACATGCTCAGCCTGGTCTAATTTTTTTCTTAACATCTTGTCTTGCATCTCTTTTGAGCAGCTAACCTAATCTTCCTGAGTTTTGTCATAAAGCAAAATGACTGGGAGCATGGAGTCAATTTCTCATAATAGTGTTCTCCATCCCATAATTTCATCCGCAGCCCATATTATTTTGCACCTTCTTTACAACATCCCACAAACCTGCACGTCGCTCCTCACTGTCCACCATCTCTTGACAGAAGCATGAAGCCTGCACAGCTCTGTGCTGTTGTCATGAGCATTCCAAGCACAGGGCACTTGATCCTGCAGTATTTACAGCGCCGCAAGATAAGCTGTGGGGAGCCTGATGATTTCTTGGAGGCTATATTGTTCTGGGACATAGAAACAATTCAAGGTTGTTGATGGTGTTCATGGAGCAGATGGAGGTAGTGGAGTGCCAGTTCTAGGCCCGAGAAACAAGAAGTGACTGGTGGGATTGCATTATTATGCAGGTTTAAGATGACGAGCAGTGGCTGCAGAACTTTTGGATGTACAAAGCTACATCTGTGTGCTGAACTTGCTCCAGCCCTCCACCATAGGGACATCAAAATGAGATCCACACTGACAGTTGAGAAGTGAGTGGTGATTGCATTGTGGAATGGAGTCGTGAGATCTACTGCAGGAGCTGCAAGTGTGCAGGACTATTAATTGTCTCCTGCTATGCGAGACTGTGACTCCAGGCAATGTGCAGGACATAGTGGGTGGTTTTGCAGCAGTGGAGTTCCAAAACTGCAGTGGGGTGATAGATGGCTCACATATCCCTATGTTAGCACCAAACTTCCTTGCCACAGAGTACATCAACAGAAAGGACTACTTTTCGATGGTAATGCCAATGCTGGTGGATCACAGGGGGAAGCTTTACCAACATCACTGTTGGCTGGTCAGAGATGGGCATAATGCACACATCTTTAAGAACACAGGGCTGTTCAGAAAGCTGCAAGCAGGGACTTTCCCAGGTGGCAGATTACCATTAGCAACGTTGAAAGGCCATTAGTGATCCTGGACAGGCTTGCAGCATCTCCTGGAATGTGTCATCCTGAGTTGTCTTCTCCTTTGTGTCTGACTCAGGTGTTCCATGAGTGTGGAAAGAGAGATCCAGAAGGCCACAGTGGCAGCAGCTGCAGATACAACACATAAGTACTACTGTCAGTGTATTCATGACAGAGATCAAAACTTTAGATACTGAACTCACTCCCCTTTATCTCCCAAAGTTGTAAGCACTACATGCTCACTTCTCCTGGGGATCGATGCAGCACCAGCCGTACTGGGTAAGGCCCTTTCGGGGAGGTTGGGAAAATGAGGGGGGAATAGCTTATGGGCATGAGTATAGTTGTGTAAGGTAATGGAACTCAATACTAGCACCATTTTCCACAGGTAGTGATGATTTTAGGTGATATCTCACTCCTGAGGGTAACAGAGGCAGAGACAGCACAGATGCTGCTGACATTCTGATGCCGCCCAGACCCATATGCTGCTACCCTGTGTATTCAATAGTGCCTGCTGAAGTAATCGCTGAGTGGCATGAGGAAGTGTCCTACCGAAGTCAAAGAAATAAAGCAGCCCTCCCCAGAAACTTTCAGCAGAGGATTGCAGAGGACGACAATAAAAGTTTTATCAAGATCTCTACGGAGGATTCATCGGACATCTTGGTACACAGAAACAAACTGCTCTGCGTGGCCCCCTGAACTTGTGGATCATCATGGGCGTTTCACAGACATTAACGCAGGCTCGTCTGGAAAGGTGCATGACTCACTCATCGTTCAGAACACTGGTCTGTTCAAGAAGCTGCCTTATAATCATTCCTGTCCCCACGTTTTCCACAGGCTGTGTTCATTATGGAAGATATCTTGCTCACCCTCAGCAGCAGGGAATCAGGGGTGGGTTTTCTCCAAGTCTGCAGCTTCTCCACTGGCCCTTATGTGGCCTGCCTATGTGCAGCAGTGGTCCCCCCACTCCCCAGTGAAGGCAGAGTGGTGCGGAAACGTTACTCTTAATGGGGCAAGAAACAACGCAGCTCTGCCAAAGAATCTGCTGCAGCAGATTGCCCAGTATCTCCTTGAGAGTTTCGTGGAAATCTGAGGCAGATTCCCGTGAAGTGTGGGAGTCAGTCAGTAACCTATTCTGCCGCTCAGACAAGGCATATAGTGGTACACACATTATACAGACACAAGCCTGCTTTCTGTAACCCTTCTGCCCCCAACAACTCATTTCAGTGATTCCCAAAATCAAAGCCACTTACCAGGGGCCTCCTCTCCTGTCTGCACTTTGCCAACCTGTGACTGACTAGCCTCTTCTGAGGTAGAGAAGAGCTCCTCGCTGCACGCATCTCTGACCTCCAAGTCGTCCTCTGCCTTTGGGTCCCACTCCCTCTCCAAATCCTCATCCAAGATTTCCTCCTGGCTCAGTCCACTCTCGACTGGCACGCGAGCCATTGAAGTATCCACAGTGGCCTTCACAGTGGAGGTGGGGTCACCACCAAGTATCACGTCCAACTCTTGGTAGAACTGGCAGCTCGTGGGTGCAGCACTGGAGTGGTTTGCCTCCCGTGCCTTGTAGTAGGCGTTCCGCAGCTCCTTCACTTTGACCCTGCACTGCAGTGTGTCCTGGTCATGGCCCCTTTCTGTCATGCATCGTGAAATCTGTCTGTAGGTATCATAATTTCTATGAGTGAAGCGCAGCTGGGACTTGACACCCTCCTCTCCTCAAACGCTGATGAGATCCAGCAGCTTGGCAGGGGATCACCTGGTTTGTAGAGACCACTGTATGCATCACCGAGCAAAGAGGAAGTGGACTTTCAAAATTCCCAAGGAATTTACAGGGTGGGAATGACAGCAGGGCAGTAGCATTCAAACTGATGACTAGAGAGGCAAGAACAGGCATTGTGGGATACCTCCCAGAGGCCGATCACAGCGATGTAATCGACCAGGGTATCTACGCTGGCACCACGGCACTGTACCCCTGGCACAGAAAGCTCTATGCCTCTCATTGGGGTGTTTTTTTCACAGTACTGCAACTGCACAGTTTCTGTGTACTAAGTGGCTTGGCAGTGTGTACATGTCAGGAGTTACACAGCAGAAAGCTGCTTTACTGTGCAGAAACTTGCCAGTGTAGACAAGGCCTTAACCTGTCCTGGAAAAAAATGACATTATGGATAACTTTTTACTGAATATATTAAACCTGCTGATAGTAGTATTCCAAGTAAAACATGCCACCATTTGAACTTTCTTTAATTTACAGATGCAATAACATCCAGTGTATTAATTTCTGAAGACATGATAATCTCAGTCCTTGCTGTTATATGATGAAAAGTTATAGATAACAAGGGATCCTAGAAATCCATTTGCCACGGAAATATGCGGGATTTGCATTTTTACAGAGAATCTTTAGTTTTTACATTTTATGGGAAACAAAAGAAAACATGTACAGTACAACCCCATTTATCCGAGCCTCCATTATCTGGCTCTCCATATTAACTGAACCACCAGACTCCGGGGGCTGACAGTGGCTGAGGGTTGTGCCATCAGTCCTGGT
Source organism: Gopherus flavomarginatus (assembly GCF_025201925.1). Lineage (NCBI taxonomy): Eukaryota > Metazoa > Chordata > Testudines > Testudinidae > Gopherus > Gopherus flavomarginatus. The sequence continues at coordinate 331,510,905 of NC_066617.1, forward strand.
GGCTGGTGCTCAGCTGGTCAGCTCCAGGTGGCTGGTGGTTCGGTTATTACAGAGAGCAAAGTAATGGAGGCTCAAATAAACCGGGATTCTACTGTATATCAATCAAACACTGTGTTCAACAGATACCTATATAGAGGCTAGGGAAACATAAGTTCTGCATTTCATTTTAATCATGGAAAAATCTGGATTTTTATGGGTTTTTTTAATCTAAGAATTTGGGGGGGGGGGAGGTTTATGACTGAAAACTAGGTTCCCTGTAGATAACTGACTCAGCGTACAGTGATGAACATGTTGGGATATAATAATCTTTTCTTAGATTTTGAATGACAAAATGCTATGATTTCAAATATTTTGCTTTGGGTGCATGAACAATAGTCACATTATCTATCCTTCTCAGTTAGTTATATAATTACAGCTATCAGTTCCAGCTGTTAAACTATGTTAAAACAGCAGTTTCTAGGAATGCTTTTTTTCATCTTTGTGCTCTTTTAGCCAGATCATTACTTTCAGTTTCAGATGTTGTTACTGAGACATACCTTTGTCATGTAAAGATTAGAATTCAGGGGTAGGCAACCTATGGCATGCATGCCGAAGGCGGCACGTGAGCTGATTTTCAGTGGCACTCACACTGCCCGGGTCCTGGCCATCGGTCCGGGGGGCTCTGCATTTTAATTTAATTTTAAATGAAGCTTTTTAAACATTTTAAAAACCTTATTTACTTTGTATACAACAATAGTTTAGTTATGTATTATAGACTTATTGAAGGAGACCTTCTAAAAACGTTAAAATGTATTACTGGCACGCAAAACCTTAAATTAGAGTGAATAAATGAAGACTCGACATGCTGCTTCTGAAAGGTTGCCGACTGCTGGATTAGATTGTGCAGTGAGCTCTAGATTTGCTTATACCTTTAAATCAACCCAGACGTTGATACTACCTCAGAATTCAGCAGGAGGCATACCAAACGGTATATCTCCTTGGAACACAAGAAAATCACTTCTCAGGAATTTGTACTAGTAGTTGCTTAGTGGTTTCTGGATGATGTTGAATTGTAGGATTTTGATCTGTAAAACCCTAAATGGTTTGGGACTTGCCTGTTTGGGAGGCTGCCTTTCTACCTGTGCTATCCTGCTACAGTTGCTTTCAGTAGAGGCACTCAAATGTCAGCCCCAACGTTTTAACAAAGAGGGGGTTGTGGCAAGGAATCTTCCATAAGGTGTCTTGATATTTGAAATTTCCTCTGTTCTCCCCTAATCTGAAATAGCCTGAAGCTGTTGACTTTGAGAGCAGACTGCAGGGCCCATTGATTTCCCAAATTTTAAGGTGGGAGAGGGATTAATGCTAATGTTTTGTGAGGGGAGCATCATGTATTTTGTTTGGTCTCCTTCTGGTTTGGGCATGAGGAGTAGCTGCTGTCTTCACTCTTGTTTGCTTGTATATTAATTTTTGACAAAAGCACCTAGAACCCAAGATAGATACTCTTTTCTGTGTATTTGAGTTCTAAATTACTCTTTGAAAGCAGAGAAGCTGGAAACATGCTTAAACATTCTATTAAAGTTTTTCTATAATTTTTCTCATATATGGAACATATTTGGAATTATTTACCATAGAGAATATTCTATTATGTTAATCTTGCAATGTAAAACATGATTGACATATTTTTAGATATGCCATTAACTTTGATGTATGAGGGCATATTATTAATAGCATGACAGAAGATGTGACTGAAAATGTCTGCTAGAAGTCTAGTGTAAGTGGATATAGAAATTTTGTAAGGATAGATAGAGATGCGACACTTTATTGTACCGTTTACTTTCCCCAGTTCTGTTAGTACAAGGAACAATTCTGTTAAAACAAGAGACAAGCCATATTATTATTGCAGGATTAGAATTCTTGTTTTTAAGACTGGCTAGCCACATCGGTACTTATGGCTGTAAAGTTCTTAGTTTTGTTACCCAAAGTGTGCATAAACATCTTTTCCAGTAATGAATCCATTGCAACAAAAGTACTATATACACAATCCATTCAGTCGAAGTGATGCTTGTTCTGTGAGAAAACTTTGTTTTCCAAACATTTTTTCTTGCAGTGCAACTGTTCTCTAAGTCTTCGAGGCAGATGTCACAAGGTGGCACTCTTGCGTTCAAACAGCAAACCACACAAATGATTTTGTTCAAGCTTGGCTTTGAATATTCTGATCTAACTTGAGGTTACTGAGGACAGTAATGCAGTCATGGTCTTTAGATTTTGTAAGCTACTAAGAAGAGGCAAGCAGGATTGATATGATGGCTGCATCACTGGTGAGTGTTGAGCTCCAAGATCATGTTGCAAGATAATTGGAGAAGAGATCATACATAGCCATGTTAGATCAATGGATGGTGCCTCCTCATCTTGAACACTGTGTTTGAGTTCCGATTACCCCATATAAAAAAAAGTACAGGAAAGGTATGATCAACAACAAATGTTTAGTCATGAAAATACTTTCATAGAAGGAGAGACAGAAACTTTTCTAAAATATGGCTTCATTCAATAAACACAGAAGGACAATTACATGGAAATTGGGGAGTACTGAATGTTACATCAGATAACAGAAGTAAAAGGAAAGCCTATTACATTATGTTCTTACGTTTATATTCTTATTTCTTTCTTGTTACAATGTGTTTATATTTAACATAGCAATTAAAAATTATGAATAATAAACTTCCCCTCACATCCATCTACTCTTCATTATGAATTCAAACACCAAATACTAAACAGTATTTTGGGCAATCAGTTGATTGACTTGAATATAGCTGGTATATTTAGAGACTAAGATGGTAGTCAATGGATTTATCATTAATTTAGTCCTAGGATATATATACATGTGTCCTTCTGTGTTTGATCCAGTGTGGTGGTTTCAATTTTTATGGACTGCGTGTGAAACACTATATTTTGAACTGATATAATAAAGTATGAAGTGGCTGAACTGCTAGCAAAAAATATGCATTCCCTCATTAAAAACAGCTAATGTGCCAGAGGTTTGGAGGGTAACAAATGTAACTATATTTTAAAAAAAGGCTGTAATGGCAGTCTGGAAATTAAAGACCAGTAAGTTTTGTAACTGTACCTAGCAAATTGATTGATACTATAATTAAAAACAGTATAATAAATCACCAGGAAGACCATGATATGGTAGTGTGTAACGAATGTTTTCTGCAGAGGAAAATTTTCTCACTAATCTCTTTGAACATATGAATAAAGTAGTGAATAAAGTGGAATTGGTTGACATAATTTATTTAGATGTTCAAAAGACCTCTGACGAAGTCCCTTATGAGAGACTACAACAGGAAATAAGAAGCCATAGGGTAAGAGGTTCTAAAAACTAACTACGAGAGAATAAACAGAATAGGATTAAATGGTCAATTTTTACCATGGCAAAAAGTCAACAGTAGGATGCATCGAGATTCTCTTTTAGGTCTAGTGTTGATTAATATATTAATAAGTTATCAAGAAAGGTGGGGGGGGGGAAGTGGGGAGTCTGCAGATGGCACCAAGTTATTTAGGTTAGTTAAAATCAGAGAGAACTTTGAGAAACTACAGACACCTAACCATGCTAGGGGAATGGGCAATATAGTGGTAAATAAAGTTCAGTGTTGATAAATGCAAAGTAATGAACATTGAAGGGAAACATTTAGATTACTCACACATTTTACAAGATTATACATTAACTGGATCAACTCAAGAGAGGGACCTGGGAATCACTATTGACAGCTCAATGAAAACTTCTACTCAGTGTGCAGCTGTGATCAAAAAACAAACAGGATGTTAGGATGCATAAGGAATGGGATGGAAAATAATACAGAGAATATTATAATTAGAGTTGGCTGGAAGATGGAAATCTCTTCCTGCAAAAAATTTGTTCTCACTTTCAGGTGACATTATAAATAAGAACTCGGCGGCATCATCTTCTGTAAATGTAAACAAACTTAGCAATTGGCTGAACAAGAAGTAGGACTGAGTGGACTTGTAGGCTAAAATTTTGTACATTGTTTTCTCTTTGAGTGCAGTTATGTAAAAAAAAATTCTACATTTGTAAGTTGCACTTTCAGGATAAACAGATTACACTACAGTACTTGTATGAGGTGAATTGAAAAATACTATTTCCTTTGCCCTCTTTACAGTGCAGATATTTCTAATAAAAATAATATAAAGGTAGCACTGTACACTTTGTATTCTGTGTTGTAATTGAAATCAATATATTTGAAAATATAGAAAAACATCCAAAAATATTTATAATTTATTTTTAGCAGTGTGATTAAAACTATTAATTGTGATTAATTTTCAATCAAGTTAATTTGTTTTAATTGCTTGACTTAACTGCGATTAAGTCTAATTGAAAGATTGTCAATGGAGTAGTTAATTTATATTGTGTATATATAATGCCACGGCTGCTTTTAGCAGTAATTATAATTCCGTCTGTGAAGTGTATATAAAACATCTTAAGGCTCAGAAAGGAAGCCACAAAATAATTAACGTATTACATATAAGATTCCATGTTATAAATTCATATGTGCTATAAGATTTTATATTTAATTCATGGTAGATGTGGAGTGCATGTCCTAGTTTATGGTGGTTTTCATAATCAACAAGTATAAAGTTGTTCTCTGGTCAATCCTGGTCCTGTAGAATGTATGTTGGTCCAGTCTAATCCTAAAGACTGAGAATCTAAATGAGTGTATTGTATTGATTTACTGAGTTAGTTAATCCTTTTCTATAAAGACAACCAAGTTTTAAGGTAAATAGTGTCAAATGTGAGTTTTGCTTTGGATAGCTACAAATTTAGATTTTTTTTTTTATTACTGTCTGGGGGCAGTTACACACACCGTATTTGTGTAAATGCAGTGCAAATTGACTTTTTATGAATGGTAGCAAGGGGTCTGGACAAGTCAGTCTTCAATATATCTGCACCCGCAAATTGTGAAGCAGGATGAACTTTTTCATCCATAGTATTCTGAAGGAATATGTAAATTTAGGAGACAAATGCTTAAGGTTGTTTGTATTTTGAAAGTGTATCTCTGTTGTATGACATGATGATAGAGATTTGGATCTAGACTTTATTTTAAAAAGTCTTGTAATTGTAGGTACATATATAAAATTTTTACAGTTAATTGAAGGACATTGTGTCATTCAATCTTTTAAGGACCCAGTCCTTTTTAAGGGTTCTTCCTGGTTGGGTTTTAAAAATGTTCTTTTCCTTTGAAGGCTGATATTAAACAAATGCTACATTACTATGTTATTCTTAAAACAGATTTTTTGGTACATCGTGATGATTATACCATTCCCTTACAGAAAATAATGATGCGGCATGGTTGGTGTTCCCAGTTCAGAAGGGAAAGAACTCCTGTCTTTGGATAACAGTACTGACTAATTCTTCCCCAGTTTTCTTTTTCCCCTCACCCATTAAAATTGTTTTTTTGTTTTTGTTCTGATTTGTTTTTAGGCTTGTCCCCAGAATTTTCTTGTTTTATTGTGCTACAAGTGTTTGAAATATATAGGGAGGACTTAGAAGAGGTAACATAGGCCTGGTCTACACTACGCATTTAAACTGAATTTAGCAGCGTTAAACCAATTTAACCCTACACTTGTCCACACAACGAGGCCCTTTATATCGATATAAAGGGCTCTTTAAACCAGTTTCTGTACTCCTTCCTGACGAGAGGAGTAGCGCTGAAATCGGTATTACCATGTCGGATTAGGGTTAGTGTGGCTGCAAATCGACGGTATTGGCCTCCGGGCAGTATCCCACAGTGCACCATTGTGACTGCTCTGGAGAGCAATCTGAACTCGGATGTATTGGCCAGGTAGACAGGAAAAGCCCCGCGAACTTTTGAATTTCATTTCCTGTTTGCCGAGCATGGAGCTCTGATCAGCACGAGTGGCGATGCAGTCCCAAATCCAAGAAGAGCTCCAGCATGGACTGTACAGGAGATACTTTATCTAATCGCAGTATGGGGAGACAAATCTGTTCTATCAGAGCTCCGTTACAGAAGACGAAATGCCAAAGCATTTGAAAAAAATCTCCAGGCTGTGACAGACAGAGGCCACAGCATGGACTCGACACAGTGCTGTGTGACAAGTGTAACGGAAAGCCAAAGAATCAAATGGACGCTCATGGAGGGAGGGAGGGGGTACTGAGGACTCCAGCTATCCCACAGTTCCTGCAGTGTCCGAAAAGCATTTGCATTCTTGGCTGAGCTTCCAATGCCTGAAGGGTCAAAAATATTGTCGCCAGTAGTTCAGGGAATATGTCGTCAATTTACCCCCCTCCCCCCCTCAAAGAAAAGGGGAAAAAAATCATTTCTCGCCACTTTTCAATGTCACCGTATGTCTACTGGATGCTGCTGGTAGATGAGGTGCTGCAGCGCTAAACAGCAGCAATCTCTCCCCTCCCTCCCCCGGTGGCAGACGGTACAGTACAAAATGACTGATAGCTGTCCCGTCATCATCCTGTGAGTGCTCCTGGCTGGCCTCAATGAGGTCGGCTGGTGGCGCCTGGGTAAAAATGGGAATGACTCCCTGTTATTCCTGGCAGATGGTACAAAATGCTGGGTAACTGTCCTCATCATAGCAGCTGGAGCCTGAGCTCCATCATTTCCCCTCTCCCCTCTTCATATCTAAAGAAAAGATTCTGTACTCCCTGGTCTGTCATAGCGGTGGGAGGCTGCGTTCCTCCCCCCCCCCCCCCCCCCCACTCTTCAATGTCCTGCCTGGACTATCATAGTGGCTGGAGGCTGCCTCCCCGTCATTTAATCTTACTAAAAAGTCAAGTGTTTCTTATTCCTGCATTCTTTATTACTTCATCACACAAATGGGGGGACACTGCCACAGTAGCCCAGGAGGGGTGTGAGAGGAGGGAAGCAATGGGTGGGGTTATTGTAGGGGCACCCCCTAGAATGGCATGCAGCTCATCATTTCTGCGGGGTCTCTGGGGCTCTGACACGGAGCGGCTGTGCTCTGTGGCTCTCTAGTAGACTTGCCCCATATTCTAGGCAGGACTGACTCTATTTTTAGACAAAACATAAAGAAGGGAATGACCTGGGGAGTCATTCCCATTTTTGTCCGTGTGCCCCCGGCCAACCTCAGCGAGGCCAGCCAGGAGCACCCACTACAGCAGCAGACGGTACAGAACGACTGCTAACCGTCATCTCATCGCCAATTTACAATGGCAGACAGTGCAATAGGGATGGGTAACCATCTCTGCTATCTTGCAAAGGCAAATGAATGCTGCTGTGTAGTGCTGCAGTATCGCCTCTGTCAGCAGCATCCAGTACACGTACGGTGATAGTGACAAAAGGCAAAACAGTCTCCATGGTTGCCATGCTATGGCGTCTGCCATGGCAGTCCAGGGAAAAGGGTGCGAAATGATTGTCTGCCGTTGCTTTCACGGAGGAAGGATTGAGTGACGACATTTATCCAGAATCACCTGCGACACTGTTTTTGTCCCATCATGCATTGGGATCTCAACCCAGAATTCCAATGAGCGAGGGAGATTGTGGGAACTATGGGATAGCTACAGGATAGCTACCCACAGTGCAGCGCTCCAGAAATCGATGCTAGCCTCGGTACATGGACGCACACCGCTGAATTAATGTGCTTAGTGTAGCCGCGTGCACTTGACTTTATACAATCTGTTTTACAAAACTGGTTTATGTAAAATCGGAATAATCCCGTAGTGTAGACATACCCATAGTCTTGGTTTTAAGTTCACTTTACTAAAAGGAAAACAGCCATGCAATAGAAGTAGGGGATCCTGCCACATAATTACTCTGTATTTTGTGAAATGCTGGTGGACTGTTTTCTTCAAAGATGTTGCTTAGATCAGTGTATTAAATATTTCAATTTGGTAGGTGCCCATTACTATCAAAAGATTTTCGCTTGTATCCTTTTTAGTCAGGGCTCCAATGGGAGTGATTATACATTTGTTTATGTTAATTTAAAGACTATTTCCCAAAAAATGAATAGATCTCATACCTGAAGTATGCAGTTCTGGGGAGAGGTTAATACATTAACAGGTCATTCGCACAGATGAAATCTTATGATTGTTTTTTCCAACTACCCTAGATGCTTGAAGTGATGTGGGCCATGTGAAATAAGGGATGAGAGTATAAGAGCATTTCTTAGAGAAATAGAGTACCCATTGAGCCTTTTAATAGCTGCTTATATGTAATTCAAAATAACGTTATCCTCTAATTTTATGTTTATTTGAGGAATTTTAACTTCTGTAGGAACTTTGATGTCAACAGGACCTTGCTGCTCTTCAGGAGTATGTTTACAGAAATTTAGGAATACTTTGATAAATAATTAGGTAGTTAGTAGTTGGACCTAATATGCCATCTTTGGTGGATGCTATAATCGTTTCTTGATGTAGAGGTTTAGACATAATATGTAGCATTTTGCCAGATCTGTTGCCAAACTAAGAATTTTCTTACAATATTGTATCCAATGGGGGTATTTTTTGGATAAAGGAAGGTCCAGTTTACCCCAGTACACAGAGTGAGGGTGTCATGCAGTTTGAAAACAATGGAGCTTGCAAAGCATTTATTATATTAAAATTGGGTTTATCTAAAAGATAAGCAGGAAACCTCAATTCTGTTGTGTGCTGTGAGGAGTTAAATCATCTTCCATCAGGTAGGTGGCTGCATGATTAGCTGATATTATAGGGACTTCTGTGGTTGACATGTATCTCTCATCATATAATGTATAGGATAAGATGCAGGCTTAAATTAAGGTGTGTCTCATGTCAATGGGAGCAATAACGTAAGTATTTTCCGCTGGGATTTAAATATCTTTAGTCACTAATATAGTGGCTGTCAGTAGGGACATAGTCTAGCTCACAGTGACAGAGGAGAATTATGAATGGACTTCAGGGCACTATCCATCAAAGGGTCTAGAACTATGCTGTAATCTCCATCTAGTATGTTGATAACTATTGGAAATTAGATTTTTATCCTAGAGGTGTGTATATATATACTGGCAGTACTTCTCCAATTGTGATATAAAAGCCCTGATTAGAAAATATAACATATAAGTGTTGTCCTCTAGAATGTAAAAAAATGCTTGCATTTAAGAAAAGATGGGCATCTTTTATGGGAATTAAATGACTTACAATGCATGTTCTACCCAGTGCTGCAAGAGGGCAATTTCCAGTCTTCCGAAATTAATTACTTGTTTGTTTGTTTCTTCTTTCTGTTTGCCAGAAACTGGGAATGGGCGACAGGGGATGAATCACGTGATGATTCCCTGTTCTGTTCATTCCCTCGGAGGCACCTGGCATTTGCCACTGTTGGAAGACAGGATACTGGGCTAGATGGACCTTTGGTCTGACCCAGTATGGCCATTTTTATGCTCTGGTTGGGTTCTGAAGGGCCTGGATATTCTAAGAAAAGAATTTAAGATCATCCTTGTAGTGTTTCAGCTGTAATAAAAGGTAATGCATTTCCTTAACTGCCTAAATTGTTTTTATATTTCATAAAGATTTTAGGGTCAGAAGATACCATTAGTCATCTGGTCTGACCTGCTGCATTATACAGACCCTAGATTTCACTCAGTGATTCCTGCGTCATGTCCAATAACTTGTAGTTGAACTAAGAAATATCTTCTAGAAAAACATCTACTACTGATGTAGACATTTCAAGTGATGGAAAATCATATTACATTTCTTGGTAATCTGCTCCAGTTCTTAATGATTCTCACTTTTAAAAATTTACACCTTATTTCCAGTTCGAACATAAGTAGGCCCACATCTAATAAAGGAGCAAGCAATGGATTTTTGCTGTAACTTCTAGCATAAATATTAGCCAACTTAATTTCTAAAGGAATTTTAAAACTAAATACACCTCCACCTCGATATAACGTGACTCGATATAACATGAATTCGGATGTAACGTGGTAAAGCAGTGCTCCTGGGGGGTGGAGGGGTGCGCACTCTGGGTGATCAAAGCAAGTTCAATATAACTCAGTTTCACCTATAACACGGTAAGATTTTTTGGCTCCCGAGGACAGCTGTATATCAAGGTAGAGGTGTACATAGTAAAAATTTTCAGTTGATCTATCTAATGAACATATTGTGCAAGAATCTAAACATTTCTCCTTAACTATATAAAGACGCTTAAAACTTAAATTTCAATTGAGTAATTTTAAATCTTAATCATAAACTAATCAGATCCTTCCCTATTTATACTATCTTATGGACTAAACAGCAGACTAAATTTTTTCCCTATGTTTCATATGATCATAGAATATCAGGGTTGGAAGGGACCTCAGGAGGTCATCTAGTCCAATCCCCTGCTTAAATCAGGACCAATCCCCAACTAAATGGTTCCCTCCAGGGTTGAACTCACAACCCTGGGTTTAGTAGGTCAGTGCTCAAACCACTTAGCTATCTCTCCCCCCAAAATGTGGTCAAGTAAACCTTATAAATGCTGAATCATACATTGAAGTCTGTCGTCTATGTTGATAGCATACACAGTTCCTGAGGATACTTAGGGATTCATCTGTATTGTGTGAAGTTTTATATTCTTTTTGGTAAAGGTGTGTACAACAGCTGAATAGATGATGTTATATCTGTGACCATGTTTCTTGCGGAACTTGCTCATTGGGCTAAAAGGTGTGTGATTTCTCTCATACTCAAACTGATGTTCTTGCCATTATGCTGATTAATCCTCTTTAATTGCAGCATCTTCTTATTTTGTTATTTATATTGTGATAGTAACAGGAGATCTCACTAGGAGTCGGAGCCCCATTGTGCTAGGCCCTGAACATTTAATGAAAAGGTCCAAAGTGTGTGTGTTCCAAAAGAGCTTGTCTGTCTTTATAGTTGTGGAACTGTATCAAAATAGCTCATAGTAACTCTCTGAATGCAGGGAGTCACTCAGTTCAAATATTTTTCCTGTAACCTGTACTTGCTATCTTCTGTTTGTTTCTCAAGCAGTTGCAGTTTGTTTCTCTTTATCCCAGAATGGTCTTTGTGTTCCTACTGAGTCTCCTGTTAATGACACTCTTTGGTCTATCACTGTGATTCTTAGTCAGAACTTTCCGTTTAGGGGACATCTCCACCAGGACAGAATGCAGAGAAATTCTTAAACAACTTTTCCTCATTACCATGTATGATATGGTTCTGTGCAATTTCTTCCACAATTCCAGCTATCAAGCTTTCTTGTTCTTTCACGATGGTGTTTGAGGATATTCTGTTGCTGGCATCATTGTTTATTATCAGAGCTAGGAGGTTGTTGCCGCAGCTTCTGTTTTGTACTGATCAAAGTCTCGATCGTTTTTTAAAACAGATACATGTCCAGAGATTTTTATGCCATTGAAAAATATTATTTTTCTTCAGTAAGATGCTGTTTTAGGTAGTGGTTTTATCAGAGCAGTGAGGAATGGAGCCAGAGCGCAGTGTGAATGCAACAGCTATCTAAGTCTGTGTCACATGATCTCCTATCACTTCCTCTTCATGAAAATGTGACCAAAGTGACACATCACAAAACAAATGCATTCTCCTTTTAAACAGTACTAACACTACTTCTGACAAGTGTACAGTGTATTATTTGTAGCATACATCTATAGTTGATAGTATATTTCCTATCGGTTTCACTTGTACTCATTTATTTTCCCATTTAATTTCCTACTTGAATTGCCTACTGCCTTGGTTTAGTAATTCTGAACTCTCATTGCTGCCCTGCAATTTGTATTGCCAGCACCCTCTAGTGTAATTTTTGTTTTATTTCTTGGCGGGTTTGTCATTTTGACATTATAGTCTACAGTTTTTTCCTGATATAGCCTTCTGTTCCCATTCGCTTATTTGCAGAGAGTTTCTCTACACTGGATTTTAATATTTAATAACTAGTTTCTTTATTGGTGGATGGCATGTTTAACTTTTTAGCTTATGATATTTCTGAACAATTTGTATTTCCCTTCTGTATTCTTTTCATTCCACTGTCTTACTCGTTTCATTTTCACCCAGCATTTACTATGTTCTTGTAAAACCTTCTCCATTGAAATAAGCAACAGAGAGTCCTGTGGCACCTTTAAGACTAACAGATAGTGTTAGTCTTAAAGGTGCCACAGGAGTCTCTGTTGCTTTTTACAGATCCAGACTAACACAGCTGCTCCTCTGATATCTGCTGAAATATATATCCGTATCTTCTAACACTGTGTCTTGAATTACCAGGCTGATATCAGATCTTTGTGAAGTTGAAGTGGCATCTGCACATCTTTAATCACATTCTTTAATCGTAAACGTAAGTTGGAGTACTAGATAAAATTTCCTTTTTTTCCCCCAGTCTCCTTCTGATGTAGTATAATATTTCATGCAGTATTATATCCCAGTTCTTGCCTGTAGTGTGCTGCAGTGCGGATGACTGGGAGGCGGACCGTAGAATGCACCTAAGTTCATGCACTGAATGCCCTGTGTGGACACTGCTGGTTCGAACTATAAGGTATTTAGGTCGCATTAATGTAATCCTTTTTTTATGAAAGAGGACTATGTTAACGCATATTGTAGGTATCTTTTAGTTAATACCAGCAGTGTCTACACAGGGCAGATAGTGCGCAACATTGTGGTGCGCTCTGCAATTCGCCACCTCTTCCTGCCCCCCTCCCCCACGCCAACCCCCCCCCGCATCTGGATATCTTCGATTGTCCAGTGCTTTGTTTTCTTATCAAAAAGCTTTGTATTTCAGTGTTCTATAGCAAAGTTTTACCATTATTTTTCTCGCTTTATTATCTCTATTTGGGGTCCATAATTAACTCTTTTTTTTACTTTTATTTCCTCCAGGGGGAGCGATAGCTCAGTGGTTTGAGCATTGGCCTGCTCAAACCCAGGGTTGTGAGTTCAATCTTTGAGAGTGCCATTTAGGGATCTTGGATAAAAATCTGTCTGGGGATTGGTCCTGCTTTGAGCAGGGGGTTGGACTAGATGTCCTCCTGAGGTTCCTTCCAACCCTTATAATCTATCTCAGTCTTTGAGGTCTACTTTGGTATATTCTGTTCCTCACTGAGTTTTTTTCGCATGCCATTTGTTTTTTCCTAGTATTGTTTGGCCTGATTTACAGCCTCTCTTTACAGTTCTTGGAACTGAAATTGCCATCATTAATTTTGTGCACCAGCTCCCTCTCAACAGTGACAACAGTTCAATCAAAGTAAATTGGATCAGACTAATAGGTTTCTTCCCACTTGAGATGAAGCTGAAAAAAGGAAAACATTTTTAGCACTTTCATCATAGAAGTTCCTTTATATCCTCTGATTCCCTCAATAGATTGATTGTCAATAGCAATACAGTAGATGCTTGTTAGTAGCAACATATCGGTGCCCTTTTGCTATGTTGCTCCTAAGCAGCTGTTGCTGTTGTGAGGAGTGTTGACTATTCACAGTGGGGAAGGTGTTCCCGGTTGAAATATTACTGGTAAGCAATGGTTGCTCTTACGGGGTGTTGCTGCAAACAGGCGTCTACTGTACCCACCATTCTTCCCAAAGAGCTCCAGCAATAGGATGGCCTAGCATATCCTATCTGTAGAATTTTCAGTTGCTATGGCAGAGTAGGGATGGGAATATATGATGGGAAAGGGAGCCCAGATCAAACAAGGTTGTGAATAAAAAAGTGTTTTCCTCCCAGCCCCCTTCCTTCGCAAACTGGCTAATATTTTGTAGTACTGGCTTGGAGTTCTGTCATCCCTTGATGTAATACCTAGCAGGGACCAAGGAATTGTCCATCTTTCTCAAATGAGAGTAAAATAAAAAAGCCACTTGATTCTTATTTCCATACCAATAAATAATGTATAATGAAACTTTAAAATTGCAGTTGATGTATCACTCAAAGCATACATTTGTCTTGAATTAGAAGTAAAATATACAAGTCATCTGAAGTATTAAAATAGCTTTTTATAACAGATATATATTTTGGCTAACTTCTCTTTCTTCCCTTTTATTGCTCATTGTGCCATGAGATTGTTACAATTTCTATTGGAGCTTAATAAACTATGAATGACTAGACAGCTAGAAAAAACCCTTGATTTTTATTGTTTTTTACATCAAAAATCTATTGTGTGGAAAACACAGTAAACATAATGTAATACTTTGTATTTCATAAAACATGCCATCATTTTCCAGTTAACATAATACCTGTTGGCTAGTAATTATAGCTGTTTGTAATTCCCTATAAATGTTGTTGTGGTGGTTTTATCATGATAAAAAGACAAATCACTACTTGTTTCTTGCAGTAACATTCATGTAATTCTAATTTTAAATTGAGACAGTCCAACTTGCATTTTACACTGGCAAGTGCTAATGAGAAAACAGCATAATATGTAGAATAGAAACCAGTGGATTATATTATGGCTGTTCAATCATATTATTCATTAAAATTGTGGTAGTAATACCACACTGCTGGTCTTGTTGCTCAAGGAGATAGTTACTTGTTGAAGTCAAGCACATGTTGAATGTGCAGCCTGAGAAATATTGAGACACTGAGTAGCTTTCACAAAAGCTTTCTGGGGAAGTCGTTTACTTCTGTGACACCGGTCTTTAAATTAAATAAACAAACAAATAAATGCCTGACAAGGTCTCCTACAACAGTGGTTCCCAGCCAGAGGGGTGCACATATCCCTGGGGATATGCAGAGGTCTTCCAGGGAGTACCTCAACTCATCTAGATATTTGCCTACTTTTAAAACAGGCTACATAAAATGCATTTGTGAAGTCAATACAAACTAAAATTTAATACAATGACTTACTTTTACTGCTCTGTATACTATACACTGAAGTGTAAGTACAATATTTATATTCCAATTGATTTATTTTATAATTATATAGTAAAAATGAGAAGTAAGCAATTTTTCAGTAATAGTGGTCTGTGACACTTCTGTATTTTTATGTCTGATTTTGTAAGCAAGTAGTTTTTAAGTGAGGTGAAACTTGGGGTTATGCAATACAAATCAGACTCCTGAAAGGGGTACAGTAGTCTGGAGAGGTTGAAAGCCACTGTCCTACAGCATTGACCCTGGGTTCTTTGCATCTTGATCAACAGGCAGGATTGAAAGACAGCTACACTGTAGAATTTTGACACTATCCAGGGGTTGCTTGCTCCAGGTTTTCTTAGATTCATTTCTTACAGCAGTTTAGAAGCAGGATAGGGAACTTGTTGCCACCTACCTGCCAGTTTGGAATGTTTCTTATAGATTTTAACTCACCTGCCTTATGGCTTTCTGTGGTGTCCATCCTTGTAGCATCTAAGTTCTTTCAAGGCTCAGTCTGAAAATGCTTTCCTGGATGAGGATTTCTCTGTGCTCTGAACTACCTGCAGCAGCTTTCTGACACCTTCTGCAGAGTCCAACACTCTTACTCTACTAACCTTTCTGAATCTGGGAGAGGGAGTGGAGGACATGGCTCAGACAGATGTGAAATCTGGCAATCACACGTGGTGGCAGCTCACTCCCTGAAAGCAAGTACTGGGGGCAGAGGTTTCTAAAGTCCACTATAAGCTTTTAAACTCTGTCATTCATATATTTGTGTATTTAGTGATCCTTTTTACGCTGCCATCTTTGACCAACACTGTTGCAGCTGTTTGTCTCCTCATTGGGAGTCTGTCGAGTCAGAAATACTTAATGCCTGGGCAATATATTCCCGGCAAACTCCATAAGTAAGATGACTCTACAGGATTTTTTTGGATTCATAATGTATTTTTGAGGCAAAGGGGATCATTATAACAGTTTAGTCTGATCTTCTGCCTAACACAGGACATAGTTTCACACAGTGATTTCTGCAACAAGTTTATAACTTGTAGTTGAACTACAGCATATCTTTTAGAAAGACCTACTACTTGACATCTTTATCAAAATAGTGAGGAAGACTGTTACCACATCCCTTGATAATGTCTTTCAATGGTTATTTAGCTTCCACTGGGGAAAATTTTGCATCTGATTTCCAGTTCTGAATTTTTCCGACAGCCTTTGAGTCTGTCTGCTAAACTGAACAGTCTTAACATCAATCTGTGTGAGTAGTTCAGACCATGATCAAATTCCTCTTACCATTATTTTTGTTAAGATTAAATAAAATGACCATCAGATCTTGTTTTCTAGAACTCTAATAGTTCTTCTAGCTTTTTGATGAACTTCTCCAGTTTTTCAGTATGCTTTTTTTTTGGTATCCACACTTTAAAATGGACACCGCATTGTATTAGTGGTCTCACCAGTACCAAATACTAGCTTCTATTCCAGAGGTAGGCAACCTATGGCACTCGTGCCAAAGGCAGCATGTGAGCTGATTTTCAGTGGCATTCACACTGCCCGGGTCCTGGCCACTGGTCTAGGGGGGCTCTGCATTTTAATTTAATTTTAAATGAAGCTTCTTAGACATTTTTTTTAAAACGTATTTACATACAACAATAGTTTAGTTATATATTATAGACTTATAGAAAGAGACCTTTTAAAAACATTAAAATGTATTACCGGTATGCGAAACCTTAATTTAGAGTGAATAAATGAAGACTCAGAACACCACTTCTGAAAGGTTGCTGACCTGTGTATATTCTTTTCAATGTTCCTGTCTACACTGTCCACCAGTATATGTCTACATTGCAGCTGGGAGTGTACTTCCCAGAGTGGATAGACAGATGCGGTAGCTCCGCTCAAGATAGTGTGTTAAAAATAGCAGTGTAGCTGGGAGTACTACGGGCAGTGGCTTGGGCTAGCAGCCCAAATATGTTCCCTGCTGCAGGTGGGTAGGTGCTCAGGCAGCTAGCCTGAGCTGCCGCCTGTGCTACCCACAGCTATGCCACTATTTATGGCACACCAGGATTGAGCAGAGCTAGCATATGTGAATCTACCCATGTTGGGAAGCACGCTCCCAGATGCAATGTAGACATGCCCTGGGAGTTCATGTTTGGTTGGCTATCTACAATGACTCGTGCATCCTTCACCAAGTCATTGCTTTCCAGGATACAATCTCAAATGTATTACCTGGCACATGGCTATTTTAAAACGTGTTGTTTGATTATTCCCAGATTACCAGTTTATTCAGTTCACACTGTATCCATGACCAGTTGTCCTCTGTATTTGCTATCCCACCAATCTTTGTATTGTCTGGAGACTTTAACAGCGTTGATTATGTGGTGAGACTGGTAAACTCCTCAGCTTTTCCTTTTGCCTCCCATTTTCCTCATATCCAGTGAAAGCAGCAGAAATTGCCACATTATCCTGTTCTTCTCTGGGGAGGAAAAAAGTGCAAAGCAAAATTGCAAAACAAGGGTAAATGTCATCCCAGCCAAAGGAAACAGATTCTTTCCAAGGGTAAGAGATGGGAGAACAGAGCCCTTGATTCAGATTGGCTGGGCAAACTCATCCTCAAAACATCCCAACTCCAGAGATCAAGAACAGAGGGAAACCACTTCAGTGAGAGCTACTGTAAAAGAATAAATATATTAGTATATCCTCTTAAACATGATGAAACACAAAGGTGATTCCACCGTTCCTATGCTTGACTTCTGAGACAGCACAGAGTGATTAGTGATATAGGTAATTAACCATAAGTATTTAGAATAATTATTAAAACTCCTCCATTTAAAAAGCCCTTTGTGGTGTTTGATATTTATGTGCTTCCGATCAAGCAGGTAAAAGCGTCTTGATCTCAGATTTCTTACATAGAAGGGAGTTTTTCTGGTGGCAGTGACTTTGGTCACTGAGCTTCAGGCTCTAGCGACTGATCCACGTTATTCCAAGTTTTTATAAAAATTGAAATGGTGCTTTGAATTCATGCAAGATTCTTTCAGATGGTGATAGAGTTTTACTTTAATGAGCCTGTTGCCCTGTCAGTATTTTTTTCTCGTGGCCACCTGCCCATCCTGGTGAGGCCTTTCTCTACATACTTAAAGTTAACATGACCTCTGAATTCTACTCTGACTAAAGCTGTTAAAAACCCAATTTTTTGTTTCATTGGACATGAGTTCAGCAGAGGATCTTGGTACTAAGAGGACCATGACTGACTGTATCATGAAATGCTGTGACTTACCTGGTCTAAAACTGGAAGCTCATGTCAAGCTCTCATAAACGGATAGTTAAGAGTTAATAGAACAGAAGTACTTCATGTCTCTTTTGCCTGTAAAGGGTTAACAAAATCAGTGAGCCAGGCTGTCACCTGACCAGAGGACCAATCGGGACAGGATACTTTCAAATCTTGAGGGAGGGAAGTTTTTGTGTGCGCTGTTAGTGTTTGGTGGTTGTTCACTTTGGGGGTTCAGAGGGACCAGATGTGCAACCAAGTTTCTCTCCAATCTCTCCGATACACGCTCTTATAACTTCAGAATAGTGAGTACTAGGTAAATAAGGTGAGTTAGGCTTTTGTATGTTTTTTCCTTATTTGCAAATGTGTATTTGGCTGAGAGGAGTTAAAATTGGTGTTTTGCTGAAAGGATTTTAATTTGTACTTGTATACTTAGGCTGGGAGGGTGTTCCCAGTGTCTATAGCTGAAAGACCCTGTAACATATTCCATCTTAAATTTACAAAGATATTTTTTGCTGTTTTTTCTTTCTTTAATTAAAAGCTTTTCTTGTTTAAGAACCTGATTTTTTTTTTTTTATTCTGGTGAGACACCAGGAGAGGGGGTCTGGATCCACCAGGGAATTGGTGGGGAGAAAGGAGGGAAGGGGGAGAGAGGTTAATTTTCTCTCTCTGTGTTAGGATTACTTTCTCTCTCAGGGAGAGTCTGGGAGGGGGAGAGAGAAGGAGGGGGGAAAGGTGGATTTTCCTCTCTGTTTTAAGATTCAAGGAGTTTGAATCACAGTGATCTTCCAGGGTAACCCAGGGAGGGGAAGCCTGGGAGAGGCAACGGTGAGGGAAAGGGTTTACTTTCCTTGTGTTAAGATCCAGAGGGTCTGGGTCTTGGGGGTCCCCAGGCAAGGTTTTGAGGGGATCAGAGTGTACCAGGTGCTGGAATTCCTGGTTGGTGGCAGCGCTACAAGTACTAAGCTGGTAATTGAGCTTAGAGGAATTCATGCTGGTACCTCATCTTTTCGACGCTAAGGTTCAGAGTGGGGAATTATACCATGACACAAGCTGTATTCATAGCGAGGTAAGTTGAGCTCACACTGTTTCCAGTACTCCATACATTCACTCCATACAAGCATTATTGCTTGGATTCAGCTTCTCTAGGAGTCAATCCCAGTTTTGTCCTTCTAAGCTGGGGTATGTCTGTACTACCTGCCGGATCCATGGGCAGCGATCAATCCAGCAGGAGTCGATTTATCGTGTCTAAACTGCGCTCTCCCGTCGACTCCAGTACTCCACCGGAGTGAGAAGCGCAGGTGGAGTCAACGGGGGAACATTAGCTGTCGACTCCTCACAGTGAAGACACCGCAATGAGTAGATCTAAGTATATCGACTTCAGCTATGTTATTGACATAGCTGAAGTTGCATAACTTGGATCAATTCCTCCCCTCCGCCTGCAGTGTAGACCTGGCCTAAGCTGCAGAATCTGACTCCTGTGCAGGAAAATCCACATTTGAAAACCTCGTGGGGTTTTTTTGGTGTTTTTTTTAAAAGGAAATTGCTTATTTAAATTGGCCAATTTTACTGGAAGACTTTTCACTTGACTCAAAACTTTTAAGTAACCTAAATTAAATCTGAGATTAACAGTTATCCTATCCCTCTTATTTTGGGACATTCTTAATGTTAATTACTCTCCTCGGAATAAGAGTTCTGATAGAGGATATCTTCAGAGAAGGGAAAATAACTGATGTATAAACATTTCTATGACTATATTCTTCAGACAGGATTCTCTCTCACCCACCTTTCTCCATTCAGAATTCATGGGAAATCTCTTTTTGAAGTGTCAAGAAAAAATCTTGATAGCTATGTTAATTTTCTAAGAGTAGTTGTTTTACCTGTCATATTTCATCAAAGATGGTTATCCGTTATTATTTTTTCTGTTGGAATCTATAAATACAGAAGAGTTCTGTACAGCTTAATTAAAAATGTATTGCCATTTAATCTTTGATTAGAGCCTAAACAATTTATAAAATTAAATTGTCCTTTACTGCAACAAGTAATACATCAAAACTGGATAATTACATCTGTGGTTATGTTAATGAAAAATTATGTTAAGAAAAAGAATAAAATGTATCAGAGTGTAGTGCTAATGTATTTATATGCATACTGGCAGTCGGTTTAATTATAGTGCATTTAAGATTGGTATGCCTAGGGCAGTAAACTTTACAACAACATACAAAAGTTTAATAAGCATGAAACATCATAAGAACAATGCAGACTAAACCTTTCTTGCATCCGAAAAGCTGAAATGCGAAGAAGTTTTTATTCTTTATTGCCTCAGGTAAAAAAGTCTGTAGAAACAGATAAGTGATGACAAAGCTTTGATGTTAATAAACCCAAATGGAAGTCAAAAATCAAAGTGTGTAAATGGCTAGGTTATAAAAAGAAAGATGACAGAGTTATACCCTGTAATTAGATGTAATTTGTGCTTTTGGCAAAGCTATTTGTCCTGCATGAATGAGAGGTTGTCTTATGTTTTCTTGTCCTTATATAATAGAATTGCAGTACTGGCACATCCCACTTTAAACCTACAAAGGCATTTTAAAAAAAATTTGAAAACAGTATGCATATTTATTTCCTTTTCTTTTTGGAACTATAAGTTTGCTCTGTTTTGTCGGTTGGCCCTAAGTAGCTTTAAAAAAATAATATTCCAAGCACTTACTGCAGAGCTGCAAAAATTTAATAGACAAAGTAGCAGCAATGTAAAATACAGGAAAACCACAAACTTTAGATTTCTCACATAAATCTAAACCACAAAAGTGCTGTGTGTTGTACATGCAGACTACAGCAAAACTAGCACTTGGGCAACCTCATTAAACTATTTAATGACTGTTTCTGTTTAGCAGCTGCATAAATGGCTGTCTCATAAATATTTGAAAATGTTGTAGAAGAAATTGCTATTGGCTAAATAACTTCATTCAGTTTGCTGCTGTCTGTGTGTAATGTGAAATTTAGTTTTGCATGCTTGAGGTAGTGTTGTACTCCCAGACAGAAATCCAGTTTCCTACCATCTCTCACCCCTGTGAAGGTTTAACCCTCATCCACATTTGTGGAGTAATGTACCCTGCAAACATATATGTTGTGATAGTTCATGAAGTATGGCCCTCCAACTGTGTTGTTTTACGACATTGTCATCTAGGTACATGTAAACAATTCAGAGGAAGAAAAATTAATTTAGCATGAAAAACATTTTTTACTGTATCAAAAAAGTGCAGTACAATTGTATCCCAAATGTGTTGCACTGTTATCCTATATTTTTAGTAGTTCTATATACATGTCTGCTTCTAGTGAGAGTGTCTTATATTGTAA